>NW_022900926.1:23233777-23290055 GCF_012274545.1 Fukomys damarensis | reverse complement strand
AAAAAAAAAAAAAAAAAAAAAAAAATGTGTCCTTAAGAATTGTAAAGCTACTTGCTAAATAGTCACCCTTACTGAATTCTCAGATTCCTTTATTAAAATTACTTAATAAATCAGAACTCCAATATGGAATCTGTATCAGATTAACTTCTGTAAAATTTGCAAATTTATAAACTCTTTAATGGTGCATTTCAATTCTTTGGTACATTATAATGAAAATCAGAGTTTTTAAAATTTAAATTGAATTTATTGGTACATTCTAGGTATACAGTACAGTTACATTCGTTACTGGGATCTTGTACCTTTACATGCCAGGTCTTGGTTCTCCTTTATTCCCCTTGTCCCCACCCTCCCTTCACCCCCATCTCACTGTTCCTACACCTTTAGCCCTTTTCTTCCTATTTCACATTGCTAATTATCCCATTAGGATCTTGAGTACTATTTTAGTTTTTCACACCAGAGAAACTATTCAGTATTTATACACGTGTGACTTATTTATTTCACTTAGGAGTATATCCTCAAAATGTATCCATTTACCTATGAATGGATCTACTTTCTCATTCTTTATGGCTGAGTAGTATTCCATTCGAAAACCAGAGTTTTAAAGTAATCTTCCTGATAATAAAAACTCCTCACTTTTGCAGCACAGATTCGTATCACTTCCTAAAAAAATACAGTAGAATAAAGAAATATTCATAATTTCATCCAAGTAATGAACTAATAAATACAGATGTCACTCTTATAATAACCAAAATCAGGACTTGTAAGTATATTTTTAATCAGCCTACAGTCTGCATTATTTCCAGGAGGGAGGGAAGAGCATATATTAAAGAAAGAGACTTAATGAAAGATGGTGGACCTCGGAATCCAAATACCTGGACTGAATCCCACCATCAATGCTTACTACTGTGTGACCTTGGTAATTCTGCTTGATCTCTGCAGCCCACAAGCTGCTCTTCTGGAAAGCGGGGATAATACTAGTGCCTCTATTGCTCTGCAAGATAATTTGAAGACTGGATCTAATAAAAATGTAAAGCACTTAGAGCAGTGCCAAAAATATGTCAATTATTACTAATAAAGAAACAGATGCTAATTACCATTAATAAGTATAAAGCCAGGGATTTAGCTCAGTGGTGCCACTGCCTACATTACAAGTACAACATCCTGAGTTCGATCCCCAGTACAAACACACACATCAAAAGCCAAAAAAAAGTAAGTCAAAATCTCCTGTAGGTAGAGAAAATTCATCAGTTTTCCTCAAAATTGGCATAAAACATTTTCAAGACTCATCTAATCCCTACACCTATGACTATTTAACAAGCACCTTAGTGATTACTAACCTGAGTTCATGTTAACTTTAGATTAGGAAAGCAGTCTTGAATGTTTCAGCAGCTGGAAACAGTCAAGAAGCTTTCATAAGAAGTTTTCTCATGGATCTTAGTTTATATAAGACATTTTTTTGTAGGACTGATTACTTTTAATAGAGTATTCTAAGCAGTTATGAATGGATTAGGAGCAATTACAGATGCACTGATAAAAGCAAATTTCTGACTGAAAACAGAGAATTATATCTACCTGGGAGGTCTTACCTGGGTTGCAGAATTTTTTTAAGTACTGCTATGGCACCAACATACAGCTAAATCTGCTATGAAAGAATCAAATGACTTATATTATAATTAAATGGTAATTCTCCATAAAACAGAGATTTGTCTATTTTTATGTCATTTACAGACTTATGAGTAAACACGTTATATATCTGTAGAGCTGAATTTATTCTGCAATTCATTCTGCAATTCACAAGACATAATCACATCCTCAACTTTAATTATAATTTATTAGAAAACATTCCTATTTTCTAAGAAATAATTATTTTTGGCAATATATTCTTCAATAAAGAGAGGAACAATCCTCATTTTTAAAAAGGGAATTTGCAGCATACTAAAATGTAAGAAACAAGAGACAAGGTTTTATGACAAAAGGTGGAAATCCTGTTAATCCAAATGCTGGGTAAAACATAAAAAATGAAGCTGCACTGGGAATAAAGAAGATTTTTTTTGTTTGTTTGCTTTTTGAGACAGGGTCTCACTATGTAGTTGAGACTGATCTGGAACTCACTATGTAGCCCAGGGTGGTCTCGAACTCACAGCAATCCTCCTGCTTTAGCCTCCTGAGTGCTGGGATTACAGGGGTGTGCCACCACGCCCAAACAGAAGATATTTTGTTTTATTCCCATACATCTTGGTGCATATACTATCTGAAAGAAAATACATTATAGATTAATACCAGAAAAAATTTTCAGTAAATTCTTCAAACACAGGACAAATGCTTAAAAAAAAAACAAAAAAAAAAACATCGCAAATAAACAAAGATTGTTTTTCCAAAGGCAGCCTCTACCTCAATCCAAAAGCAAACACATTTTTAAAGTAATTTTAAAAAGAAAATACGTGGTAAGAGCTAAGTAATGATTTAAAGTGAATTTTTTCTTTTATAATAATCTATCAATTTATTTTCCCCTTGCCTTTGATTTCATTTCTTAAAAGATATTTTGCTGACAAAAGTGATTCGAAGACCTTAAGTGTCAGTGGAAAGACTGACTGTATGAAATATTTTTATGAGTGAGTTGTTCTTACATCATGGATGAAGTTATTCTGGTATGCAAGACTTCAGACAAGGAACATGTTATTTTTCTACTGAACAACCATTTATCTTTATATTAAAAAAAATCAATGTATCTATGTAGAATTCCTTCTAAAATCTGGAACACAATGCATTATTTGCTTTTGGTAAAATTTAAAGAACTACGACTACAATTTTATTAATTATAGCCACATATTCTAAAATTTAATTAAATAAATATAAATTTTCTCTAAAATCCAAAAATGAATGTTATCTGCAACCTTGTACACCTAAAAGATGCTAACTTCATAAAGAAAATAGAGAATGAATTATATCCACCTGAGAGGTGGAAAGAGGAATAAGGCATAGTCAGAACTAAAGGTGTCTCAATGTTGTTCCTTGTGTGTTTGCTTTAAAACTGGTCAAGATTTCTATGAAAAGAGGAGTGAAAGGGATAATATTTATTAAGTGCCAGGATTGGGCCATTAAGGGAAAACAGAACAATGAACGAGGCTGCAGAGTCTAGGTCTTCAGGAACTCAAGGCTAACTCTATTAAAAAGGACTACTAGGGTCTAAGAGGATAAATATTTTAAGAATGATTAGACATCTTAATACATGTATCATTCAACTCTGAAAAAAACCTAGCAATCTAGACAAATAGCACACCACACAAAGCATCCTCCTCTTCCTTTTAAGTATCTGTTTTCCAGATATGTGGACAATACCTGGTTTCTGTGGCACTTCTTTTCTAAGTGGAGAGAAAGAACTTTTAAAATATGCTTATGTAGCATTTATATCTATTCTTTCGAAGTAACAACTTTGTTTCTTTTATATTTTTCTTTGTTTTTAATTTTTTGCAAGTTAAAGAGTTTGTTCCTTTAATATGTCCTATATAAATATCTTCCCAGGGTTAGTATTTGTTGCACATGTGTGCGAATGTATATGTACATATATACATATACACATATTTTTATTTTAATACAGAAACTTACAAATTCTAAGCTGAGTCTATCAATATTTTGGAGGATGATTTTCTAATCCTTTAAATATTAACAAGACTTGTACGCATTTTATTTATTGCACCAGGGATCGAACTTAGATCCTTGTGTTTGCAAGGCAGGCAATGGAACCACTGAGCTAAACCACTGAACTAAATCCCCAGCCCTTGTATGCATTTACATAACAGAAATGTTTGTCAGCATTTTACTCTAGTTTTTATCTTGATATTTATAACTCGTTGGTCATTGAGGATTTGATTTTCATGTGTGACCTAAGACGTAGATGTACACTGACTGCATTTTTCAGTTAACTCACATTTAAAATAGAACAATTTATCTTTTCCCACTGATTTATCTATCTTTATCAACTTGTATCAAGCTGCTTGTATTTTTGGCTTTATAATATGTTTCAGCATCTAGTAAGACAAAAACTGGCTTCATTATTATTTTCTTCTCTCACCTGGTTCTTTGGGAGAAATGTAAAGATAGTGAACTAGTTCCTACATAGATAACCATTTTTTTTTTCCTCTAGGATCCCTGAGGAATTTTGTCACACATCCCAGACTCCTTTAACAACACCAATCAACCACATGCACAATCTATCTCATAATCATCCTTATCAACAATAAAAACTATCCTTTATCAATGGTAATATGTATCAGACACCTGTAAAGTTATTTATATAAATGATCTTGCCAAATCTTAATAGAATCCCCATTTTACAAATGAGAAAATTTGAGCTTTCTTAATTTATCCAGGGTGACAACGCAGGCATAGTTTGGAACTTGTACACAGCATGTATGTATGTAAGCACTTGAGCTCCAGAGCTAAATTCTTAACCATAGTTTCCACCTTTCTCTTTTCTACTACATACACAGGCATACTTGTGAAATTAGTTCTCCAGGCTATTGATCTGATATTTTTGTCTTTTGCTTTTTTTGGTGGTGGTGGGGGACTGGGGATCGAACTTGGGACCATGTGCTTGTGAGGCAGGCATCACTGAACTAAATCCCCAGCCCTTGATCTGGTATTTTTAAGTGTAAACTTTTCCCTTCACAATATGCAATGTGCAATTAACTGAATTTTGTCTTTAAACTTCTTCTTACCTTAGCCAGAAGTCTTTTAAAATCAAAATCTCAGTCTATCTTTAATTAGTAAATCTCTGACTCAATGTATTTCATTGAGGACACAATCTAAAATATTGTTTCCTAAAATAAATTATTTAAGCTGGGCGTGGTGGGGCATGCCTGTAATCCCAGCACTCGGGAGGGTGAGGCAGGAGGATTGCTATCAATTCAAAACCAGCCTGGGCTACATACGGAGTTTCAGGTCAGCCTCAACTAATAGTGAGACCCTGTCTCAAAAAAAGAAAAAATCATTTAAAATATGCTTTTTAAGGTATATCTTTTTAATGGCATTCTTGACTTAGGTGAGATTTATTTTTCGACCTTCCAGTGGTTTGTGTGCAGTGCCTAGGCTTATTTCTGGTAACTTTAGACATTCTTATTATTTGGTCTACTGAACTGAAGCAGAATCTTCTGTTTCTGTGTTTACCTTTTTGGGTTGTTAGGGACATTTACTCCTGTGATACTCAGTATGTCTTTTCATTAAATGACATTAATTTTGGTAATAATTTATCTTGCTTTTACTTTATTGACCTTTTGGTCTCTTTCACTAGCTTTTATATAATGTTCCACACCACTTTAGCAGCAGAAAAGGCTCAACAATAATACAATGAAAAAAAATCAGTTATTGCTTTTTCATAAACTTAGAAATGTTTCAAAAAAAATAGCATGGGAGATTCTACAAATAGTATTTTAACATATAAAACCACAAAACTTCTACCTGTTTTTTTGAACAGAGATGGTATCTGTGTACCACACAAATCATGCCTATCTTAAAAGGCTACTAAATTAAAGGCCATGTGACAATTATATAAGTAGATTATTAGAAGAGACTGCCTTACATTATAGTTGAATATTTGCTATCAACAGAAGATTTAATGCAATTTGAGGCAAAGTATTTAAAATTTTACTGTTCCCTGCAGGGTCTTATATGTACCAGGTAATTAATAAACATTTGAGGTAACTGAGTTATCTTTATTCCAACTGGTGAAGCCCAACCTGCAAAGCCAAATTATACCTGGTCAGCAATTCTATAAAAGTTGTGCACAGTGTAGAGGGCCTGGCTAGTCTTAGCCACAGGCAGAGGTTGAAAGTAGGCAGTCAACTAGTCAGTACATGACTATACGGTGAAAATAAGACAATGCAAATTAGAGAATAGGAAATCAAGGAGAAGACCAAAGTTGGGAAAATGTCAACAATTGGAAAGCTTTGGGAAGACAAAATTGAAGGGACAGACTGATTTCCCTGAAATGAAGACCCACAAAAGAATGGCCAAAATAAAAAATGCTGTTTGTATAAAGGGAATTTCAGAATTCAATTTGTTTGAGTCACCACATACATCTAATTGTTAGTTATGGAAAATCAGTTATGCAGACCATATATAAAGACAATATTAGAATTGCCTTCAAGGAGCTTGCAATTTAGAAAAGGCCCTGAAACTCACAGATAAGGATTGTGAACTAGACTAGCTATCTTCAACATACAATCCTTTGAACAAGTTGACAGAAACAAACAAAAAAAAATCACAGGGTCACCTAGACCTACTGAGTCACAAACCCTAGGAACGGAGCCTGGCAACCTGAGCATCAACAAACCTGCCAGGTTATTCTAACACACAATGAAGTTTGAGAACCACTGAAGGAAATGTGACATTTTAGGCAGGATTTTATGGAACTTTGAATGCCTGAGACAAACTATTTGTCTGCATGCTATCTGTCTTTCCAAAGAGTGGTCCTGTGGTATAACCCTTAAACTACCATCTTGTTCTTCTGCAATCCTACTAAGCAGGACTGAGATGGCCAGTTTCTCTTCCTTTCCTAGAAGATGGAAACACTCATGCATCAAGTCCAAACTGTGGTCTTCTGATTCGGAGGAGCCCTCCCTGGTCTTTATGGAGATATGATACCAGGACAGCATGATGTATTATCCTAAATTTAGTCTTGTCTACTGCAATTAACGACTACAGAACAAGTACCTGAAAGAAACTACAAAAGTATAAAAATACCTAGTTTTGAGAAATTAACTTACTTCGTAAAAATTTATTGGCATAGCAATGTAAAACATGAAAGAAATGATTCTAAAATACCAACTGCATAAAATAATTAAACGTACTGTGACAGTTTCGAGTCTCTGTTTTACTATCTGCATCTTTGTGGAAGAATTATCAGTGTATACAAATTCACCAATCTGAGAAGAGCCTTGATGAGGTAGTTTAGGACAGGTACACAGAGCATCTTGAATTTGGTGTTTTCCAGGTGATGGCAATGTTGCACTGTAGCATCTGAATATGTCACCTTTCTGCTGGGTCACTGAAAAAAATAAATCCAAAATTATTTCAAATTATCATAGCAAAAGCACAATAATTAAGCCATGAAATTGCAGCATTCAACAAATGAACAGAATTTGCATAATATTTTATTTATTGTACCAGAGACTGAATATTTTAAATACTGGGTTACAGGAAGTTAACATGATTGGCAAAATGTAAAATTATTATTTACTATAAAACCAAAAGGAAAGAAATATAATAATATTATAATTTCACGTCAGGCAACATTATACTTTAGCCTTGAAAGTCATACAGATTTAAATGAGAATCTACGTTTAAATTATCTATACAGAGAAAACATAATAAAAAAATTCAAGGCCTAATAGTATTTAGAGAAATGAGAAAGTTTTAGAAATAATTATTCACAAACCATCTCCCTAAAACTTTTTACATTTCCATATCTCTTCTAATATTTGTAGATATATATTTACATAAAATATCATAATGTAAGTATAATTCAACATTTTCAATTTTAATATATTTATCATATTTCTACAATATCATTCTAAAGTGCTTTACATTATTTCATCTAACGAAGTGGAATAACTTAAAATGAATTTTTCTATTAGTAATTAGCAAGATCATGTCTAAAATAAAAAACAAAAAACAAAAAATGCTGGGTATGTAGCTTAGTGCAAAGGCCCTGGGTGTGATCCCTGATACTGTGAAAAGAAGGAAGGAAGGGAGGCAAGAAAAATGAAGGGAGGAAGGGAGGGAAGGAAGGAAGTAGGGAAGGAAGGAAGGAAGTCAGGAAGTCATTAACTGCATACTTTTGAAATAGAGGGCCTTTGTAAAAATGACCTGAAAGGAAGAAATTTCAAAATGTGGGATCGAAACATGGATCGAAACAGTGATGAGCCTTCAGAGATTCTGTGCAAGTTACAAACACATGGGTGTCCAAATGGGTGCACAAATGTTTTGAAAAGGAGATTCATTACTTTGATTAGATTATCCATCAAAGAGTTACATGAGTCAGAAAGATTAAGAATTGTCAACATTTTTTTGGGGAAATAGGACAGATTTTGCTACAAGAACTTTAAAGAATCTTCATTAAAATAAATACTACCACAATAAAAATTAAAAAGTAAATGACAGGTAATAGAATTATTCTATTTCTGGCCAAAAAGAAGCAAAAAGGAACTAGATTTTTCTCTTCTGCTTGCAACTATCAAAAAATGCACAAAAAGTACAAATGAAAAAAAACTGTTTTTGCAAGAAATACTAATGTACACATAATACAAAGACTGGGTTAAGCAAAGAGAGCCATGTAATAGAAACAATCTAAAGAGGACTCATTCTTAGATCCTAGGCCTAAATCTGGGTAAAAACTCTGAATGGAATTTAAAATACAATCCGCTAGAATTAAAAATTGACTTTAGCTAAATTGTAGGATATGAGATTAATATACAAAAATTAAGTAATGAGGGCCAGGGATTTAGCTCAGTGCCTCACAAAAGCAAGAAACTGAGTTCGATCCTCAGTACCAAAAACAAACAAACCCCCAAAATTAAGTAATGCTATTGGTGTGAAGATAAAGAGATCCACCTATATAACAGAATAGAGAACACAGCATGTATAGACAAGGTGTAAAGGTAATTCAGTGGAGAAAGGTCAGTCTTTTCAGTAAATGGTATGGGAAGAGCTGGATTTTCATATGCTAAAAAATGAATTGATTCAACTTTATACCATGCACAAAAAATAACTCAAAATGAAGCACAGATCTAAATATAAAACCTAAAACTATGAAACATCTAGAATTAAATGCAGAAGAATACATTTATGAGCCTGGATTAAGCAAGATTTCTTATATTCAACAGTAAAATCCATAAAAGAACAAACTGATAAATATGGACTTCAAAATTCCAAACATTTGTTTTTTGAACAGTTAAGACAACTAAAAGACAGGTCAAAGATTGGGGGAAAATATCTAACAAATAATACATCAGATATAAAACATGTATACAGAACTCTTAGATTATAAGTGAAAAGTCAGAAAATTAAAAATGTGGCAAAAGATCTGCACAGACACTACACTAAATATGCGATCAGGATGATAAGAATGAAAAAAGGTAGAATTAACCTCATTAGTCACTAAGTAAATTAAAACCTCATTGAAATACTACTGCATATCTATCAGAATGCCTAAAATTAAAAAGATTGGCCATTTCAAATTTGGCAAGGATGTGGAGATACAGGCACATTCCTACATTACTGGTGGGAATGTAATAGCATGACTACTTTAGAGAAGAGATTTGCAGCTTCTTCAGAAGTTATACATCTGCAATATGATACTGCCCTTCTAATCTTAGGAATGTAAGGGAAACAAAAGTTTATGTCTAAATAAAGACTTAAACATGAATTCTTAGAGTGGTTTTATTTGCAATAACTAAAAACTGGATACAAGCTAAGAAGAAACAATCATAAACTGGTATATCTGCACACTGAAACAATAGTCAGCAATTAACACTATAACTATTGATAAACATTACCATACAGACGAATCTCAAAGTAATTATGAATAAAAGAAACCAGAGCAAAAGAATACATGGCATACACTGCTTAGTTTATACACAATTCTGGGACATACAAAATAATTCATAGTGGTTGTTGAGGGTAAAGGGAGCTAGGGTATGATTTAAAGGTACACTAACTTTGAGGATGATGCATATGTTCATTATCTTAATTGAGATGATGGTCTCACAAGTGTATACATATCCCACTTATGAGAGCATATGATTTAAATATATGAAGTTTACTGTATGTAATTATATGGCAATAAAGCTGTTCACATAAAGCAAATGAAAAATGATGATAAAAGTGTAATTATTCCTAATATGCAGAGAGTAATTATAATATCCATTTAAAATTAGTAATACAACAGAAAATAGGCAAAGAATCATTAGAGAAAGTTCACAAGAACCATGTGGGCAATAAAAAAAATTCAACAATGAAAAAATAAAAAGGAGGAAGTGATGGGGGGGCTGTTAAACTGACCCACAGTACCTCACCAAACTTATTTTCATCAACCATGAGTATAAAATAAATATAAAAAATTTTAAGGCTTTGGTCTTTATATTCATACACTACCTTATTTGGGCTCTCTGAAGGAAGAGTAGCCTACTAGTAACTAGTGTTTTCGACATGCACACAGATGATGATAAGTACCAGAGGACATACGGGGAGAAGACCTGCTGACTAGCCTGTCTTTCAGTGATGCGCTCTCTTCAGGACCAGCTATTATTCTTACATTTAAGTGTAGCCATTCCTCTGCAGATTTTCATGGATCTATTTTTTTTTTAAGTGTATACTTTGGACTGTTGCTGGAAAAATCAGATTATCTATTTTATCCTCAAATATTCAAAGACTAAAGAAAAAGACAAACTTTAAAGCTGTAAAAAATAAGTGCACAAAGTGCTTTCTGGGTTGGAATTTGGAAGGTTTACCACTAGAGGAGATAGCTTCAGGGTTAACTCAACAAGTGTATATTGTTTCATCTTCTTTGCTTTTGAAAACTGTCCTTTCAACATTTAACAGTTCATTTTCCTGTTATGAAGGGAAAGTAAAGCTGAATATAATTATTTAGTGGCATGTGTGACTTCCTATGTTCTCTAAGTTTCTGAACTTGCCAATCATGATTTCACTTTAACCCATAAGCTACTAAGTGTGCAGAAAAATGAGCTAAAAGCATAAATAGTTACAAGTAAAAAGTTTGTAGAATTTTGATATTTTTCAGCTTATTTTTTGTTCAACTATATTTCATGAATATTATATAATATTCTAAACATATTTTTCTAACATTTTTTAAATTGGTAAACAGTAAGAAAAGGCACTGCTTAAATATTATCTGTTTTTACATTTTTTCAGGTACACATTAAGGTATCTTTCATAAAGGGTTAATACACATTTTTGTTTTGTTTAGTTTTTTTGAGACAGGGTCTCACTATGTAGTTGAGAATGACCTGGAACTCACTATGTAGCCCAGGGTGGTCTCGAACTCACAGCGATCTTCCTGCCTCAGCCTCCTGAGTACTGAGATAACAGGCATGTGTCACCACGCCCAGCTGGGTTAACATACTTTAAATAAATGCAGATAAAAATTAAATGCAAACAGTCATAGGTACTTATCTCTCTTGTGTGAAGAGAATTTTTTGATACAAAACCTATCTGACTCTATTTCAAGGATTCAAATGAACACACCAGACTGTATCTTTAGCACGTTTAGTTCTAGGCAGACAGCCATAAAAATTTCTGCAGTAAAGTTCACAAAAACCTAGTTTCAAAACAGAAGCTGCTTATAATTTAGGAGCTCTTCCTCCTTTTCCCTCCACAAATGTACACATCAATCCATTTGTACAAGACACATGCTTTCCCATTGTAAAATAGGTTTTTTTTTTTGGTACCAGGGATCGAACTTGGGTCCTTGTGCTTGCATGGCAGACGGCAGAACCACTGAGCTAAATCCCCGGTGTAAAATAGGTTTTAATAGATGATTTCTGATATTCCTTCAGGCTTGATACCTTTAACATCTCAAATACTTCTAAAATACTTTTATGCCATGTTTTATCATTTTTTTCTTCTCTGTGCCAATTAGTATGTTTGTTTAATACTTAGCTCTGACCTAACCTGGTATGTTTAAAAGTCACATTTTTAACAGTCTCATCCTCACCTTTTCATCACTTTTTGAGGGGTCACTAATACGTTTATGCACCAGAGTAGGCTCTGGGAACAAAAAGACACCAACTCCTCTTGGGGTTTCAACATTCTGGGGGTGAACAAATTCCTGCAAGGTGCTAAAGTGGTACAGCGGAAGAAAGGACAAGGTGGGCATACACATAGGTGGCAACTACATTTGCTCTGAAGAATGCTGTGTCTGCCAAAGTGCTTATACACATACCTCCAATAGGCTATTATTTGGGAATCTAAATTTTACGGAATTAAAAATATTCCTAATATTATGTTTGCATAACAAATCCCTGAATTTATATAATGACTCATTGCTTTTGTGTATTTTATGGCCTTAGGCAACTGCAAAAAATAATACCATTTTCTCAGGAGATTTTTATCTTTTGAGGAGAAAGACTGGAGGAAATAAGATATACTAATCCCATGCCCTTTACATTTGCAGCAAACACAAGGTCACTGAAATTTAAATGTACTTATGTTACTGATATTTTAATACAGTGTCAACCAAAATCACAACATGTTCTTTCTCTTACACTTACATATTGACAGTAAATTCCCCTTTGGTTCAACATTTAATTCCTTTTTTCCAAACCCATCACTACATATTGCTTTGTTACTGTATACAGTCACTTTACCGGACTAATTCTTTTACTTATAAATTACTTTATTTCAAATTATGACATGATTTCTGTAAACTTGTAGTTCTACTTCTTTACTTTGCCAGGATTAAGCAGTTATGCAGCATCCCGTTCCTCTTCATCTGACAAAGAAATGTTCAAGAGTATGGTTTTTATCGTATTTTACCTGGTCCAAATTATTCCTGCTCCAGTTAATCTTAAAATACTACAAGAATAGATCCAAAAAGTTCTAAATAACACTTACCTCTGGTAGCCTAGATATGTTTCTTGGCTTGTTATTAACTGTGTATTTCCTTGATGTATTTAATTTGCATTTGTATGGTGCCAGGAACTGACCCCAGTAGCTCATACATGCTAGGCAAGCACTCTGTCAATCTTATTACAACCTCAACTCCTCTTTGATGTAATTTATATATAAATTAGAACTTATAAGTGTTACTAAAAACCTGTTCAAAAAGCTATTGAAGAATGTGTAGCAACTTCAAGTCTCACAGTCAACTGAGTGGGACAGTGTCCACCATCATCTGGTAAATCCATTACTTAGATATCAAAATATGACAACTATCTGCAGATCCCCTGCAGTAATGCTACTCTTGTTGGTTTCCTATTCCATTATCAATTATCACACATCATGCTTTTCAGCTCAAAGTATGTGGCACATAATACTGTACAGAAAATAGCCAGATTTCCCTACTTCAGCCTAGTTTATGAACTGAAAATATCCAAGCTTCAAAAAATATATATATATCCAAGCTTCATGCTTGGAATTATAGTTTCATTGTATTCTTTGATAAAATACTGAGATAGAGTAGATACTATTTTTATTTTAGAATTAGAAAAGCAGATCCAGAAAAGTTAGATTATTTGACCTGATTCAAACATAGTGCAATACTAATTTGTCATAATGCAGGTGCTGTAACTCCTACTTCGGTCTTTGCCACCACACTATTGTTTACTTTGCATCACACCGTACTTCTTTTCTGGTGCACTTTAAAAAATATCAAAATAAGCATTAAACTAAAAGGCATGGAAGTAATTTAGGGCTCTGGCTTATGCTTTATATCATTGTTTGGGCTACATTTTGCATGTATCTTCAGTTCTTGAATGGTATGAACTTTCAAAGCATAGTTTCTGTTATGTGAAAGGACATTAAACTAGAAACTTCAGGATATGATCATGAAGTAGCTTCAGTATATCTTAAAACTCTCTTAATTTCTCCTAGTGGGTAAAAATCAACATATAAAACTTTGCCCCACAATCAGCTACAATTATTAAGGGATATAGATGAAATTACAATGAGTTTGCTTTTGCAAGATTCATCATCAGTATTAGAAGAAAATTAACATGCACAAAACTGTTGATATTAAATTTAATTTGGTTAGATTAGTCATATTACAAAAGTATTACAAAAGAAGCTGCATTAAAAGTTAATGCTATGTTCTAAAGAATATTCTTAATTTGCACTACATTGAGAATATTGGTACACTGTGACTATGTTAGTCGCAAAGTTAAAAAAAAAAAAAAAAAAAAACCAAACTACCTTTTAGTCTTAAGAGATTCTCCTGAGACTGGAAACAGCAACACAATTCACTATTAGAATATTTAGCTGCCTAAATTGTTTTTTTGGTCTTTTTTGGTGCTTGTGTACACTAAGGATGCACTTTACCACTAATCTACATATACCCAGCCCTTTAGCTATCTTTTTAATGTGCTTCATGGCATATGCAATGCAGACTAAGTAGCTTTACACATTGAGAATGTGGGCTTTAAAATCATCCTGGAGTCAAACAGCTTTACTATCAACTGTGTGACCTTAGGCAAATTACTACATTTTCCCTGTGTGGCAGTTTCATTGCAAAATGAGGAAAGTAACTACCTACTAGGTGTTTTAGAACTATAGGAGAAAATGCCCACTAAGAGTGGCAGATACATAGTAAATGCTTCATAAATGTCAGCTACTATTACCACTATTACTAGCCTCTTTTACTAACTGATGATGCCTTTCATTCTGTAATTTTATAAAAGTTAAGAGATAACGCTATTCTACAAGGCTGCTTATAATTCTTAATGCAAACATTCATCGTGTATCAGTAATATATGCCAGGTACTGTGTTAAGCCCAGGGCATTATACACATCACAGTCAATGAACAAATTACATAACAAAACTTCAGACATGTAAAGGTAAAGGTACAAATTACCCTGAAATCTGGTAAAACATGCCTCAGAGTGGGGAAAAAAGCTATAATGACAATGTAGGTAATCACTAAAAAATACAAATTCTGTTAATAAAATCATGACAGTGGAAGAAATTATCTTTAATTTTGGCTAAAATTCTTCCAGAGTTTTAGTCAACTACTTAGCACAAATAGTTTGAAAGAAATATAGTAATCTAAGTCTGGTTCTTGAGTTTTATAGCCCAGTTTTTGGTATACAATAGGTGCTCAATAAAGATCTATCTTGACTAAGACAATCTGAACAGTAACTGAGCTAACAGTGGTCCAGAGAAGACACTGCCACTTACTGAGAAAATAGGATAATTACCTGGCATTATCAAATAACGCTGATTTTTCCAAATTAAGACTTGACTCTACTTAAAATACTACAGGCATGTTAACTCTATGTCAGAAATCAGGATAGGTTTTGGTAATTAAAAAAAATGGACAAGTCTTCATCTTTGCTTCCTATAAAGTATAAAATACAAAGACATGGAACATGGTGGTGCATACGTGTGATCCAGCACTCTGTAGGCTGACATAAGAGGATTACCAAACTGAGCCTAGCCTGGGACATTTTGTGACTTAGCAAGACCCTCTCTTAAAGTAAAAAATAAAAGATGGGCTGAGGATGTGGCTCAATCTGAAGGCCCTGGATTCATTCCCCTGTACTTCAAAAGAAAATCTGATTACTAGCCCATCATTTCAGGAAATCTGCTAATAATGCAGTTTAGTGCATCAAACAAGGGCATAGATTTCAAGATTTAAGCACTGGCTCCTGTTATATATGAGTAACAAAGCATCTATGTCATAAAATCATTGTGAATACTTGAATAATATATACATATATATATATATATAAATACTTCATATACTATCTAGAACATTGAAGATGATACAATTATTCATAAATGTAGAATAGCATCCTAGATACTCAAGTAGACAGGTATTATTATCAAACATCAACTGCTAAAGTCTAGCTTCATAAAATTAATTCAGCAGCAGTTTCTCCAACTAGTACTTTGTTATTATGGGAATCCTAAAAGTACATTGTTTGTGGTAGTCTATGACTAAATTTTGTATTACTAGATGATTAACCCTTTCAACATCAGGCAAATAAAACTGCCTTCTGAAAGTAAAAATCATATTTCTTACCAAAAAAAGCAAAAAGCCAGTATAATGAAAGACTCAAGAGACCACAACCTGAACATATGCTTCACAGAGAAAGATGCTTGCTGACTCTTCACAGATTTTGCTAGAACTGAAAGATGGATGATACATTTAGCTACCACTGTGGTCTCATTCGCAACTTGTCTAACTTACAAAAAAATAAGCTTGCTCCTTTTTCCTTGAAAATGATCAGAATCACTTAACTGTTTTGTGTCTTTTATACCACTAAAATTTCATGTGAGTCACATGTAAACCTTATTTTTAGATAAGATTTTGAGGGGCAAAATAGTCCTGCATTAAAAAATAAAATGTAATATTAAGCTACAATAGATCAATTAGAAATAATTTTTCGATAAAAAATTTAAAGACCATTTGAATTGAAGATTCTCAGCTGTATTTCATGAGTAAGATATGTGAAACAACTTTTCATTGATTATGGCTCTATACCATTCATAAGAATTATGCTAAATCTTGGGTAGTTTCAGGTTACTTAACTTATTCGTAAGCTTCCTCTTTTTAAAAATGGGCATCAAAGAATTGGGGAAATGTTCGGAAATATTGTGAGTTTTGTTTGTAAAGGTATACTAGTATATCAAAAATTATTTCTAAATTTGCTGTAGAAAATAATTATAATTTTATGTGTTATGATTTGAACATTTTATTTCTAGAGTACTCATGGAAATCTTCCTCCTTGACATTAAATGAATGGAAAAGGCTGAGAGTGTGGGGCGGGGTCTTTTTCAATTTCGAGATGCTTAACAGTGTATTAAAGTATAAATTCCTATTAAGGTGTGTATTGTAAACTAAGTGTATATTGGTGGGTGACATAGTAACAACTCATTTTATCTTTTGTCTTAATATAGTGCTTATTGGTCTACAAAGCACTTTTACAGTGATTGTCTCATACCATCACAAATACCATCTTAGGGAGGGCAAGTACTACATATCTTCTGTCTAAAAACCAAATTGGCAAACCAAACTACCCTAGGCTAATCTAATGATAAAATCCTTCTGTCAGTGATAAAAAGACAAAGTGCTTGAAGAAAAAGAACAGATTTTTAACTTGCATTAGTAGTGAAAATTTCAAAACCCTAAAAAGCAAATTAGAATTGAATGAAGAGTGTTGTGAAACCTCTTAAGAGACTTAGAAAATATCTGTGATGCCCATTTCCTGCATGACAGTATATATAAGTATCCCTGTTTATGTGAAGATTTAAAGTGAATACAAAGAATTATTACAGGATACATTTTATCCTAGTCTTTATTTTTTTTTTTTCAGTACTGGGTTTCGAACTGGGGACCTTGAACTTGTGAAGCAGGTGGTGGAACCACTGAGCTAAATCTCCTGCCCCAGGATAATTTCAGAACAGACAGATTTAGAAACTGCGTGATCTGAGAAATCCATTTATTTTTTCCAATTATAAAACTGTTTAGTTTTTGTAAACATTTGGTACTCAATATAAATCATATTTTGTTGCTTGACAATTCTATCATTCATGATCATTTTATAAATTTAAGTATGAATTACATATATATCTTCTCTATAAAGTTCTTTAGAATAAAATAAATCTTGGTTTTATGCATTTGTTTCTAATTCACCTGAAAAAGCAAACTATAATCCATTCCACAATAAAAAAATTCAGGTTTATAATAATTATCTAATAATTTAGCACTTATCAAAGCATTAAAAATTCAATATGTATTTCACTTAAACTTAACTTTTCAGTTATTAAAGTCCTTTGTCCAAACAGTTGTACATTAAATATTATCTACATATTTATTTGTATATGTATATAACTACACATGCACGTAAACTATCCTAGCTTATACAAAATAGCAAATGATATATAGCATTCTAAACAAATCAGAGATAAAGAACTTAAGTGTAAGAAATATATGAAGAAAACAGTATTTCAATTTTGAGGAAGACAGCACTGTATTATGACACGCCACCATCCTATTCCTCAAAAACATATCCAGAGTTTTAATTTTCTTAATTTTAAGTCTGAAAAAGAGATTTTTAATTCAGATCTTTTTTCATTTATATTTAAATTTTTGGCCTAGCTTTGTGTTTAAAAACTCTGCACTATAATTCATAAAAAGCTTAGTAAAAACAAAAGCATAGAAGAAATTAATCCAATATGCAACTAAAGACATTCAACACATGTCCTATGAGTTATTTTAAATTTTTAAATTCAGTTAACATAGTCTCAAATAACTTTTAGGTAAATTTAATTCACTTAGATTGATAAAGTAATTTTGTGATTTTTTAACACAAGATCACAATCATTATGTGCATTTCAGCCAACATTTAAATTCTGCACTAATCTCACAAAACATAAAAAAATATTATAATAGAATTTATTTAATTTTTGTGGTTCTTGTGTATAATCAAGAACTTGTTGATAAAAAGATAAAAGAATAAAAAGATTTCATACAGCTAATGGTTTCAGGTGCAGAATAAATTAAAAGATTACTCTAAATATTCTCATCAATCACAGCACTTACCACTGAAATCATAAATATAAAGAAGAACTGGCTCATTCTGCCCAAATGCACAAAATGCAACCATATTTTCAAAAGGATGATAAGAAATGTCTCGAATGGGTGACTTGAATGGCAGGTCAGAATACACTGCTACTTGTTCCCCTAAATAAAAAAGAGATTCAATAATTTGTACTGTATCAAGTATTTCTCATTTTAAAATCTTAATAATCTGCCACTTATTAAAATATATATAGCAATAATGAAGCTTACATTATTTACATGAAACCTCAAAAGCTTACATTATTTACATGAAACCTCAAAATATAAGTATATGGGTAGCACTGTATTAAGTAATAGTCATTATTTTACACTGTATTGGCCCTCCTCTTTGTATTTCAAAATTCAACCTCTTCAATAAGGCTTGCCAGGCACAAAATAATATGCTTGAAGGAAGTAGACAGGTATATGGCTATGAGATCTAACAGAACTGAGCAAATTACAATCAACAAAGAACTCTGAGAAAAGTGAGGGATGAGATCAACAAACCACCAAACTGAAGAAACTCTCCAGTTAAAGGACTGGTAGAGATTATGTTTTTCTATTTTTTCCACCATAGGCTATTTGAGGTGTCACCTATTTGAAAGGCATCTATGATTATGGCACAAAGATGCCTAAACCAGAAGTCAAAAAGCAAAGAGATCTATTTATTAAAGGGAAAGAGCAATATGAAAAAAATTGCTAAAAATGCTTATGTAGGGCCAGGGATTTAGCTGAGTGGTGCCACATGTGCCCATAAGTACAAGGTTCTGAGTTCGATTTCCACTCCCGCAAAAAAAAAAAAAAACTAAAAGCTCATGTAGTTTTAGTTTTTCTTTGGAAAAGCAAAGTAAGTGAACAAGTGAACTTCTTCTTTTATTTATTTATTTATTTATTTCTTGGTTCTGGGATTGAACTCAGGACTTTGTGCTTGTGAGGCAGGCCGCAGAACCACTGAGATAAATCCCTGGCCCTACAAGTGAACTTCTTAATGTACTTGTTTATTGGAAATATCTGAACTATAGTAATTTAGGTAACTGCTAATTAAGTTTCAGACATTAACAAGCACAGTAATGTTTTTATTACAAAAGAAAATATATAATGAAGAATTAACGGTCTACCTAGTTACAATTCAGCTTATAGTATTTAAAAGCCTCATTAAGGTTCCACTGCCTGCCTTGCAAGCACAGGGACCTGAGTTCAACCCCCGGCACCAAAAAAAAAGAGCTTCATTAAATACTTCTCTAAGAGCAGAGATATTTCATAGGCAAGAATAAACCTTGAATTATTGCCAGGGATTTAGCTCAGCAGTTTGGTGGCCTGCCTTGCAAGTGCAAGGACCCAAGTTCAATTCCTGGTACCAAAAAAAAAAAAAAAAATTGAATTATCATATGAAATTTTAAATCCATGATGAATGCAGTACAGAACAGAATTTAAGTTTAGACAGCAGCTGAGTTCCACTAAAAGCTATCTTGAAAATAATTAGAAAACTATTCTGTAACAATTATAGTTTTCACACTTCTAGAAACCTTTATCTTCACCCCCCAAAAACAGCCTGGATAGTCACTAAATACCTGTTTCTGGGTTCCAAACATAAACTCTGCCATCTTCACTTCCAGCAAAGAGGAAAGTCCCACATGGCGTCAAAGTACTGTGAATCTTCTCCCGATAATTTGCTGCACCTAGAAATTTCCTTGCTGCTAATCTGTAAACAACAACAACAAAAATATATATGCCTTAACCATTTAAAAGACTGGTGGTAGAAAATTTCTTTTAATACTTAATTTTCATATCAAATTAATTTCTAAAATCTATCAAATGATAGACATTGTACAATGCAGACCTTCTAGAGCAGTGATGGTGAATCTTTTAAAGCTTCCAATGATAACAAACAGCTCCCTGTGGCATGAGTGACATAAGTTTGCCACCACTGTTCTGCAATAAAAAGCTGGTCTCAGTGCTCAGTGAGTTTAGCATTTAGAATTTAGCAGGAAAGAGAAGAAATGTATCAACACAAAAAAGAAGGTGGATGCAGAAAGCACCACAGAAGAACATTTAGGTAGGACACATTAATGCTAGTTATGAAGACAGCAACTACTTTATGGAGGTAGCATCTGAATTAGTTTCTAAACCATAGGCAGATTTTTTGTATTATGTTCTCTTCTACCTAGGGGATTTTTAAAATCAAAAGGAAATACTTGACCCCTGAAGGAACAGTAGATAAAATGGTATTAACTTATTCAATATGATATACAAGGAGATATTTTCACTTCTGAATAAGTTGCAACACTTACTAGAAGTCAGGCAGTATTAGATAGACTGCTCTGTAACCTGTTTTTTCACTCAAGAATAGATGATGACTAGTGGACCTCCATGGCACGAAATACAGATTATGCACAGTCACTTTAATGAGTATGCATTACTGTCTAAAAATATCTTAAGAAACTTTCTATTGATAGACAACATTTAGTTGTTTCCAAGTATTCCTCTACCACAAACGTGATTTCTATGAACAAATTTTTTGTGTGTTATCTATATATTTGCACTGTTTTACAATTACTTTCTTGACATAAATTCCCAGACCTGTAATTTTTGGGTCAAACATTTCCAGAATCTTTGTTATGTGCTTTACTGTTATAAGTACTACACACATACTAACTAGCTTATTCCTCCATAAAACCACTGAGGTCAGCAAATTGCTTCTGTCTGAGACATGAGTAAAGACAAGCACAGAGAGGTTAATCAGCTAATAAGGGTGGCAAGGGCAGCAGATGACTCCTTGAGCCTAAGCATGATCTCATCTTGCCTAAAAAGGGAATAATTGAAATCCTTAGCCTGGTCCTCTACTCTAGATCTAATTTCTATATATAAAAATTCCCTCTCAGTATTCCTTGTTAATAAACCTATGCTCATATAGACTAACTTCTCTGCCTTGAACATATATTATTTCACCACTAAACTTGATTTCATGTTATTCATTCTACTGAAAAACTTTTCTTATCTAATCTCTATCTTGCAAGACTGACCTCAAATGCTAGCCTCTTAATAAACTCATTAACAGAAGATATTATAGTTGTTAGTATTATTCTTGCTGTGAAGAATATAATCTTATGGGCCGGGGATTGAGCTCAGTGGTTCCGCCACCTGCCTCGAAAGAACAAAGACCCAAGTTCCATCCCTGGTACAAAAAAAAAGAATATAATCTTATTATTATTCATTATATTCATTAAAAATATAAACTGTGTACTTGCTATCTATCTGCCAGGCATGACACGAATGCTACATACAGAAAAAATAATAAGATTCTAAGCCTTGAAGATCTCATATTTTAGCTTGTTTCCAGCATTATTTTGGAGGTGTGCAACTAGAGCATAAATTCTTCATGGGATAATCCTGCTACCATTCTTCCAGTGTTCCCATGCAAGGGTCTTGGGATTGTTCTAGGGCTTAATGGTCAATACTAAGAAGATACTTAATTAATATAAATTACCACATTTTCCTTCCTAAATACATTAGGAAAATCTAATAAAAGAGCTCTGTCTCTCATTTGTTTTATAGCAACTCTAACACTATTAGGAATCTATGCTTTTTTTTCTCAGAATTCAGTTCTGCCTTTTGCGCTAAAGATATTTTCCCACATTTACTTTTTTTTGTACCAGGGATTGAATTTAGGCCCTTATGCTTGCAAGGCAGGCAGTGACACCACTGAGCTAAATCCCTGGCCCTCACATTTACCTTTATTTAGAATTAAAAGAAAAACAAAATTAATCTAAAGCCAACTCCTTTAGTCCTTATTATATCATAACATATGCTATACCAATATAGAAGAGATGAAAGATACTCTCTTACTGTTGAAGGGAAAAGTTTCTGTTTATAATTGTAAAATAAAAAGAAATAAACTACATTTTAACCTTAAAGCAGTTCACATTTGAGACCAGACACTTTTTTCTGTGGGGGTTTTCCAATGAATTCTAGGACGCTTATTAGCATCTCTGATCTTTACCCATCAGATAACAGAAGAAACATCAAAAACATCTCCAGACATTGTTAGATATTCCTAGAGAGCAAAATTGTCTCTAAGAATCTCTGTTGCATTTTACAAGTTAAATTCATGCATTACTTATTCTCTGAGTACTTACTCTGTAATAATAATATGTACTTACATTCGAAGATCCATAATTCTCAAAGTACTATCTTTGGTATGAATTAACAAACGTTTTCCATTGGGATGAACCTCCAAATAACTTATTGGAGTCCCCCTAAATTCAGCTTCTTTAATTTCCTAAAATGATAAGAAAAATCAAAACATACTAATACTGAAAAGTTTGTCTAATGCTTAACATTTTTAGAGTACAAAGTCAATTTTAAACACTTTGTTTATTTCACATAAAAAAGCTTCCAATCTTCATAAACTCAAAACTAAGGGTAGAATTAATTTTCTATCTAGCCTGAGACTCTTTTCTTACACTTCCCATTTGTCTTAAGCATGGTATGTTATAGACCTCTTATTATGAAATAATTTAATTTAAATTATAATTTGGGTGAGGGATTTTTCTCTTCTTTTGGTTGGTTATTTGAGGCAGCTACAGAAGATACCTAACTAACAGTGTCAGGAAGACAAACACTGAGGAAGAACCTGCATACACAAGCCATACACAAGAAGAATTACCCTTACACCTTACACCATGCACTAAAATAAACTCTTAATGGATTAAAGATCTAGTGTAAGGCTGGAAAGTATAAAACTCCCAGAAGAGAACAGAAGGGAAAAGCTTCTGAATAACTGTTTTGGCAATAACTTGGGGAGGGGCTGGTTTGAGACAAGATCTCGCTGTGTAGTTCAGTCTAGGCTTGAACTCATGGCTATCTTCTTGCCTTAGCCTTGCAACCGCTGGGTTTACAGGCATGTACCACCATGCCCAGCTTACCTTAGCAATGATTTCTTTGGCTATCACACCAAAAGCTCAGATCACAAAAGCAAAAATAAATAAATGGAACAAAATCAAATTATAAAGCTGCTTTCTGTATAGCAAAGTAAATAAGAAAATTAAATGGCAGTTTACCCACTGGGAAAAATTATCTGCAAACCATACGTCTCTTAAGGGGTTAATATCCAAAATTTATAAAGAACTCATATGACTCAGTAATAGAAAAGCAAATAAAGTGAATAAAAAGTGGGCCAAGAACTGAATAAACAAATCTCCACAGAAGACATAAAAATGACCAGCAAGTATATGAAAAGATGCTCAACATTTAAACATCAGAGAAATGTAAATTACAACCATTATGATATTATACACTTTATACCTATTAGGATAGTAATCAAAAGGTCAAAAGATAACCAGTGTTGCTAAAGGTGCAGAAAAAAGAGAGCTCTTCTACCTTCTTGTTGGGAATGAAGACTGGGAGAGCCATTGTGGAACAATAGAGGTTTCTAAAGAAATTAAAAATACAACTACTATATGACCTAGAAATCCCCCTTCTGGGCAAACACCAAAGGAAACAAAATCACCACCTTGTAAAGATATCTACACACCTATATTCACCAAAGTATTATTTACAACAGTCAAGATATAGAAATAATCTAAATGACCAGGTAACAGAAAATGGATACACACACACACACACACACACACACACACACACACACAATTTGTGCCCTAAAAGAGAATTAAGAGCTTGCCATTTGCCATAATGTGGATGAGCCTAAAGAACACTACACTAAGTGAAATAAGTCAAAGAAAGAAAAATGCTGCAAAATATTACACGATCTCACAAGTGGAACCTAAACAATAAGTAAAAAATTCAAACATACAGAGAGGTAACCAGTGCTGACGAGTAGGGGGGATGGGGAGATTTATGCTGGGGGTATATGAGTTAACATGAGGTACCCCTATATTAGCAGCTCACCCCTGCTACTGTTGACTGACACTAAAACCTGTTGTCTAATTTTTCTTTTTTAAAGTCACAGAAAACAGTGAAACACTGACACAACAGATGGGGATTTAATGGCTAAACTATAACAAATCTGAGGTGGGGAAGCATGGGTGAGGATATGATTAACTGAAACAGATGCAAACATGCAAAATCCAAAACAAAACTGCAGAACAAGTGTTGGGTATAAACTCGAGAAAGTTGCTGGCAGATCTAGGGTCTATATTATCTAGTGATTTCTTGATATTTTTCTTTATCACATTCATGTTCAAACTAAGAAAGCAATGGGTACTTAATCCTTAAGGGACAGAGAAATGTAACCTAGCATTCCCCACACTGCTGACTGCACACAGCCAAGTATGAAATCACAGTCTTCAATTTGTCACATAGCATTTGCTGCTAAAAAGACATTTCCAGCCCATTTTTATAATCATTATTTTTTACTGTCTGAAGCAATGACCAAGTTATAGATTTTCAAGATAAATTTGTATCTTAGTACATAAAGGTTAAGACACAAGTTTTATAATAAATGATAAATTCTGTACTGTACATTCAGAAGATTGGAATTTGGGCCTTTGGAGACTTGCCAGTCCCTCTGGTATGTAAGTAATTAGAAAGTTCTTTTCAAAGTGTGTGAAATTAGGCTATATGATGACTCTAAAGACATAATTAATTTGATCAGATCAGAATAACTAAAAATAGAATACAGTTTTAAAAACAGATCTCAAAGACACAAAGACTTAACTAAACTTCATATAAATTCTTTTTCTCTTAGGGTATCTTTTTTTTCCAAAGGAAGACAGCTATTGACATAGTGTGAAAAACACAAGAACAAGCATGTAATATGGCAGGCAGAAATTACATCAATTTATATAACACAAACTCAAGTTTGATGATCATTTTGTATTTTTAGTTATATTTTTAACTAAAAAATAAAAAATATAGACCAATAAAATTAATTACAGGGACACAAGTCATAATTCCATAACAATGAGAAGGACAGCAATGCTGACTGAGCATACTGTTTTTAGAGATGTTACTGGACCAAGCACAGGATACAATAAAAGATACAAATTGTGACGTATAGATGGTAACATAACATTACATATACCTTACTTTATCGTAAACTCCAGCTAATGCCATAGTGCAATTTGGGGCTCAAAAGACTAAAGATGGGGTTGGTGGGATGGACCTCAGTAGTACAGTACTTGTCTAGCATGTGCAAGCCTTGAGTTTGATTTTCAATACATGCACACACATGTGCACATACCAACACCCACACAACAAAAAAGTATTTTTAAAGGACTGAAAGTGAACTCACCAAAATGAAAATCTTCACTAAGTTATAAAAGAGCCATCAGGCAGAATATAATGGATGATTAAAGATAACTGACTTTTTACAGACTGAGAAAAACTTTTATTTTTTGAAAATGTAGAATAGACTGTCCTTACTTCCTATCCTAGTCATGTGGTTGAATTTTTTTCTACTTTCCTTAACTAAATTCTCAGCTATAAAATGATTTCAGTGGCTCCCCCAACCTGTCTCACAAGTGCAAGGTCCCAAGTTCGATGCCCAATACCCCCCCAAAATTATGATTTTTTTACCTTATTTATAGTCCAGTGGCACACTGAGTGTTGCAAATCATTAACATTGACATAAGTGTTCCACACAATAATCACTCCTGTGCAATCTCCTGAATACATGTGATGACCTATTTAAAAAAGTAAAATTACTCACTTAGAACTATCACAAATGATAGGAAGTTGCAGGAACCATAAGTCACCAACACAGTCAAGGAAAAGAAGGGCTATTAAAAGCTGTTTTAGTTTAAAAATCCAGAAAAGCAAAAATAACTCACATTCTAATCCCAATTATCTTTACATTAATACTTCCCTCTTTTAAATTATTTTTGATGACATATTTCCTTTTGTCACTTGCCTGAATGTGAATACAAAAAGAAATAAGTATCTCAGTGCATGTAAGGCTCATTTTCCACAGCCAAATTATTTGAATTATTCAGCACATACATATATATATTCTTCATCTTTACTACTGATATATTCTGTCTTATATTCCTGAAAAATACCTATATTCTAATATACACTGTTAGCTTAATACCTGAGAACCAGAAAACTTAAATAAATCATCAGAGAATGAATAAAATAATAAGTAACAAGTGTTAACAGTTTAACATCAATTGCTTTGAGTTAAACTATCTTGGAGTTGAATGGGACCTCAGAGACCATCGTGTTCAATTTCATAGCTACTCAGGAATATCTTATACACTATTACTGACAGATGGCTGCTTGGCAACTGTGAATTTAATACTTTATAAAACAGCTCATTTAACCGTTAAACTGCTCCATGTGTTAGAATGTTCCTTTTAATTCTGAGCAAAGAATTTAAAAAAACCATCTTTCTTTCATAATGTGAGCTACTTCTATTATCAGAGTTTTCAGATACCTTTCTATTCAGGGCCTTTGTAAATTTATTAACATCCCTACAGCAATATTATCAGTTTGATCTAGATCTTATTTAAATAGTTATAGCTATAGGCTAAAAGCCTACTTTTTGAAATTTAAAAAGTGATTAAGAGATACAATAATTTATTTTTTCAGGCAATAAAACAATCTACATTTTACATCTTTAATAACTTTAACTGCAATTTTTCCTTGTGTACTTTTAAAAAAAGTCTGTTGTTACATTTAACATATAGATCTGCAACATTCTTTGGGGATTTTTTTGCCCCTACCAATCTACTCTTTAACATAAAAGATCCTTGAAAAAATGGAAATAAAGAGTTTGTAAATGGGGAGGGGAGGAGGGGGTGAAGGGAGGGCAGGGACAAGGGGAAAAAATGAGAACCAAGGCCTGTCATGTAAAGGTACAAGATCCCAATAATGAATGTAACTATACTGTATACCTAAAATGTAACAGTAAACTCAATGAGAGAAGAAAAACAAAACAAACATAAAAGATCCTTAAAAATAACTAAGAATATAATAATCAATCTAAACAAATATATTTATGAAATATGATACATGACATTGTTAGAGCAAAGACTGAATTTAAATGTTTAGGAATTAAATAATTTTAAAATTCTACAGAACTCCCTCAGTGACCTCATGTGACCTGCAAGCTAATAATATGCCAGAATACGCATAAGTAATCATCAATTTTATAACATCCTTCTCAAGGTTTGATAACTATTAGTGAAATTAAAAAAATGAGTTCAGGCAACTAGCTTTCATTTGGAACATATCCTCTAACATACCTTCAGCATCAAAACAGAGAGAGTTGATAAAACTCTTGTGAGCATCAAACTGTTGGACCAATACAGCAGAGCATTCTCTCATATCAACTTTCCATATCCGTATCACAGAATCATAGCATCCTGTAACTACCAGCTCTCCTACAGCTGGATGGAATTTAGCCGTGTAAACAAAAGCAGGATGAGGCAAAACTCTGAAAGTATTTGTACTATTTATTTCATTTTTCCATATCCTAGAAAAGGATAAAAAGTTACATATTGCTTCTGAAAGGAAAAAATGTAACAGTTTTATAAGAACCAAACTATTCAACAGAATTTATGTAAGCAACTGACAACAACCAATGGTAAACTAATATTTATAACTATAAACTTATGATGATCACATATTTGATGGCTAGAACACTTTTGACAAAGCCATTTTCTATTACCAAGCATATATCTATTAGTTGTATTCTGTGCTGTAAATCTAAAAACTGTATTTGTATTTATCTACTCCTTAAATGTACCTATTTTTGACATTGATTAAACACACATTGAATAGTTGATAATATATTACATATACATTTTTAAATACAGGGAAAAAGTAAATGACATCCATTTATGCTGTGTATAATGCTTCTGCAAAGTGCTTAGTAGTAGGAGTTTAGAAAATAGGATATTTCATTAGCTTTTTGTTTGTTTTTTGGTACCAGGGATCAAACCCAGGATCTTGCACTTGTGAGGCAGGCGGTGAAACCACTGAGCTAAATAAACCATTGAGCTAAATCTCCGGCCCTTCATTAGCTTTTATATTTGTAATTTGATATAAATACCACACACTAACCAATTGTACCACTGGAGTTCCTATATTTGTAACTTTAAAGCCCACAAAACAAACATAAAGATTCCAAAGACTTAAAAGTCATATTAAAATTATGCTGAATTCTTGAGTAAAGTAAGATTAAAATAATATTTTGATACAAAACATACTACCCTAAAATAGGCATTTCCTTTCTATTTAACATTCTCATATATCTACCTTTAATGGTCGATTTATTAAAAAACTTAACATTACTACTTTTATAATCTAGACCAAAGAATAAACCCCAAGCATTAAACTAATTTGTTAGATATTTCAAATGTGCAAAAATAGTCAAAATCTAGTAATACATAGGTGCTATATGAATGTGGAAGAGTGGGTTAAATTATGAGAATTAGAAGAATATATTATATTTTATTATGAGGACTTTGGTTTCTTTTTTTTTTTGTAATGGGGATCAAACTTTGCACTTGTGAGACAGGCAACACCACCAAGCTAAATCCCCAGCCCTTTGGTTTATCTTTTTAACTACTGTCTAACAAAACAAATTAAAGCATTTATAAAATTATAAATAAAGGAAAAAATACAGTTGGCTATTCACTTAGAATAACGCTCTAAGAGTTTTCTTAGCAGCTGCTTAAAATATAGGAGATGGTCTTTAATTACAATACCAAGACTCCAAATTAATAATGAAGGAAGTGAAAGAATATGTTTGCAAGTAAAAATAAAGCCCATGTGTCCCTGCATAAACATTTTCACCACAGTAAAAATTTCAATGAATGTACACTATATGAAATAGGATACTTACTAAAAGAACAAAATTGCTAACTTGAAGGGAGTATTACAATAATTAAAAGATTAAAAACCTCAGTTGCTTACTAATGAATCTGCATCATTATTTTAAATACTAAGTAAGAGGCAGAAGTGAGGCAAATATATCTTCAAAACGTCTCAGTACATTAAAATAGACACAATACGATATTAAGAGCCGGGGATTTAGCTCAGTGGTTCGGTGGCCTGCCTCACAAGCGCGAGGACCCGAGTTTGATCCCTGCTACCAAAAAAAAAAAAAAAAAAAAAAAGACACAATATGTTAAAAATAAAAATAAAGCTTTTTGTGTAAAAATTGAACTATTATCAGTGATGTCTTTTGTTTCCCAAGAAATGGTAGAATGAAAGATTGAAAGAAATAATGGATTTTTAGAAAAATCAGGTTGCTCGGGGTGGGGATTTAGCTCAGTAGTTCTGGCGTCAGCCTTGCAAGCGCAAAGACCCAAGTTCGATCCCCAGTATTTAAAAAAAAAAAAAGAATCTATGAAAAATCAGGCTGCTCACTGAGAATGAGGAAACACAAATTTGTAAAGACTGGATGAACACTCACAAAAATTAATAGATTTCAGGGGAAAAAATCAAAGTTAAAAGAGTACATATCAGTGGTGTCATGGGGACATGGGCCTACAAGAGAGCCATTACACATGGAAAGTCTTTTGCATTGCATTAAAAGATGCTGACTCAAGAAAACACAGCTTATTCTAGAAATTAACTAAAGGGGATGTAGGCTAAAGCCATATGGCAGAGAGCTGGAAAGTGGGAAATTAATGCTTAGGAGACACTAAAAATAACACGTGGCAGTGATTTCCAGGAAAACAGAAGGAGTAGACATGGGCAGAAACCCACAATCCTCCACTTGTGAGAATGAGCAATTCTCTTTTTCACTTGAGCTTATCATTACAAACATTCTTAAATCTTTCAAAAACTTCCTTGTGTTTGATTTTAGCCATGATGCTTCTCTTTTCATTTAGTTAATACTTCCACAATATTTTATGATACAAAGAATCTAAAGTAATACCAACTTAAAAATATATAAAAACATACCTCACTTTAATATACTATATATTATTTGAGGAAATCAAAGGTATGGTGAAATTTGAACTGAATTTACATGATGACTGTGAGCAGCTTACAAAAGGTACTTAATACATTTTTGGTGAATGAGTTAGGCAGGAAGGGGAAGGGAGGAGCATTTAAGTGTGGGAATAAGTAAGGTTCAGGGCTAAGTCTATTATGCCATGCTGAGCTAATAGAAAACTTTCCAAAGGGCGATGTAAACTAAAGGTAAATAACTAAATCTGACTAATAAAAATGGGAATACTGACTTGGTGTGAATTTGAAGAGTGGTCAGGTTTGTGTCTGCTGCAAGATGAATGAGAAAAAGAAGCTAAATAAAGATAAAAAGATTGCTCAGCAGGAATGAGAGTGGAGGTGACTGAAAGACTTACAAATTCACTGTCACACCTTAGTAAAGTTATGCATTATTTTCTAGAGTTACCTGGTATCAGACAGAATGAGTGTGCTAAAAGAAATAACCAGGTGAGTTCCTGAGGATACTGTTAAAGGGAACTAATAGTAGTTTTCTACTTCAACAGAGAGAAAAGTCAACTGTTAACTTTTGCCTTTAAATATAAAACTAAACAGTGATGATATCTTGATCAATTAGACATTTTATATAAAAAAGGAGATTGATTAATTAGTAGAAGGGACCCAGATACAAAAAGTCACATTATGTGTTAAGAGAATAGGATGCAGCAGATGTAAATGAGAGTAAAGCTGGTGTGGATCTCAAAAGGCTCTTACATATCACAAAGACTATGGCAAATGTCTTCTGGAATCAAATTAAATGATGTATATAAAAACCATCTTAAAAATTATCTAATAATATTTATAGAATACAAGCAAAGTCAAACAAGAAGCTAAAACAAAGTATAAGTGAACTTTAGGAATTAGCTTTTAAAATGTTTTATTGTGACAAGTGAACTATAGGAATTAGCCTTTAAAATGTTTTATTGTGACACAAGTTGAAATGAGATAATTTAAGACTGATATTGTAGGAATGCAAATATTTAACATCTATAACATTCTTACAACATATGATACTTATTTATTTCCTCTACATTTATATAATGAGGTCCACCAGATTCCAGCCTCTACATCTAGCCAATATGAAGACAGGATCCTTGCCATTAGGAGTTTGTTTTAAGAAAAATCTCAAGTGTTTAATAATCTCATCTCAAAGTGTTAATCAAACAATTTACACAACGATTGTTTAAAGATGGCGAGGAACAGAAATGCTACATTATATTAAGAGATAGTTGACAAAAATGCCTTCAAGAAAAAAGTTTTAATACTACTTAATTAGTCTGCATATTCATGGTGGTCATTTCATAGATAAAATATATCACTTTATATTTTCTCAGCTTTCTTTGATGGGAAAGAACATACATAATAGGTACTTCTAAAGTACACTAACCTGGCAGTGCCATCAGATGATGAAGTCAGGATATAGCGATCATCTTTTGACCAGGAAAGGTCATAAATGATATTGAGGTGGCCACACAATTCTCTCATGAAACGTCCAGAAGGAATTTCATATACTAATAAAAATATTTAGAAATCAGTAGGTTTCTAGACAGAGGCACTTTAATCCAATAATATATAAATATACAATTTACAATGACTTAGACATAAATTAAGCAGTCAGTATGGAAATTATAACCAAAGATACTTCCAGTATAAATAAAATTTCAAAATCTACTTAAGAAGTTTCTCATTCAAGGCTAGCCTATACTACATAGTAAGTTCAAGGCCAGCCTGAACATAGTGAGATCCTGTCTCAAAAACAAAGTAAAACAACAACAAAAAAACAAAAACCCAATCCCCAGAAGAATAGTTTTTCAATTGCTTTGCTTAGGAACAAGAATTTACACACAAAACTTTACAATATCCTAAAATTTCATAATGTACTATAATATGCCATAAATTATTTTTATTTCTTCAAAGAAATCCCCCATGAATCTTTGTTAATCAATGTATAAGTCAGATAATAAACAGTATTTACATGTACTTAATTTCAAATATTCTATAATTTGGAGTTTCATGAATAAGGCATTATTTTACTTCAAAATTAACTAAATGTCATCCAAAACTGTAATTATTTTATGTAATGAGAAATTTAAACTAAGCTACAGTCAGGAAAAAATTTCACTTTCAATACAAAATGCCAGAGAATAAGGTAATCAGCAGCAATTCAATCTGATAGACAAAGCACAGTTTTCACACACAGTAAAATCACAGAAACCAATCTCCAAGTCTCTACTTCCACCTAGTGGCAAAACGAAGTACACAAAAACTACAATGCTAAGAAGTTCAGAAGTACTGGAATAGCAAATTTGGAAAATCTGCTCCCAATGAAAGCAACAGGAATAGTGGCAAAAATTCTCAAAACAATGTTTTAGAACTCTGGAAAGTAAGCACAGCTTGAAATAATCTGATGAATATTCAATCTAATAAAATGAATGAATATCAGTAAGAACATTGAGCTTTCTGGTATTTTTCACTTGCCTTATTCCATTTTCCTCTCTTGAAGTGTAAAACAGCCTTAAAAGCTGGAGAATAACAGGAGCCTACTAGTCACTGGATTTTTTAAAACAGGTCTGTAGATCCCTAAAAGCTCCATCCCCAAAGACCACTGTTTGACAGTCTGGCAGCTCCTTGAAAGGCCCCATTCTCAGGGCCTGCCTTTACCTGACCTGGCTCAATACATACTTTATACAAGCTAACTCTAGAGTGCATGTTGAAACAGTGAGCGACATCATTTAACATTACAGGTGCCTCAGGTAATAACAACATTTGGGGCTAAGAAGAGGCTCAATTAAAAATTTAAAATGCAAACCTGGGAACAAGATGGCCCCACAAGACCTTGAAAAGCTTCAAAATACTGTACACATAAGAATTAAGAAGTTCTCATGCAGGTATAAAGAAAGGTTTGTGCGCATAATCAAGCAAAACCTAAGAGGCTTTATCTCTCACTCGAGCTGAAGGAGGAGACTCTGAACAAACAGGAAGTGAAGGTGGAGTTTTTAATTGCCTGCTGAAGCTATGAAAAGATATCCCAACATATACACAAACACATACAGCCCCCTGGAAAAGGACATCAGATCTATCAACTCAAAAGTATTTAACAAAAATCTCTGCCCAAGCGATCAGTTTGCTCTTAACTGGAGTAGAGACTACACTGACAATTATATGACAAGAAAGAAGACTTCACAGAATTAGCCCAAGAAGTTACTAAAAAAACCACAACAATAACTAATCCTGGATGGATGAGAGGGGTGAAAAGAGAAACTTGACTTCCAGAGCTACTTCACTGGCTTATTTAAAATAACCAGTTTTCAATGTAAAATTATGAGATATGGAAAAAAAAACAAAAATGAAAAGTATAACCTATAGAGAAAAAAGCAGTTAACAGAAACATCATACAGAAACGGAAGAAGTGCAGGCATTGGTCTTTCTCAACAAAAAATTTAAATCCATTATTATGAATATATTCAAAGATCTAAGGAAGACCATATAAAAATTAAAAATTAAACTTTAAGAATGATTTCTCGCCGGGGATTTAGCTCAGTGGTGTCACCACCGCCTGCCTTGCAAGTGCAAGGTTCCAAGTTCCATCCCTGATACCAAAAACACAAAACAAAGAAAAACTCCAAAGACTCCCACCACCAAGAATGATTTTTCACCAAAAAAATAGAGTAACAGTAAAGAAAAAGAAACGACACAAAAGGACCAAAGAAAAATTTTAGGCTTAAGTACAATCACTGAAATAATTCACTAGAGGGGCTCAAAAGATATGAACAGGCAGAAGAATTACTGAACTTGATGACAGATCACTTGAAACTATACAGTCTGAGGAATAGAAAGAAAAAGAATGAAGAAAAATATGTCTCAGAGACTGGTGTGACACCGTCAAGTCTACAAACACAGGCATAGTGGATGTCCCAGAAGAATAAAGAGAAAAGGGCAAACAGAAAATATGAAGAAATAATGACTGAATAATCCCCCAATTTGTGAAACATTAATCTGCACATTAACAAATGAAGCAAATTCCAAGTTTAGACAGAACATAATCATAGTCATGAATCAAGGACAAAGATTCTATCTTCTGTTTTTTGAAATTTAAGCAATACATACATCTAAATCCAGAGCATCCTGAATTAAGTATAATGTAATTAAGTATAATGTAACAAGTTTACCACAAAAATTTAAACGATACAAATCATAAGAAAATAATTATTTTATTAACCAAAAGAAAGAAATCACTACAGTATTAGTATTTTGAAACATGTTTCCCAAAAATCTTTTCCCGCAGTACATAGGTTTTTGGTGAATTTTACACCAGCATAGTGGTTAATCAAGCTACACAAATAATTTTAATACTTTAAAAATGATTATTATTTCATAGGAAGGAATATTAATTTAATAAATGCCAGTTAACTCAATTAGTAATCCCAGATGAAAAAGAAGTGATTCACTATATGGTATGATCAAAATATAAGGTGAATGCCTAAATTTTTTAAATTAGTGAAAGACACACTGCCATTAATTTGAACACACATTAATTTGACACACTTCTTCTGTTATTCTTGACACTTCTGAAGAAGTTCGAGTTCTTTTGGGAGTGTCTGTACAAAGCATAATGAAAAATACAGTGAATGCTGATGCTGAGTGCCATCCAATGTAAAGGCAGGCTCATAAAAACATAACGGGGTGTGTCCACATCCACCTTATTCACTGGATCTGGCCCCAGGTGACATATTGCTCTTTCCCAAAATCAAAATAATCATGAAAGGATAAGTACTTTGATTCAATTCAGGGCATCCAAGTAGCCACAATAATGCAACAAAAGACACTGACAAAGAGGTATTTCCAGAGCTGCTTTGGAAAGTGGCAAGAAGGACGGGACAAGTGTGTTTGACACAGGGTGGGGGACATACTGAGAAGGATTCATGGCAATATGCCTTTAACTGTAATACATTTCTTAAAATTTAAACACTGTACTTTTTGATCACACTGCATATGTGAAGCTGAGGACTTACGTAAAGTTTATCACAATTAGAGCTTAGGGCTTCTTCCTGCTGAAAAGAGCTGGTTTTCAATACTGAGTCAAAAATAAGGGACTGAGTTTAATGCATCTCAAACAGTGTGATAATGCTTGCTAAAAAACCAACCAACCAACCAAACAAAAAAACCCCCACAAAACTCTAAAGCTACAGAAATAATTTTTCTTGGCCTCTTTGCTAACTTGTTGATCATAATGAGTTTTCATCTAGGTACTTCTGTGGCAATCACTAGTGTTCTAGTGCACAAAAAACTTGTGAGCTCTCATAATTCAAATTATCACTTCTATCATCTAACTATATTGGACAAAATCTCCATGAGATTAATCCTTCATGTTTCTACATTTCTGTATGTAAAAGAGAAAATGTTTACAAAAATCTTTCTGCATTTTTAAAATAACGTCTTTCGTTTAATATTCTCACTTTATTTCTCAATAGTTATAGTATAAAAGAACTGTTTCTTTGCATGAAAAAATCTGACTTAATTTACCAATTCTGAGGATTAAGATTTCAATGAATTAAAAAAAACAAACAATGCCCATCATAAAGACTACAGTCAGATTAAATAGGAAGAATTATTTCTCACATATAATTGGATATCCATCCCGGCTGGCACAGGCTGCAGCTAATATCCTTCCATTATGGGAGAAATCAAGACAAAAACATCCTCGTTCTCCTGCATTTAGTGAGAAGAGGTGCTTGTTTGGGATACGGCAAGCCTAAAAAAAAAAAGTATTTAAAAGATATAAATTAAGAAACATTACAATACAAAGACTACTTGCTAATTTCAAGTACTATAGTAGGTTTTCAAAACTACTAGTGTTCTTTTACTGTGATGAAAAATACTAAATTATTTTCTAAACAAGAATTACTTCTCCATAAGATTAAGTGAATTTGTTGTTTCTCTTATTTCATCTAAAATATGAAGAGAAAAAAATTCAGTATCGAATACTGAATCTGTCAGACACACTACTTTGATACAGCCACAAAAAATAATGTATGTCACATTCTTATTCAATGACAGTAATAATAAGCCACTTTTGCTCAGGTGACAAACTTATTTTAAAATTATAAATGCCCTTTATATCCTAGCCTAAGCCTAGGATGCACAAATGTTCACCTTTCTTTTTCTCTCTTAAAATAACCATTCTTTATGACTCTTTCCAAAATATACAGTAGTTTCCCCTTTTATCTGAGGTTTTCTTTTTGTGGCTTCTGATACTCTGGTCAAGTGTGGTCTGAAAATATTAAGTGAAAGAAAATTCAAGAAGTAAATGATTTTATGAAGCCAATGGGTTTAAAATTCGCACCATTCTAGTTAGTGTGATGAAACTGTATCGGGATTATCTTTCTCCATGCAGCATATCCTCAATGCATATGATACCTGCTTGTTAGTCAGTCATAGCCTTGGCTACAAGATCGACTATCGTGATATCTCAGTATTTGTGTTTATGTTAATGGTTCCAAAGAATAAGAGTAGGGGAGTTGGCAATTCACATATCACTAAAAGAAGCTGTTAACTGCTTCCTTTAAGTGAAAAGGTAAAGTTCAGACAAGAAAAAAAAATCATATGCTGCAGTTACTAAGATCAACAGTAATAACAAGTCTGTGAAAGTGTAAAGAAGGGAAAACATTTGTGCTAATTTTGCTGTCATACCTCAAACTCCCAAGTTATGACCAGAGTGAGTGATGAAGCTTAGATAAAATGGAAAAGACTAAATTTGTAGGCAAAAAACATGAACAGAAAAGGTCCTCTGATTGACATGTTCTATCAAAAAGCATGGAGCCTACTGAGATTTTACTAATGGATCTCCTAAAAATGAATAACATCAAACCATTTACTACAAATACAAGATGGTTACACAGATTCTAATTTAAATGTTCAATTTTATAATAATTAAGTTTGTATAGGAAGAAAGATAGTCTATGAAGGGTTAAGTACTATCACTGGTTTTGGGCACACGCTAGAGGTCTTGGAATGTATCTCTTGTGGATAACAGAACATTGTCTATTCAAAATAATCATCCCATATTTGCCTCTCATTAACTATATTAATATTTCTTAATAATTTCTATGTTTTCAGTACCTATAACTAGATAAAACTAAAATCTTCTAGGTATTAATATCAACTGTCAAAAAGACAACTTTTATTTTTTTCTAATTCTGCCTTAGTTCCTATATTTCTTGGTATTTAAAAAGTTGAATTAATCATATACTAGGCCCTTACTGTATGCCATTAATACTGTACCTTATTACAGATGACTGTGAATATATTCATTACTGCAATGCTTTAAGTAACTATCATTAGCTAGGAATAACCATTATTAGCTAAATACAGCTAATAAGGATTACTTCAAGGGTCAAGCCCAGCTTAACAGGCCTTGTCAAAGACTGTTAGGTTTCATTTCTTCTTTGATAGGTATCAGGTTTTTGACAAACAGCACCAAAGATCTGGCAGCTCAGGAAGCAATATTATGAGCTATCGGGCATGTGAATAATTTAATAGACATCTGTTATGTGTCAATAATGTACAAGACACCATGCTACCCATTTCTTTCTTCCATTCTCCAACCACATGATTAAGAAAAAAAAGGGAGAGGAAGGTAAAAAGATAAAAATTGAAGGAGACATCAGGAGGATTTGCAACTACTTGTTGCTGCTCCTAGAGTATAGCTGAGGAAAGTCAACTAGGCTAAAATCACTGAAGCCACTCTCCTGTTATTTGTATTCCCAGGGTTTGACAATGTTTCCTTAACCAGAATAAGCACTCGGTGAAAATCAGAAAACAATGAAAATCTTAAGTGCTCTGAATACCACCCCTACCCCACACTTTTACTACCTTGTCAGTCACCAAATCATGCAGAGTCCTACTTTCTAACCCTTATATTCACTTCTTACTCTTCATTTTCATTACCATGAACCCAAGTTTAAACTCTCATCACTGCACATATCAATGACCAAATGCCATCTAATAGATCACTCTAATTTTAATATATCTTGCTTCAGAATCTGCCATATGCCATTCCCAGCATTATTTTGTATTAAAATAAGATTGTTATCAATGTGTCTCTCCTACTCAAACCTACCATCATTTCTCACATTTCACAGAATCAAGTATTAAGCTACCATCCTACACAGTCCATAATGTGACATTAATCTGTCACACTATATGTCATGAAAACTGTGATTTCTGGCTAGCCAAGTGTCAGAGGGCCTAATGGATATATTAAGTCCTTTTCACACATTTGCAACTTTGCCTCCTTATGAAATTAATATGAACTGGCTATTCCACTTCATCTGAAGCTCCACCAACCTGCTAAATGAACCTACTTCTCCATTCTATTTCACCTTGCTCATCTAGCAATTCTCAAACTTCTTTAGTTTCAGGCTACTTCACAGTAAAAAAAATTCTGAGGTGCTCCAAAAGTTTTAGTTTATGTGGCTACATCCATAGAAATTTATATTAGAAAATGGGCTGTGGCTCTGTAGCTCAGTGGCACCCCGCCTGCCTGGCAAGCACAAATGCAAGGTCCTTAGTTCAATCCCGAGTACCAAAAAATGAAAAAAGAAAGAAAAAGAAAAAGAAAAAAAGAAATTAAAACTAGGAATTTAAAAAATATTTTGTTGATTAAAAATAAAAATAACTAGCAAATCCACTGTTGACATAAGCAATTTTTTATGAATAATAACTACATAAAATAAGCATGTATTTTTTAAACTCTCCTTAATCTGGTTTAACAAAAGCTAGATTATCAGGACTATTACATTCACTCTTTTGAGACTTCAAATGTCATTTGGCCTCTAAAAAAACTACAGCATATGCTTGTGAGAGAATGAAAGTAAAAAGGACTAATAATCAGAATCACTGTGAAAAGAAGCTGACTTCAGGTATCCCCTGAAAGGATCTCAGTACTCTCAGGAGTACCCAAATCATACTTTGAGAACTAATTCATATATTTATAACTATTTTATTCCCTCAAAACACCACCTAGTAAACAGACCTGTGACTGCTTTCTTCTTTCCCTACCCAAAGAGGAAGGTTCCCAAGGACATCATCTAAGGCTTAGTCTCTCCATAATACAGGCTGAATATCTTTTATCTACCAGAAGTATTTCAAATTATGGAGTTATTTTGGATTTTGGAATACTGGCTGAGAATCCTTAATCTGAAAATTCAAAATCCAAAATGGTCCAAAATTTGAAGCTTTTTAAAATCAAACAAAATTTTGCAATTTTCAAGGCCACTCTCAACTACATAGTAAGATCCTGTCTCAAAATACTAAAAAATAAATACATAAAATTTATCTGTAAAACTAGTCTCATAAAGACAAGCAGGGGCCAGGGATTTAGCTCAGTGGTTCCACCACCTGCCTTGCAAGCGCAAGGACCCAAATTTGATCCCTGGTACCAAAAAGAAAAAAAAAAGAAAAACAAGCATGATGTAAAACACAGACAATGAAGAGTTCTAGAGAGATAATCATTCTTATTTCTATATTACATATTTGGATAAATTATAATTTTGGATAAATTGTATTTGATAATGGCTCCATTCTTATTGGAAAAAAAGTTTCCAAAATTAATAACCAATGTTCTGCCACTGCTAAAAATGCTAAACAAGAAAACTTTAGTAGAAGTTTAAATGCTGTTCAAAATGTGTTAGAAAGATATGTATATACATTATCTCCATAAAGATGTGATTTAGGGAGAAACCAGGGGTTGTAAAAAATTTCATAAATTCATAAAGATTAGGAGATACAGCTCTTATAGACATCAAAAAATCTATGGTTTGGGCTGGGGATTTAGCTTAGTGGTTCTGCCACCTGCCTTGCAAGCTCAAGGACCCAAGTTCAATCCCTTGTACCAAAAAAACAAACAAAAAAAACAAACAACTACGGTTTTTGACTGTGTTAGGGAGTACATCGCTTCCCCACTTCCACCAAATTCATGTTGAAGCCCTACCCTCTAATACCTTTGAATAGTAGTTGAAGATAAGGTCTTTAAAACATGAAAAGACCTTTGGTTTCTTAATCTTTGCCATGGAATATATGCTTGTGTACCCTCAAAATTCATATGCAGAATACCTAAACCCCAATGTGATGGCGTTTTTAAGGTAGTAAATACCTAAATGAATCTAGTAGTATTAAACACTTCACCTGTCCAGGTAGTCGTTTCCACTCTACTATTTCCTTTGAATCTTCTAATCCAGGCTCTGTGTCTACTGAAGTTGACTCACGGTGATGTTCATAATGTTCTGGTTTCTCTTCCTGAAGAGCCATCATAGACTGGTAAGAGGGCTTTATCTAAATATATGTAGAAAATTTGTATCATGTTCACCTTTTTTTCTTGACTACTATATATTGTTTTATAAAATATTGACAAAAAATAGACATTTTATCAAAATGTGATCCAGAAAAAAAATCTTACTTTTATTTATATGTGATTATAAATAAAAGCAACTTATCACTTCTCGGCCTTTTAGCTAAGATCAACTATACTAAATAACAGCAACTTGAAAGTATAGTTCTAAAATCAAAAAGTCTTAGAAGTTTCAATAACATATTCCAATGATTTTAAATAACTCTGTCCCTTTGTTTCTGTTTCTTTATCAATACCTACCTGATGTTATGCCATGGCTCTTATATATGATATCCGGCTTTAAAAAAAATCCTCTTTCCCTATTTATTTAACTTTATCCACACCAATGCAAACCAACCCTATGATGCCAGCACAGAATATCAGCTACAGAATGTGCAAGTAATATAACAAAAATAAAACAAAGCAAATGTTTTTCATTTTAGGATTCTTTGCTAAGATCATATATATTAATCTTTAGAAAACAGAAGTAGAAATACTATTATTTGAATACCTCTATTGTGAAATATGTAAATGGAGGGTCTACAAACTACAGATTATATTCCAACTCTAGCCTACTATTTGCTACTTTATATCGTTTGTTTGTATGTTTCTTTGCAATACTGAGGAGGGAGTGAGCCAAGGGACTTGGGCTTTCAGGCTGATCTACATTCTCAAGAGCTTTTGTTTGTTTCTTTTTTAGGTTTGTTTTTTTGGTGGGGGTGATTAAACTCAGGACCTTGCATTTGCAAGATAGGTGTGGCACCACTGAGCTAAATCTACAGTCCCTGTTTGATTTTAGTTTTGAGATAGGGTTTTATTAAGTTGCTGAGTTGTTCAGGCTGGGCTTAAATTTTTGATACTCTTGCCCCAGCCACCCAGAGTGCTGGGATTATAAACACACATCACCACAATGGGTAAAAACAGTTTTATGATGACATATCATACCCATTTGTTTGGCTACTATCTACATATATTTATATAGCTAGTTTCACAATACAAAGTTAAGTAGTTGTGATAACGAATATATGGCTTGCAAAGCCTAAAATATTTGCTCTGTTCATAAGAAAAATATTTTTCAGCCTCATCTTTAAGTTATTCTTTTATCTTCAATTAAAAAAAAATCAAATTATAGTGCCAGGGATTTAGCTCAGTGGTGCTTTGCCTACCGGGCAAGTGCAAGGTCCTGAGTATGATTCCAGGTACTAAAAAAAAAAAAAAATCTAATCATAGTAACATTTTTGCTAACCCTGAAATATACATTTAAAATTTATTTTAAGTTATCTCTTTAGTATCAACTATTACTGGCTTAATAGTATGATTCCGGACTAAAAAAAAAAAAAATCTAATCATAGTAACATTTTTGCTAACCCTGAAATATACATTTAAAATTTATTTTAAGTTATCTCTTTAGTATCAACTATTACTGGCTTAATATACAATCTCTGAAGGCATATTTCAGTTAATTATTTAACGAATGTTGCAGACTTTATCTTTTGAAAAAAGGAAAAGATATGTCACTTAATTTTAACAATAGAAGATATACATACTTTTATATGTGTTATTAACTTACACCATCTGGAACTTTCAGTCCTCGTATAGTTACATACAATGTTGATGGATAACGATTTCTTGGACATTTGGACCACCATTCGAAAACCTCAATGACATTTAACTGAGATCGAGGCTTAGTAGGTGGGTAGTACAACTGCAAGCGAAGTTTTGAATTGATATTTGCATTTCCGTTGGCTCCCAGAAGCTTAAAACAGGAATTCATAGATAAAATGTTACTTTTATTGAAAATAGGTACATTCAATGAGCAATGGTATTTAGAAACTTATTTTTAAAAACATTAATAGGTCTGTAATCCCAGCACTTGGGAGGCTAAGGCAGGAGGACTGTTGTGAGTTCAAGACCAGCCTGGGCTACATAGTGAGTTCCAGGTCAGTCTCAACTACATAGTGAGACCCTGTCTCAAAAAACAAAAAACATTAATATGACATGTTGAAATTCCTTAGATTTACAAAGCAAAGGGAAGAAGACAGACATAGCAGCCTGAGATCCTTCTAGACAAAATGTAACCCAAACAATTTTTAAAATACTTTCTGATAGCTCTGTTTTCACCTGTACAGATCAGTTCAGACTGCTTTGGAAGCATTTAACTACTGTGCCAGATGTCACTTTGCATAAAGTGATAAATATATACTTATTTGAAATAATAAATAATAAAATACATATTACTTAAGCATAGAAACAAATTCTCTATTAACTGTTAGGATTTTAATAATTAAAATTTTGTTTCAATTTTTTTAAAAAGTTAAAATGAGCGTAATTAAACTGACTCAAATCATTCATTATATTTTTTTAATATTGTACTTTACCTCCTTTTAAAAAGTCTATTAAAAATACTACTTCAAGCTATATAAGTGGAGATTCTTATGAGAAAAATAAAAAATTTCATCAACCCAGAACAGGTCCTCCCTCTTTCACTAGGCCATGACTGTAAATAAGTCTTTCTAATCTTTGTATCCTCTACAAATTAAGGAGAGATTGCTAGGTGCTTTTGTAGCATTTTAGGCAGAGCATGAAGGTAATTTAAACCAGAAGAATAGGCACTATGTACTGGAGGATGATCTATTTAATAATATGTAATGTTACCAACTTGGAAAGTAAAGAGGGCCACAGAAATACTTTAAGGTAGCACTGTCCAACAGTACTTTCTATGAAGATGGGAACGCTTTACAGTTGTGCCATCAAACAACATGGCATTCACTAGTCACATGGAGCTTCTGAAGTGTGGACAATGCAACCACTGGATTGGACTTGTAATTAAATAAAATTTTTATTCATCTAAATTCTTATTAGTTACATATGACTTGTGACTACCAAAATAAACAGTGTAATTCCATGGTTATAAACTTGGGAGATTGGGAAGACAAATGAAGAAAGTAGCCAAGAGAGATTAGGTAAGATTCATTTACTTCAGGGAAGTCTGAGACATCTAGAAGTCATCTAGACTGAACTGGGCAGCAAGTAATTACATTTATAAATCTGAAGGATAGGTAAAAAGTGGTTCCCAAAAAAATGATTTAACTATGAGTAGGATTGACATTAAAGTAGCAGGTGGAAGTGAACGAATGGCACAAGGGAAGTAAGGAAAAGATGGTGTCAAGAAAGCCAAAGTAACAGAGTTTCAAGAGAGTAAAAGTGAACAATATGCAAATTTGGCAAACAGAAATATTTGTGATGTGACTGGAGAATCTTTACAGACAAAGACAAAATCCAGGTTCTATATAAGAATGAGCAAAGTTGTGAAATGTAGCACACTCTTCCTCTTACTCTAGGAAAGGAGGAAACAATGTGGAGACGATAAAGGTTGTAAGCAGAGAAGATGACACTGTAATCAGTGTCAAATGATATAGAGAGGTGTAAAAACAGTTTCAAAATGAGTAATAATATTCAATCAGCAAGTATTAAGCAACTACATTACTTTCAGAAGTGTTCCTATTATCTCTCCAAAACCTGCCATAGCAACTTCTAAGGAGCTAGTTATAGCTTCCAAATTACACTTTCCATAAGTTGCTTTAAAATTCTCTAGGAAATCTAATTTACATTGTTATATTCCTTAATATGAGTAAATGAGTAAAACCCTGCCAAGACCCATCATAGTCATAAACTGTATAATGTAGAGTCAAATCATTAGACTTCATTAAAGTTTTAAAAAAAGAATCATGTATATGTGCTGTAAGAATCATAAGGTACCTGAGATATGACTTGTAACTGAGAATTAGGATGCAGCCTTATGGACCGCTATGATAACTTTACAATTATCCAAGACATCCTGCAACCAGGTATAGGTAGTAAAACATTTAAAATTTAACTTGTTTCATGCCACTTCCCTAAAATGAATTTTTATCCTAGTCACTCTTTCCACCTATTCAGTAATTCCCTCAACAGATATTCTTCAAGCATTTTCTATGTGTTATTAATATGCCAGAGCTAGTGATGTTATGACATTTCAAGACAGTGATATATTAAATGCAAGGACATCTAGTAAAGTAAGAACTAAAAATGTTCAACAAATTTATGAAAAAGTCACTCTTGACTGTGAAAAGCTTAGAAAATGAACAAGACACTGTTACAAAGGGGAAGCAGATAGAATACCTTACCCTTTACTGGAATGGGGATGAGATCAGGGAAAAAGTTTGTTTGTCATTACTGCCAATGGTTTAAGATGCATGAATAAAAATTCACATGATACATAAAAGCAAAAATCTGTTATTGTTTCCTAATTTTACTTTATGGTAAATATAGAAGGTTTGTACAAACTTTAATACAGAAGGAATAAGAGCAGTTTCTAATAAACTACTATATGACAAAGTTTCCTGTGTGAATGTGAATTTTCTCCTTTGGTTTGTTGGCTTTTTTATTTTAAAATCTAAATCAGTACAAGGAATGGACCCCAAAAAAGGTATAACAAGTTAGAATAATTTTAGGTGATACACTGAGAGCTTTTCTTGAATAACTTCCTCACTATAGTCAACCTGGTTGTCATTCAGACTACAACTTTTCTAAAGACTCTCTCCAGCCCGACAAGAAGTAAATGACTAAACTGTGTTTTCACAGCATTTATTATATAGTACATAATCATGTGGACAGCATTTTTACACAGAAACAAATTGGAGGGCAGGTACAATACCTAATTAATTTATAAGTGCTCTAATTTGTCAGTCAGCAAATAGCTCATGTTTCATAGAAACAATATATATTCATTGGATGGATGTACACATAGAAAAATTTTTGAGGCAGTAGATGGTACAAATTCAAGGATTTTCAAAATTCAAATTTACAATGAAGACACATCAAACTTAAGGTCTTGTGAATGCTAGGCAAGCACTCAGCCATTGAGTGACATACACAGTCCCTTCATTTTTTAAACATTAATCTATCCAGGACTTTCATCTCTGCTAAAACATCTTAGTCAAAGACATTTTGTACTTAAACTCCTGCAAGAATTTTCTAAATTCTTCTAGAATCTACATTCTATTCTGGTCAAGTAATCTTCTAATTAGTTTATCCTTCTGTTTAATATACTAATTGTTTCCCATTGTTCTTTAAATTTTTATCATGGGTTAGAAGTCTCTGTGTAATGAGGACCCCCATCGACCACAGGAACCTTTTCACACACCATACTCTGTCTCAGTCTCTGTCCTCCAAACTCAGTGACCTTCTCTTGGTTATGTAAATATACCTTGCTCTTCCCAGTATCAGAGTTTGCATTCATTGTATCTATTCCCTAGAACTCTCTTCTCCACTGCTCCTAGCCAGCTAGTACGTAAGTTAAATGCTTTTCCTTAGAAAACTGTTCCTGATACCACAGGACCCTTGTTTTCATTACCTACTCTCATAACTCTTTGCAGTTTATAAAAATGTTAATTGGATAACAAATTATGTAAGTAATTGTGGTATATTTTCCTTGTAGGATGTGAGGTTGATATGGTCAAGGGATTTGTCTTCTTTAAAAGTCTGCTAACTAGAACAGTAACTGGCACAAGGAAGGGGCTTAAAAACTGTTGAATTGAATAAATGATGGCAAGGCTACATGTTTCTTTTTCAGTGCTTGCCACTTCGGGGCAAAAAGTATACCCGGCATATGCTAAGCAATATGCTAGGCTTCAGTTAATAACACCAGTGAAATTGGGAGATTACTTTAAATGTGCTTAAAATGGATGAAAAACATACCTTAAGAAAGGCCCAGGCAATTTTCCTAAAGCCACATTCTTGGTTTCGGGCTTCAGCGTAACTCTTTACTTCATTCATGCTTAAAAAATCAAGAATCTGAAAAAAAATTTAAATTACTTCACAGAACACTACACTATCTAAAATTTAATATTTTCTATAATATTAAAATTAAAATGTCATTTGGATACTTTAAAATGTTTCCTTTATGGGAATAAAAACATTTTAATCTCATTTCATTCACCTTCAAAGTTAACTCATTCAGTTACTGAGAGTTCATCATTTGACTACTTTATCTTTTATTAATAATTCTTTTATTAAGATTTATCTCAAGTGCAAGGCAAAGTATTAATTACCTCAAATATGACAGATATTCAAATCACCTTGATCTGATTATCACACATCATGTGTGTATATATGTCACACTAACCCACAAATATGTCTAAGTATATGTAGTTAAAAATAAAAAATGTGCTTTAAAAATACTTCAAATATAATGTAGACACAAACATATCAGGCACAGAATTCCTAAGTTCTGATCATTTTTCTTATATCAGAGCAGACTCTGAAGGACAATTTTAGAAACTCAGGACCCTATTTCTACATTTTTGCCTTGACCATTTTCCTTTCTCTTTAGATGAACGTTGTAATTAGGATTTTTTTCATACTTCCATCCTGTCTGGATACTAAAACTCCAGGACTTGCAACAAACCTGCCAGAGATTGTCTGTAGTCTAGAGGCTATCACTGTACTTATTAGTGCTTATCAAAAGTTTGAGCTGCAATCACCGGCGGCGTGCGCGTGAGCTCCCGGCCTGCGCGTGAGCTCCCGGCCTGCGCGACAACAGACCCAGGAAGGACCCAAGGACCCCAGAGGGGGTTTTTTTCAGCTGCCTGCCTACCTGCCTGTCTGCGATCACCGGCGGCCTGCGCGGGAGCTCCCGGCCTGCGCGACAACAGACCCAGGAAGGACCCAAGGACCCCAGAGGGGGTTTTTTTCAGCTGCCTGCCTACCTGCCTGTCTGCGATCACCGGCGGCCTGCGCGAATAAGTATTTACTGAAGACTGCTTAATAACATGAATTTCATTCCATCCTCTCTTTTAGATACTTACATCTTTTTCAAATATAATGTTCAGTAAAAAACACTGACGACAGAAAAAAACCACTAACAATTTATAATCCAAACCCATAAATAGTCACTAGTAACATCTGTTTATAATGATCTAAACGTTTTGTCTGTGCATTCCTGAATATATGTGTGCATATATTCTGGACTATACTGTAAATCCAATACATACTATTTGCAAACTATTTTCATAAAGCAAGTAGTGGATATCCTTTCTTGTAAAAAGATATGCATGTGTATGATACAAATATTGTACCATTTACATCTCTGATTATGCTATGTATGATTTATATGAAGCCATCATGTTAATGGCTGTCTAATATTCTTCTATATTATAAATATCATACATTTAATAAAAACCATAATTACACCAAGTCTGTTATCAAATGAAATTTAGGTTCCTTTAGTACTGTAAAATTTTTGCTTTTATAAGCAAAGTTGAAATAAATATCTTTGCATGCACATCTTCATATAAAATATTTTTCACATAAAATAAGTATCTAGGAGTAAAATAATAGTTTTAAAGATTTCTGAAAGACATTATATTGTCCTTACTAAATCCTTAAAAACTGAAATGAAAAAGTAGTACAGGCAATAACATATTATGTTAAAATTTAAGAAGTAACTGTCTATAACCCAATAATCAATAAATCTTAAATCTCTTAATAAAATTATTATTCAAGAACATTGTAACAAAAACGACAAATTTTTGTAGCAAAAAAGTTCCTTGAGATAAAAATTACTGTATCTCTTTTTAAGAAAATCATGGCTTTTTATAAATCACATATAGCATAATCATAGATGTGAATGATAAAATATTTCTATCACAGAAACATACAAATAAGCTGAAAGTCAAGGACCATAAATATAAACGACTCTACAAAATAAGTTATAGGCTTTAGTCATGCCAGGTTCCTTGTCATTCTCATCCTAAAGTTCTCCAGCTTGGTTAAAACTGTAAGCAAGGTTTCTCTACTTTTTTCTTTTTGCTTACAGAAAAAGAACAAAATAGAGAAATGAAGTATTCAAATTCAAATTATCAAGTATAAATTATCTATAATTAAAATTGCAGTAAATCTGAGGAAATCTTCTTTTCAGTAAAAATATTTGAATAACAAATCAGCTCAAAGGTTATCTATAAATCTCACGATAGGGATTTGCCTCAGTGGCACCGTGACTGCCTCACAAGTACAAGATCCTGAGTTCAATCTCAGGTACCAAAAAAAAACCTTTCTCTGACTGCTCCTTTACTCCACATCTAAGAAATTCCTTATATTGTTGGTTATATATTACTTTGCATTTTTCAACAGATCTGTGTATGCTTGTCTTTTTTATCTAGGTGGTCTGCGTATTCTTAGTCTGGCACGGTTAAATGAGTTTACATTTAATGAATGGGTGCAGAGTAGAGAAGTGCATTCACATGGATTAGATTCATCACTTCAGGTAAGAGTCACATTATTGGTATAAGGATTAGCAGGTATCTGAGAGTAGATTGCACGGCTAACCTCAGGCACTGGCAAAATGCTCAGCAAATATGCTATTGCTGTTTAAAAACAGCTCCTCATTGGTTCTACACAGCATATTACAAACTCTAAATTTCAGCAATTAAATTCTTACACAACTTTGTTGCAGTACTGCACTACTAAAAACAGATAATACTTGTGTGATTAAATACTAACTAAAATTTAATTTGAATTGCTCCATTCAATTCATACCTCAAAGAAAAGGATCACCTTTGGACCTTCATCAAAATCTTGAAGCAAATAGGGAAATTTTTCATTAAATATAATTTGTTCTTCCCACTCTGGAAGTCTTGATGTTAACTGTTTAAAATCATACGGCTGTGTCATGATAGGAAGAATATAATCCACATTCTCTTTTTCATAGTAAGATGACACAGGACGCTCACTGTTCAAAGAAAAATACTTCTATTAACACAATTAATTATAATTTTAGAAAATGAGAAATATATAGTATACAACAAAGGTAACCAGAAACAGCCAAAAATGTTATAAAAGAAAACATTCTTTTCATTGTCCATCTAGAACACTATAAATTTTATAAAACTCAAAGTAGTAATAACTTTCATTTTGCATTTATATGCTATGTTGTTTTCACAGAATTACTTCATTACAGAAATATAAAACAAGAGATATGAATAGCTGAAACAAAGTAACTCCTTCTGAATTTAAAAAAATTAATTAATTATTTATATTTGGAACCAGGGATTGAACTCACGACCCTGTGCTTGCAAGGCAGGTGCAGTGCCACTGAGCTAAATCCCTGGCCCTCCTTCTGAATTTTATTTTTTTTTCTTTTATTGAGTTTATTGATACATTTTAGGTATACAGTAGGTACACTCATTATTGGGATCTTGTACCTTTGCATGACAGGAGGTCTTGGTTCTCATTTTTTCCCCTTGTCCCTGCCCTCCCTTTACCCTCTCCTCCCCTCTCCATTTACAAACACTTTCTTTTCATTTTCTCAACTACAAATTCACAGTTCTATTTCCACTGAGTTTCAACTATTGCCAGTAGTAGCAGAAATGAAAACAACTACTGTAGGTAGTTGCAACTTAAAAGGTAAGCTGTGAAATGTGAAAAATTACCTGTCATCTTTCTTGACATACTGACCAGTTTTCTCATCAACCACATGAATTTTTACCATTGGGTGAGAAATCATTAAATCTGACTTAAGTCGATCAGTTCGGTGAATATAAACTCCCAAGACAAGGACATCATCAATCAAACTTTTGGGATAAACTAGACTATCTTCATTTGTTACTTCATGAACACCATCTCTATCAATTTCTTCATTATTATCTGAAACTTCATGCGAAGAAGAAAATCAATATTGTAATTGTTTTCAATTAATTTATAAATCCTGATTTAATATTATTTTATTCTGTTAACAGAAGAACTACAAGGGAAAAGAAAAAGCCAGACAGCTGCAGACCATACAATGAAAATAAAATACTGCATTTACTAAAGCATTCAAATAGGATGAGGTATCTATTTTTTTCCTAACAAGGACAAACAATAAAAAGAGGGGAGAAAAAGAATCTCAAAAACAAAAAACAGTATTATTGGGATATTTTCTAGATGGAATATTTATCACTTAGTTCATTTACAACTGGAATTTCTGTTTTTGCATAGGATATAGCAAGATGGAGTAGACTGTGCTTCAGGTAAAACCAACTAGAAAAACACAAATTACAAAAAACCACACTTTTGCGCCAGGGATTTACCTCAGTGGCACCATGCCTGCCTTGCAAGCACAAGGTCTTAAGTTTGATCCCTGGTACTGGAAAAAAAGAAAAGAAAACCACATTTTTAAATTATATGAAAAGAACAGAAACAATGTATACTAAAATTCCAGAGAGGAACAGTCAGTCAGAAGCAAGTCAGAAGCAAGCCTTTGTCTTTGGGGACTTTCTGACAACTGATTTGGCCCAGGCAAGCCACTACTAGAAGGACAAACCAGCCAAATTGTCAGTGGTTCCCTAGGACTAACTGATAAAACTGGAAACTTGAAACACATGTCTAATTACTCTCACAAAACTGAATTCTGAGGCTATCAGGAGACTAAAGAGGTAGCAAAATCTCCTGTCAAGTGGTGCTATCAGAACCCTACCAAGAATGAACATCTGAGCCGAGTGTGGTGCACACCTGTAATCCCAGTACTGGGGAGGCTGAGGCACGAGGATCACCATGAGTTCAAACCCAGCCTGGAATACACAGTGAGTTCAAGGCCAGCCTGAACCATATAATGAGATTCTGTCTCAAAAAACAAAACAAAACAAAACAAAAAAAAAAAAGAAAGAAAGAAAAAGAGTAAATATTTGAAACAGAGCAAGCAATAAAATCCTAGAGAGTGTGACCAATTTTAATTAAGGCTCTACAGTCAATTCTCATCTGGGGTCACTTACCAATTCTGATTACAGCTAGAGGTTGAAAAACTAAATGTGACCCTCTTCTCTCCCTAGCAGAAGGCCACTACTAGGGGATAGAAAAAACAGCGGACATTTTAGTCCATGCAGTGCTGCAGTAGTAAAACTGGAAACACATCAGCCCCTTAGACATCTGAAGCTGCATGAGGCAGAAAGCTAAAAAGACCATGCTTTTAAAAGACATTAGAGGGCAAAACTCCCATCTCCCATTGTCTGTAGAGCTGAACAAATACTTGTGAGGTTGTCAATTTGAAACACATAGCAGACTGAATCTTCAGAATTAGTTTCTCAATTTTTTGATCCACTTCAGCATTTTCAATTTATGAATGTTTTGAAGACTCAACTTTTAACTTAGATTTACTCGATTGCACGTTTCTGTGCTATTTTCCAAAAGTATATGGGATATTTGCCAAAACTGATCATAAAATAAAATAAAGAAAGCCTCAATAACCTCCAAAGACTGACATCATTCACAATACAATGGACCCTCAAGTTATGACCAGCTTGACATACAAACAACTTGGGTTAATTAGGTAAATGGAATATTCATTTGCCTCTTGTTATTTATAGTGTGCATCCAGGTAAACATCCAGATCTCAGCTGTACTGACTTAGTCATGTCCAGCCCTCGGAAACTGATCAAGTACCCAAGTCAAGGGTCCACTGTATATTCCTTGACAAATTGAACAGCATAATGTATATAAATGTGAAAAGTAAAACATTTTCAGGACTTGTGAAAGATTTTTTTAAAAATCACAGAAAGTATTACCATCAAAGAAAAAAATGCATAAACTGTACAGTATAAAAATCTGATTTTTGGGGTTTTTAAAAAAGTTACCCATAAGAGAAATAATAAAACCCAGAAAGGCAAGATACTTACAATATATGTGTGCATGTGGACATATATTTATATCAAGAAAAGACACATTTAGGTACATAAGATTTTCCCATATATGAATTTAAAAAAGATGATCTTTTTTTTAAAAAAATGCATAGGTTTGAACAAGTCTACAAATCAAAGATTCAAGTAGTCAATAAATATGAAGATACTCAGCTAATTTTAATGGGAATCAAATTAAAGACAAAATGAAAATATCCCTAAAACAATGACTAAAATTTTAGAAATCTAACAATGTACATGTTAGTGAAGATGTACAGCAACTGGAATTCTCAAAACTGCCAGTATTATTTGGTAATCAAGTTTGGAAAGCTGAAATGGGCTATTAAAATATCCATAATATATGTCATCGCAACTCTAATAGGCCTGACAAAAATGTATAAAGATGCGCACTGAAAGATGTGACTACAGAATGTTTATTACAGTTTTTCTTGGAATTTCCCAAACCTAGTAACAACTAAGTAACCATCAACAGGCTAAATGAATTGTAGTATATTCACACAATGGGTATTTATAATCTACAGAAAGAGAACACTCAGAATATAACTAATACAACTCAGAATATAATTAAATGAGGGAGCCAGGCACCAAAAGCACAGTATTTATGTCTATTCATATTAATATACAAAAATAGGTAAAAATAAACTGTGTTAGTTGTCAGGGTAGTGATTACTCCTGTACAGAAACCAACCAGAAGGGGACTTGAGGGATCTATTGGGTGCTGATGATATTGTGCTCCTTGATTTGGATGATTTTATAGTGTATGTTCAGTTTATAAAAATTCAATAAATAGTACATTTTTGCTATCTTTCTATGTGTATATTATGCTTCAACAAGTTATAAAAATTTAACTACATGAGGCACAAAACATCACCAATTTCATCCTCCAATGAATAAAAACCTTAAGTGCTAAAATTGTGTATTTTAGGTAGATAACAGAAATCAAGAGGGGAAAGGCAAATTAGGAGAGTAGAGAGAAGCTGAATTAGGTTGAGGAACTGGAAAGTCACCATGAATGAAAGAGAGATACAGCCCTAATACCTACAATGTTGGCTGTAGACCATTCTAGCTTTCAACAATGGAGTCTGAACCATTTAGGGGCTGTAAATTCAATGGTTTAAAAGAGAAACTTTCTATGCAACAAAGAACAACTACAGTCATTCATCAGGAGACCCATAGCTAAAAATAAATGAATGGTTTAATCTAAATGAATCAAGATCAGGTACCACACATGTTATACTGAATTATTTTAAATCATATCCTTTAGTTTTAGCTTTAAGAGCTAATATCCTAAGGTTGAGTTATTTCTATCAAGGCATATAGTTTTTCATTTTAGTTTGGGTATCAAACCTGCTTTAGCCTTCTTTTTTGTTTTTTTTGGTTTGGATTTTGTGTTCTCTGCCATGTTGTCATCAACGTTCTGTTCCACTGAGCTCATTTCACCATCCTGGTGAGAATATGGAGTAATAGCTCCAACTGGAGATTCCTTCTTTTGTTCACCTTCCACTGAATCATCAGAGACAGTCAATGTGCTGCAAATGCAACCCAAGCACAATCCATTACAAAGATACTATTATCATTATTATTATTATTATTACTAGTATTCAGGTGCAGCAGTGAACAATAAACACAAGCAAGGATAATCTTAGATTGTTATTTTCTGTTGGGAGAAGCACCAATTTCCTTACATAACGAGGTGTTAAACTAGGTTATCTTAGATACTATTTTAGGGATGCTTAGTGAGGAATTAATTTCTCATGGGCCAACTTAAACTGAGTTGCTAAACCCTAGGGGAAAATGGAATTGTATTTTATGAGCAATAGATCTGTTTACATGGGACTGATCAAAGCATCTTAACCCTGATATCAAGTAAGCTATTAATAACCACATTTCAAAATTGCTTTATATAAAGGCAAAGAAGTATTCTATGCTTGTTCCTTTTTTTTTTTTTTTTTTTTTTTTTTTTTTTTTTTTTTGGGTATTTTTTTTTTGGTACCAGGGATCAAACTTGGGACCCTGTGCTTGCAAGGCAGGCAGCTAAATCCTGGCTCAGGCTTATTCCATTTTTAAGAGGCTTCAGAAATATAACTTTTGATTTCTAGGTAAAAATTAATTCCTGTGTTTTCCAGTGGCTAGTGAGTAGTATCTCTAAGCTGCAGTTCAAATGAAACCTGAATCACATGACTCAGTAAATGCTAAGGGTTAGCAGACCAGGAATATAATGACTCAACACAGCAACGAACCTGTTAAAGTTTGTTTCTGTTAGCAATGGTGGTAATGCCTATAATTCCAGTATTCCAGAAGGCTGAGGCAGGAGTATCCCAAGCCTGAGCTCAGCCTGGGTAATTTAGCTACTTAGGAAGATCCTGTCTCAAAATTTAAAAAGGGAGGTGGTGGGGTAGGGATACAACTCAGTGGAAAGGCCCTAAATTCAATCCCCACGACCTGAAAAAAGTTTCATTTGTAATTTACCAAGTAAACCCGTATTTAAATAAAAATTTGACTTCTAAAATACTCAGTTATCTTTCAAAGAAGAGTTGAATAATAAAGAGAGACAAGAATTTTTTTAAATCAGTCATTTCAGAAAGCCATGCTATTTTGTAACATCACAAAATGTTACTATTTAAGCACAGCTATCCTTTGCCTGCCACCACCATAATGTCAGGCATAGCTCTAAATTAAAACTCATGAACTAGCCCTATTTCATAATGAGAATGGCTTTCTAATTTCTCCCAGACGTAGTGGCCAGGAGAAGGAAGATTTAGAGTACACTGTGGTAAGCGGTCTCTAAGATGGCACCCACTGATTCCTGTCTCTTCCTATTTATTTATATCATCCCCTTCCCTTCAAGTGTCGGCTGGACCTAGTCTCCTAATTCTAACAGACAATGGCAAAGTAATGGATGCCACTTCTAAGATTAGGTCCTAAAAAGATTGATTTCTGCCTTGCTCTTGCTCCTTCAGAGCCCTTGCTTTAGGGAAGCAAACGGCCATGCTGTGAGCAGCACACAGGCAGACCTGTGACATACAGACCTGGACAGGCAGACCTGCCAAAAGCCATGACTTGAGTTTAGAGGTGGAGTTTCCAAGGCCCTCTAAGAGCTATGGCACTTGGCAGATCTTCTGCAAGGTAAGGTTTGAGCTAACTTCAGCAGTGGCTAACATCTTGAAGGTGGCCTGTGAGACCCTTTAAGAATAAGAGGCATGCAGATAAGTTTCTCCCATGCTCCAAAACCACAGAAGCTTCAAGACAATAAATGTTTGTTGATTGAAGACGCTATGTTCTCCTGCTAATTTTTTAATGTAGCTGTTGTGGTTCACATGTAGATATCCCCATGAAGCCCTGTGCACTCAAGTGTAGAAGCTTTTGGAAGGTGACTGGATTATAGGGGCTTAGAGCTAGCTTGCTATTCAGATGCCGGGTCTGGTCAGAAGAGGTGCATCACTTGAGGTGTGGCCTAGAAAAGTTTGAATCCCTCCATGGCACCTCCCTTCTGCTTCCTGTGGTGAGCTGTGACAAAAACAATGCTCCTCATGCCTTCCTGCCTGGCAGCCAGCCGATCATGGACTATAAACGTGAGCCAAGAGAAATCTTCCTTCCTTTACTATGTGGGTGTTGCATATTGTGTCTCGGTGAGCGGAAAGTGACTAAGACAGTAGCAACAGATAATTAATAGTTTTATTAGTAACATGTCCCTACAGCAAACTGATTTCCATCCTCTTTCTTACTACTGGTCATTTACTTTTTGATATGAGGGGGAATTCCTTTTTTGCTGGGGGTTTAGGGGAAATTGCTAAAGAATGTCAAAGAATAGTATATACAGAATGTTTCCACTGCAAGTTATTTTTCTGAAAGAGAATTGCAGGAAGTTATCAGTTAAAAGATTTTGTAAGTTAGTAGTTTTTTGGGGGAGGTAAAGAACTTGTAAATATGAATATAGAGAGACCTACACCATATATATATAT
>NW_022900926.1:23223820-23233727 GCF_012274545.1 Fukomys damarensis | reverse complement strand
TATATATATATACACAAATATATAAAAATCATACAGAAAAGACTAGATGAACACCAAGTTGTCAATAGTAATTATCTTTGCATGGCTAGATTTCAATGAGCAAATGTTTTTGGATGATAAGGGGAAAAATCTGTATTTATACATCCAAACAGGCATTTATCACTCAAAAGAGGAAGTAATTAGCTTTCTATTACTTTGAAAGCAGATTTAAGTAAGTAGACTCTGAGCTCATTCTGGTTCAGCCTCTTGCTAGTCCTGAGGCTTAAACCTTTTAGTTGCTTCCTCAGCAAAGTAGGATTGTATTAGCTTTCCTCAAAAGAATGTTTCAAAGGATAAATAAGTTAGTTCTTATGAAGTCTCTGGCACATAGGAAGGTGCTCATCTAGGATAGCCATGTTTTATCTTAGAAGCAATGTCTTTAAATAAAGGACTAAGAATTTTTTAATTCTTTAGCTACAGTTATCACTCAAAAGATGAAAAAAATAGTATATTCTTTCTTAATTGTAAATTTCATAATTATTAGTAAAATCACTTCTCGGCCTTTCCCACACCTTTCATAGAATGATGCTAATATCCAGTGTATAATTATCAGCAAAAAGTACCTTGTTTCAGCTTTGGACAGGAGCGGAACTTCCTTTTTTTTCTTTTTCCTTTTATCACTGCTCAATTTGTCATCAGGCAATAAAGCATCTGAAGAAAAGTTAGTGAACTGCTCATTTAGTTTCCTTCTTATTTTCTTCTTAATCTCCTTTGCCATCTCTTCAGCTGCCTGGAGCTGAAAGGCTTGCAATAGTTCTTCTTCCCCTTTTAATAAATGATTATTTCCTCTCCCATCATTTGCCTTCCCATTATTCTGATAATCAACACCTGACTGTGACTTTGTTTGTGCTTTCTGATACGTGGAATCTGTCTTCTCAGAAGTTTCTGGTTCCATTTCTTGTGCAGCCTTTGGAACTTTTTTGTTTGACTTCCCTTCCTTGTTTTTCTCTCCACTAACACCATCATCTGGATCTTCAGTTGTTGACTGTGTACTCCTCAGCTTGTTTTTAGTGACACCCACACTCTTCTCTGGCTTATTAGGGCTAGCACTGCTTTCGTGATCACTTTTAGCTTCTTTAATACTCTGCCAGTTGCTTTTATCAGTGTCAAGCTAGGAAGAGAAGATGCAACATGAAAAGCTTCAGCCAAGCAATATAAATGTAAAAACAATGATTATTAATCAACAATGTAGAATACTGGGGAGATTAGTTTTTAACCTGGACAGAGTGATAATGTAGAGCTAATATACACAAACCGTGAGGACCCTCCTAGAGGAATAGTCGGAAAAAGAGATAACCAAGAAATAGAAATAGAAAATTTATGGTCTCAAAGGTGATTTTGAAAATGAAATTTTAAGAAAGCTAATCAGATGATGCTCAGCTTTTATTTACTCTGCTCTAGTGATCAGTTCATCTTTGTACTAATAAAATATATATATGGATGGGGATCAAGCACAGGCTAGGCAGATGCTCTAACACTGACCTATAACCCATATTTGTTATTATTTTGTCTGTTTTTTTTCTTGTACAAATATTGCAATAAACATAATTCCTAGAGGGGCTTTGGCACCAACTCACACTTTTCATAAGATGATGCTAATATTTTTCATTTTAAAATACGTTAGTTTTTTTCCCCCCCTCACCTCTATGGAATAAATTTCTAAGTAGCTTACATACTTTTGTTGTTAACGTCTAGCTCTATTGTATTACAATTAAAAAAAAGTTTGTTTTGTGAAATCGAATAGTTTCATGTATTAGATGACTGTATTTGAAATGGCCCAAATACATTTGCTCATATTCTATTATTTTTGCTCATCCTTTTAATTACTGTGCACCACTTAGGTTATTAAAGCAGACATTTGGATTTGCTTTTATGTCCAAGAATGGTATTTGTCTTAGAAAATATTTCAGGTACACTAAAATATAATTACTCTTTTTTTGTTTTTTTGCATTTTTTTTGTTACTGGGGATCGAACTTGGTTCCTTGTGACTGCAAGGCAGGCGGTGGAAGCACTGAGCTAAATCCCTGGCTCTGTATACAGTTACTCTTGAGTACAATGTTTTACAAAACCCAAGTCAATTTTGTGGACAGTGTTACTGTTCAAACTCAAAGCCCTCCTCCTGGATCAGCCTTCCAATTGCTGGGGTTACAGGCATGTGCCACTACACTTAGCACTGATTTTTTTTATGTAGTCTCTGTTAATGTTATCGAGTCAGTAATTTCAAATCCTGTATTTTTTAAAATCTCTACAAGTTCAGCTTTGTCTTTTCTATAGGTCTGATTGTGTCTCTTGTATCTTTTTATATCCCCTATGCCTCTCCTAAAGCCTAGTTATATTGATTGATTTATATTTTGGTTAGAGGTCATATTATTTTTGTAAAAAAACACCTTGCATTTATTTCACTTGACATTAGATATTATGAATTTTATATTGCTGCCTGCTGGATTCTGTTAGGATCCCTTTAGACATTATTGGGCTATACTCTGGGGACACAGATAAAGTACTTCGATCAGTATCATCCATTTGCAGTTTTCTTCATTTAATCCTGAGAAGACTGAGGTTTAAATTTGTTTTTGATAGAACCAATATAATTTCACACTTAAAAGTTATTTAAGTATTTTAAAAAGTGAATTTATTTATAGGTTCAGTATTAAGGAAGAATGAATATATGGACGTAGTATCCAGAAAACCTGGAAGATTTCCCACTGTTTGAAATGAACTGTGTACAAACAACAAAAATTTTTAGAAAATGTAATTCATAAGATAAAAAAGATATTGTCTCTATGAAGTAACAAATACTAAAATAAGGAAAAATTAAAGAATAAAACCAAGTTAATAAACTATATAGACAATGATAATGAGCTAAATTAACTGAAATTCCCTCTTTGAAGAACTAAAGTTCAGTGTGGGCACAGTGGCACACACCTGTAAGACCAACTACTCAGGAGATAGAGGGAGGAAGACTGCAAGATTACAACCAGCCTGGGCAAACTCATGAGATCCTATCTCAAAATAAAATTTAAAATTGTAAGTATGCTGGAGATTACAATAGGGTTAAACCTAAATATTAAGTTCCTAAAATAAAAAACTGACTGGGACTCAGGATATAGCTCAGTGATAAAGTACTTGCCTAGCATGTACAAGGCCCTGGGTTTTATTTCCAGCACCATAAAAAATATAAATAAAATATCTAAAGTGTATAAAGTCTTCTGTAATATTTATTAACAAACTTCACATAAATTTGTGCCTCTGGAAATTTTATTCAACCCTCTCAAAGTTTTTATAATTTCTATGTATGTGGTATTTATCACTTACTTCTACTTTTTCATCCAGTATTTTATAACTTTTTTCTAGCTATAACAGATTTTTATATTGTTGGTTTTTATGTATATGTACACATCACTTGATTCACTTAGGATTTCTAATGATATTAATATTCAGACTATCAAAAATGATAATTTCTCATTCTCAGAACCACAGTGTTTGCACATAGGAGGCAGTAAAGCACAGCTGTCATAAAAATAAACTGTGGAATCAAAAGGGTTTAGATTCACTAGCAGTAATTATATGTTCCTAGGTAAGTTCTTTATATTTCTGCCTCAGTTCTCGAATCTAGTTTGATATTGTAAGACTTAACAAAAATTATGGGAGTGAATACATGAAAAGGTCTTAGTATGATTTCCAGCATGTAGTATAGACAAATATTACTGAAATATCAAGAATATTAAATACAGATGATGAAAAGAGATCTTCCTATAGGTCCTTTCCTTAAAGGTAGAACCAATAGGTTATTCTACAGATCATTCATGGATTAGTTTCCCTCCTTGATAGAAGCCATGGGAAACTATTGTAATCTTACACAATATGCCATGTGTATGGATGGATTTTCATTTTACTTAAACCTTAGAGGGGCCATAATTTTCATATAAATGAAAATCAAAATGTTAGAAAAAATACCACCCTTTTTAATTAAAATGTTTTCTTTTAAATTTTTTTAATTGAGTCTATTGGTACATTTTAGGTATACAGTACAGTTACATTCATTACTGGGATCTTGTACCTTTACATGACAGGTCTTGGTTCTCATTTTCTCCCCTTGTCCCTGCCCTCCCTTCACCTCCTCCTCCCCTCCCCGTTTACAAACACTTTATTTCCATTTTTTCATATTTTTTTCTTTTCCCTCATGACCTTTCCCTTACCCTTCCCACTTTCCCTACACCTTTAGTCCTTTTCTTCCTATTTTCACATTGTCAATTATCTCATTAGGATCTTATGTAGTATTATAGTTTTCCTTTTTAATTTTTATACAGTTATATGCCTTTTACTCAATTTATCAGTACTAATTTGTTAATATTGGCCAATATCCAGTTAATAAGCTATTCTTGAGTTCTTGGGTGGGAACTATTTGGCTGAGTGGGATTATTCTTTAACATAATTAATTTCAGTCATATATTACTTAAAGGTTTTTGTTCTTTCAATATATATTCATAATTCAGACAACTGTAAGTTTCTAGAATGCATTTCTCAGCTATATTTTTGCACTTTTAAACTTGTTCAATTTATTTGACATGTGATTCTTGCAAGGACAATAACTATTATTTTAAAAATCTATTTTAGTATGACTAAGAGTTTACTCTTATTTATTTCATTATTCTCTTCTTTTAAAAAAATCTCATATGAGGGCCAGGGATTTGGCTCAGTGATGCTGCTGCCTGCCTCATAAGCACAAGGTCCTGAGTTCAGTCCCCGGTATCAAAAAACCCCCCAAAAAAACAAAACAAAAAGATCTTGTGATTATTTCTTACCTCTGATTATTTAAAAGTGCATTAATCTATTTTATATAATACATTACTTAAATTATTTCAGATTCTATGATGAATAACTACAACCTATGTAAAAGTAATAGTTACATGACTTTTTCTTTATGAGCTAGGTTGACTTGTCCAATTTCTGAAAACCTATGTATTATTATATATAAGTAGTCCTTATCATACATATGATTTTTTACTTCATGATGGTGCAAAGAAGTAAAAATGGTACTGTATGTGTCTGTGTGTATGGTACTGGGGATTGAACGCAGGGCCTTCACACTGAGGTACATCCTCCAGTCCTTTTTTTTATTTTTTGAGATAAGGTCTTGTTCACTTGCTAAGTTGCTTACGCTGGGTTCAAACTCATAACCCTTCTGCCTTGCTTCCTAGAGTGCTGCAGTTACAGGGTTATGCCACCATGCTTGGCCTTTACTCTGAAGTTTGAATTTGGCTCTTACCCCAGGCTAGCAATATGTGGTATGATTCTCTCAAGATGCCAGGTAGCAGTAGGGAGCCGAAGCTCCCTGCCAGCTTTACTATCACAACAGGAAACAAACAGCACTCTACAGGGGACTATGTTGCTAAGCTAGTATGTTCAGGATATTAGGTGTACTAAATGCATTCCTAATTTAAAATGGGTTAATTAGGACACAACACCATCTTTAGTTGAAGACTGACTGTATACATATCTAATATAAAGCTTCAGCAATTATTTTGGCACATGATAATCAAGAAAGTTCTACATATTAAACTGATTTTAAGCTCACTGAACAATATTTTCAGATTATAAGTTTTCCATACTTAAATTTTTATCTTCGATTCATGCCTGAAAATTGTATCTTCGCATAGTTCATTTGTGAATGTACAGGTGTACTGTTGCTCTCACAAATGCTACTCAGGCTACTAAATTCTAATTCACAGTTGTTCACTCATTACTCTAGATATTTCTTCTTTGTCTTTTGGATTTAGTGTTTTTAGAGAGAAGTATGAAAAGGTGTTGGTATTTGTAAAATTTATTTTTTGAAATTAAAAAACTCTTTCTATATATACAGTTATAATCTCATAAATTTTATCTGGAATACAAAATGGACTCATCTTTCCACAGACCTTTTTTAATCTCAAGATGGTCATTTATTTGTAGGCTAAATGTCTATATGTCCTCATTACTTATCATTTATTTTATTTCAATTTTAGTCATTTCTTCTCAAAGAAGAACACCTCATATGTCTTCCATATCACTGTCATTTTCACCAGTGTATGTCCTTCTTGTAGGACAGCACTCCCAAATGAATTAGAATTCAAGACTCCAATAGTGATGCTCCTTTAATGTAAACTTTATCTTTTCATGTGTTACTGATCAAGACAAAGATTTACTCTTTTTAATTTCCAAATCTGAATTTTAACATGAAAGCCATGATTTTATGTAGATATTTATGTTGAAAAACCAAATGATCAATTAATTACTCACTGAGATGTTTTCTCTAAGTTTTTTCTTCAGTTTTTTCCTTTGACGTATTAGATCATTGTGGGTCTTAAACAATTCTTCAAAGCGAACTTTGGTTTTTACCTTGGCTTCACTCTCAACTACAAAACAAAGACTCATGTTATATTTTCTAAGCAACTCTATTACAACATAAACCTGAATTATTATGATAAGGATACTGTCTTATAAATATCTGCACAAGTTCTCTAGCTACATTAAAACAGCAGTACAATCCCTCCATCTTGAAACACTTTTTCTGTTAGCTTTGGTAACACCACTGTCATCTGAGTCTTTTTTAACTTTTTGGCTACACCCTCTAAAGGTCTCCTTTGCTAAGTTAACTTTTTACTTTTGATGCACAGTAGCATCTATTGCTGTAATTTATGGGGTCTCAGACCAATCACTTAAAATCTCTAGATTTCATTTTATTTGCAAAATCACAACTCTGTCAAAGATCAGCCTGCATGAAAAGTGACTAACACTTGCTTAGTCTCTAAGTCAGAATTCAACAAGTATTAAAAGTTATTTTAAGCCAGGAGTGGTGGCACATTCCTGTGATCCCAGCACTCGGGAGGTTGAGGCAGGAGGATCACTGTGAATCAAAACCAGCCTGGGCTACACAGTGAGTTCCAGGTCAGTCTCAACTACATAGTGAGACCCTTTCTCAAAACAAACAACAACAACAACAACAACAACAACAACAAAAGTTATTTTAGCTTTTAAACACATGCCATTCCCCTGCTTAAGAATGAAGATTTCCCATTTCAGTCAAGATAAAACAGGTCCTGTAGCGTTCTGCAATTCCTAACCTATCAGAAATCCAAATCAAGACAAATATCCTCTTAGGTAGCTACATCCTAGCTGTATTGTCTTTCTTGTAGCTCCTCCAGCAGAGCAATCTCCTTCCATGTGAATAAAACTGCTTTTACCTGGTGCATTCTTACTCTTAACTCCTCACCAGATGGTGTTAAGCTGCCGATTTAAGTGTGTCCTCTAAAATGGACTATTTCTTGACACCTTCACCTAAATTTTCCTATTCCTCACTTAGAAGGCTGTTCTTTTCTTTCATAGCACTGAGTCCAACTAGAATATATATGATTACTTGTATATTTATATAGTCTACCTCTCATTATACTATGTAGTTTATATTTATACTCTCTTACTACAATGAAGTCTGGCACAGAACAGGTAGTCAATAAATATGTTTTAAATTAATAAATGCTGAATACATTTATTGGGCAATCTGTGGCCTACAGGTCAATCAGCTATTTTTGTGAAGTTCAGTTCAAATAAGACAAGCTGATTCAGTTAAGAATTGTTATGCTGTTTTCATGCTTTAATGTCAGAATTGAGTAGCTGCAGCAGAAACCAACCGTGAAATACTTACTACCTCTCTAAATGTAATATTCAGCTGATTACATGTACTTTATTCATTACAAATAAACCTGTTAAAATAAACCAAACTTTAAAGGAAATGCATAAAATAAGAATTTTGAACATAAATTTCATAGAAGTCTTACCAGTTGGCATTACTTAACTCTGTGACAAGCATTGAAAAATTACATAAAGCAATGACTCAATCAGGATCCTATGAAAACAAAGAGAATTTTTAAAAATATGCAACTACCAAGTTAAAATTACATATATACATATATACACACACACACACACACACACACACACACACACACACACATATATAATACACATATATATAGGGAGAGAGAACTAAAAAAAGACCCCCTAAATTAAAGTCCCAATTAAAAAAATGGGCACCTATCAAGCTGTTAGTTGGAGGGCTAAGTCTGTATTCTCTTTATTTATATATCTCCATTTTTTTTAAAAGACAGTAACAATTGTTAAAAAGATTCAGGCTTGAGCTCTTGTTTTGTCAACGATGTGTGGTCTTGAAAAAAGCTACTTAATCCACTAGCCTTGATGTTGTGTTTGTTTGCCTGGAAAATTCAAATGGCTACTATCTTATTGTGAGGAAAAGGAAATATCAAAAAGCAAAGTAATCACACTTGTAGGGGTTCAATAAAATTACTTTTTGCCCATTTAATAAGTAAATAATTATATAATAAACTATATGATTAAGTAAATTAGATATACCATTTTACTATTAAAGCATAATTGAATAAACAACTAATACTTAATAGCATGGCAAATACACTACAGAAAAGATCATTTATAAATAGTGTGTACTACAAACAGCATACTACAGAATGACTAATATTTGATTGATAAACTCATCAGCAAAATTTAAGGCCGGACTTTAAGAAAACAATCTCTGAACCTCATATATATATATATAAATTACTATTAAAGCATAATTGAATAAACAACTAATACTTAATAGCATGGCAAATACACTACAGAAAAGATCATTTATAAATAGTGTGTACTACAAACAGCATACTACAGAATGACTAATATTTGATTGATAAACTCATCAGCAAAATTTAAGGCCGGACTTTAAGAAAACAATCTCTGAACCTCATATATATATATATAAAAATAAATTAAAGAGGAGTAGAAAAGGCAGAGAGAAACAAAAACACTTTACATAATGCAATTAATAAATACACAATAATCTTCATAAAAGAGTCTAGGAGCCGGGGATTTAATTCAGTGGTTCCACCGTCTGCCTCACAAGTGCAAGGTCCCGAGTTCAATCCCAAAAGTAAATAAATAAAGATTCTAAATATTGTTTAAAAATACTTTTGCATGTTAATTTCTTTTAAAAATTTCCCGGACTCCTTCTAACAAGCAATCTTTCTGAACACCCAAGGAACAACAGCAACTTTTAATGCAACAAGAGAAAAACCTGTAACCATGCCTTTCTCAATAAAAAAAAAAGGAAAAGCTTTATTTTCCCAGTAATGCTGAAATGCAGCTCACCCATTCGGTAGAGAATCCTAAAAAGCCCACAGTTTCCGTGCTGTATTTTTCTTCATTTTTATGCCTAGCAAAACGACCTAATTAATATAATTTGACTTTTATAAATGTGACACATAGATCACTTCCTGAGACATAATTAATAAGGCATTTCACAGGCTCCAGATTCAGCACCCAGTTAACACTCTAAAGAAAATAAACAAAGTACTTGGCACGCATCCGTTTAAGAAGTATTTAAATCAGAATCCGAAGTAAGAAACGCAAAGGCTGCACTCAGTCAGAGGACCAGGCTAGACTCTCAAGAGACAGGGAGACCCGAAGAGTAAGTAGCAGTACCTCAGAGTTCGCATCCTCAGCCGGTGGGGCACCCGGCAATCTCCGCGAGGCCTAGGCCGGTCTCGGCTCTCGCCACCGGCACACCCGCCGGATACTCACCCAGAGGACAGCGCAGAGCCGTTTGTTCCGCCGGAGGCGTCAACCAGGCGAACTAAGCGGCTAACCTAGCCAATCTGAGCTGGGAGGCGGGAATCGGCAACGGACTCACCCTGGCTCCCAGCAACTAGGGATCTGAGAAGAGGCCCAGTACCAGCGAAGGCTGCGAGCCGCCCACTGACGTCAGTCCAGCCTACGCCGCCGTTCCCATGACAACAGCCTGCCCACGCTACCCGCGTGGAT
>NW_022900926.1:23201611-23223707 GCF_012274545.1 Fukomys damarensis | reverse complement strand
TCAGCCTGTCGCGGGGAACGCGCTCGGGGCGACCCGGGCGGGAACGACTCTCGTCCTCCCTGAGCTGGAAGGGAGCGCGGGATACGCCGGCGCGCTCAACCTCTCCTCTCTCGCTAGCGAAAAACTCCGCGCCTCAGAGCTGTAACCAGGTCGGGGAAAAACACAGGCGGCAAAGCCAGACCTGGAGGCCGCGGTGGAAACCCTTCCAGAGTAGCAAACACGAACGAATGAGGTAATGAAGCGAAAAAACAGACTCGTCACCATTCCTCAGCACACATCGAAGTGAAACAAGCTTTTAAGCGTGGAGAATGAAGCGTTCCCCCAAAGACAAAATCTTAAGGGTAACAAAATTATCCAAAGTTCCCTAAGTGCTGAGTTTTCTGTTGAATACAAGACAAAAATTAGAACGTCATCTTTTCTTTACCAAACGCCCTCTTACCCCACTTTTAATTTCTACTGCAGTCGCCATTTTTTGCTCTAAATCGCTAGAGATGAAAAAATGGCGCTTTCCTCAACTTAAAGTAATGGGCTATTTTCTTCATTTAGCGCCATAAGCTGTTATTTCATTGCATGGTGAGAGAGTTGTGTATATTTCTTTGGAGGCTAGCTTTTCCACTTTTCGATATCATCACACTTTACAAAGCAAATCTCACTTGTTTCTAAAAATCTGATGCGACAATGAAAGTTATTAGCCAACCCAAGCACGCCGAACTGAGTTGTTAAAACTGCCCAGTCTAACTCTTCTTCTGGATTTCTCTCTGACTTTAAGCCACAACTTTCCTGGCCGTGTTTTAGGAAAATACGCCATAAGAGTTTCCCTAAATCTTCTACCTAATCATGTCCATTCTAGCTTTCTTAATATCCCCAGTGTAGAGTCAGCTATCACAATTGCCAGGGCCTAATATCAGCATTCAACACTTCTCACTGGACTAATTGTGAAATGACCCCTTTGTTCCAGTTTTCACTACTAAATTCTCTCCACATTACTACCAGAATGACCTCAATAAAAATCTAAAGCTAGAAATACCACTTGCCTGAAATATAGTTCAGAGGCCATCTGTAGGAGAAAATCGACTTATATTTGCCTGGGATACCAGATACTTTTTCAACTCTCTGAATAGTTTCGTCTCTTACCTCCTTGGTTCAGTTTCATACAATGTCGAATAATGTACACCATGCAGTTTTGTGCAATTTATGAAATATGTGTACCACACAAAACAGTCCACAGACTTCGTGCCCTAATCCTTGTACACGTCATCCTCATCCCTTGAGACCCCTTGAAAAAATTCCCTTCTTGTAGACTTCTCCTGCCAAATATTATTAACTTTAGATTTTTAAATTGACTAAATCCTTTGAACCCTCCTGCTATACATTATTAGACTTTCAAAAAAATTTTTTTTTTTTTTTGGTACCAGGGATCAAACTTGGAACCTTATGCTTACAAGGCAGTGGCAGAAACACTGAGCTAATTCCCAGGCCCCCCATTAGACTTTAAATTCCAATTTTATATGTTTTCTTCATATAGTACCATCTGCCACACTGTCAAACAGTTGGTACTTAAGTGAACATTAATGAGTAATAGATGACACATTTAGCTCCTAGAACTGCCTATTAAACTGTGTACTTTTCATGTGTCCTCATAACTGCCAGTAAGTATCCAGTTTTACCAAGTAATAACTCTGGTTGCTCATTCTTTGTAAGGTGTTATTTTCAGGACACATTCACTAATCTTATCAGGCTAGCTGAAATCCACACCTTTTACCTTCTCTGCCTCTAATAAAAGCTTTCTTTCGTAGTAGTAGTATGAGTGAGAGTCAAGGAATATTTCAAATCAAAAGTGACATTTATGTAAATAATTAAATGATGTAGGTAGTGGAAAATTTCTGGGTAGTGGAAAGGGATCTATTTTTTTTTTCCCCATCTCTGTCTGGTAAAAGAATCTAAGAATGGTACAGTAGAAACACTGAGCATTTAGTGCCCAGATATTTGTTTCTTGATTTTTCCACTAAAAGGATCTAGGGAAATAGCTCATTAAAGAGCTAAAGCAGGAAAAGTACAGCACAAGTCTGAAAAATATTGATGTAACAGAAATTAAGGAAGTTCTTCTAGAATGATAAAATATACCAAAAAAGGCACAGAACTGTCTTAAAAAAGCTCCTATTGACCACAAGTGGCTGAGCACCATTATAATAAAATTATATAATGCACTAAAATAGTACTTGAATCAATACTGAAATAAATGTTTTGAAAAATGGGGAAAAAGTTTTTCCTTACATTAAAATCCCAACTAAAAATGTGGAAGGAATGATGAAATGTAGAAATATCATCTTTGGCAACTTACAGTGAAGATATGCTAACACAAAGGTGAAAGTTCTCAGACACATAATTTTACATGGCCAATTAAATACTTATTAGTTTCAAAAAGAAGTGGCACTAGTGATCAAAATTACCACCAGCACTTATGAAACAAACATGGTCTGCCACTTGAAAAGAGGCACTTAGAGCATACTTCTGTGATATTTCTGCCAAAAATGCATACTCTAAATCTAAGCTTGAAGAGATATAGATAACCCGAAATTGAGAGAGACTTTCTACAAAATGAGGAATCTGTGTTCTTCATTGTTAAGTTAATGAAAGACAAAGGAACAACTAAAGAACTTTTTTTTAAGTTGTAGGAGAACAAAGAATAAAGAGAACTGACCACTAAATGAATACATGATTCTGAATTAGATCCTTTTATTATAAAGATATACTGGAACAAGTAGTAACATTTGAGTGAAGTCTTATTTTAGATGATTGTTGTTCCCTGTCTCCCTGCCCTACCCTCTTGTGCTGGGATCAAACCCAGGGCCTTTTGCATACCACTGAGCTACAACCCTACATAACTATTTTTTTATGATACCAGTGATCGAACTTAGGACCTTGCACTTGCAAGGCAGGTGTGGCACCACTGAGCTAAATCTCTGACTCCTTCATAACAATTTTAACAATGTTATTGTAATTGAACAATGTAAATTTCCTGATTTTAATGACTATGCCCTGGTAATGTAGGTGATATCTTTGTTTTTAGAATATATACACTGAGAATGGATAAAGAGAATATGGATAATTGACAATGTGAAATAGGAAGAAAAGGGCTAAAGGTGTAGGGAAAGTGGGAAGGGTAGGGGAAAGGTAATAAGAGAAAAGAAAAAAATATGAGAAAATGAAAATAAAGTGTTTGTAAATGGGGAGGGGAAGAGGGGGTGAAGGGAGGGCAGGGACAAGGGGAAAAAATGAGAACCAAGACCTGTCATGTAAAGGTACAAGATCCCAATAATGAATGTAACTGTATTGTGTACCTAAAATGTACCAATAAACTCAATTAAAAAAAAGAGAATATGATACTTCTACACAGTAGAGTACTACTCAGCCATAAAGATACCTTTGAATCATTTTGAGGAAAATGGATGCACCTTGAGACCATAATGCTTAGTAAAATAAATCAGACACAGAAGATTAAATATTGAATGACTTTTCTTATATGAGAAACCAAAAATATAAATAATTTAAAGGGTAAAATAAATAAATAAATAAATAGATGCTAGGAATCACAGGATAGACTTTGTGAAGATGGGAAGGGGCTCGCAGATGGGAATAGATGGAAGGGTTAGGAGGGAAAAGTGAAGTAAAAAGGATTAAGATGTGATATGTATATTACCAATTCCCCAAGATGAATGTAATCATTATGTATCACAAACATACTAAAAAAGAAAAACTACACAAAAGAAAGTATACACCGAAGCATGTAATGCTAATGATGTTTCATGTCTAATTTACTCAAATGGTTTAGAAAAAAGTACTTCTAAATAAATATAAATATAAATAAATATATAGACAAAGTGGTAAATTAATTTGTCAACAGGAAATATTGATGAAGGCAAAAACTTGAAATACTTTTTGTAAATTTATAATTATTTTTTAAATTAAGAAGTTTTGAGGGTGTTAAGATATTTGCTTCAGGTAACTGGCTGCAGAGTGACTAATTAACACAAAAAAGTACTTCTAAATAAATATAAATATAAATAAATATATAGACAAAGTGGTAAATTAATTTGTCAACAGGAAATATTGATGAAGGCAAAAACTTGAAATACTTTTTGTAAATTTATAATTATTTTTTAAATTAAGAAGTTTTGAGGGTGTTAAGATATTTGCTTCAGGTAACTGGCTGCAGAGTGACTAATTAACACAGAAATTCAAGACAAATTTATAATTATTTTTTAAATTAAGTTTTGAGGGTGTTAAGATATTTGCTTCAGGTAACTGGCTGCAGAGTGACTAATTAACACAGAAATTCAAGAAATACAAGTATAGAGAAAAAGATGTTTAGTGTCAGTGGGTTCTAACCAGTAGCAGTTTGGTATATATAGTGGTAAACTTGTTAATCAGACTGCTTTATTTCTCGTTACCCAGGAATGCAAGACTAAAGTCACTGCTGTCTTGGACCCACTCTCATAACCTCATTTTAACTCAGAGGCCCTTTTAGAGACCCTATCTTCAAATACAGTGATTCTGTGACACTGGGGGTTAGGACTTCAACATATGAATTTGGGTGTAGAGCATGACTCATTCTATAACACTACTGGAGTAGGATTATATAGCCATAACAGACATATAATGAGTCTTTGTTTAGATTATGATTAATACTGAATAATTAGAAAAACTATATTTTAGAGAATTTTTATTATTTCTTAAATATTGGAAGATATTAAAGAATTATTCATTTAGGTAAAATAAGTTATTGTGGTTGTATAAACATATAACTTAAAGGCATAGAAGACAATGACAAGGTGTCTGGGATTTGCTTTAAAATATTGCAGTTAATAAAACGAAAAGATGAAGGAAAATGGTATAAGTATATTGAAGGTTTAGTAGTTGTTGGAACTGGTTACTAGGCATCTTATACTTCATTGTACCTTTACTTTGTATGCTTTGAATTTTCATAATAAACTGAAAAAATAGAATATATGTATTAACAGAGAATTTTAAATATAAACAAAAAGAAAAAGCACTCAATACAATTAGCAAAACAGAGTATCAGTTAATTTTTTTGATAAATTTCTTTTCAGTATGTTTTCCATGCATATTTTAATTTTGCTTATATTGTGTATAACACTATTTCTACTTTACTGAATAACCACTATATTATAAATTGATTTTCACATATTTTATATGCCATTTAAACTTTATTAAAAATTCTAACTTTATTGATAATATTTATGTGTTGGAGGTAAAAATTTAATCATCCAGGTAGTTATAATATAAAAATTGAAAGTAAGTCATATATTAATCACTGATCATAATTTTTTATGTATTCTTCCATGCTTTCTTTCAGACATATATTAAGTATACTAAACCATAAAGATATCTTCATACATTTAATTTTGTCTTGCCACATTATTTTTATTCTTCATCAGATATTACTATCCTAAAAGGCTTAATGTCTAGAATATACATTTAGTCCATTCATTTTAGTGGCTTCATTCTCTGTCATTTCGATCAGAAAACTTTTTTATTTATTGTAATAAAAATGCCAAAACATGGTAGTTCTTTAAAAAATAAGACACCTTTTTAAAATAAACCTTTCACATCATTATTAAATTTATTCCTTGGTATTTTATGTACATTTAATGCTATTTAGAATGCATTCGCTTCCCTTATAATATTTTCTAACACTTACCTGTTTTTCTTTAGTGCTTCTTTGGTAGTTTTTGCTTATTTCTTTGATCTCTTGATATTGGAGTGTCCTGGAGATAAGTTCTTGGACTTCTCTATCTACATGAACTCACTAGGTAGTTTCTTCTAGTTCTATAGTACTGTTGTCACACAGACTACTCTCCAATATATCTCTCCCACTTGTTCTTTCTTGAACTTCAGACTTATAAATCTAAGTGCATACTAAATTTCTCTATACATGTAACATAAATATCTCAAACTTAGTTTTTCAAACACAACCTCTATCTTCTCTCTTGTCATATGCTGCATAAAGCTTTGTCCATTTCATGTGATAGTAACACCATTTTTTTTCAATGACTTAAGCCAAACATCAAGCACTTTGGAATTTTTTTGGCTTTTTCCCCGTTCTTGTATTTGAATTATTATGTTAGTATCGATTTTCAAATCCCCTGTAAGAGAGGTTTATAACTCAGAAGGGAGATTTTTTTTTTTCTTCTCAAATTTTAGCCCTGACAAGCCTTGTTTCTCTTTGTTGGTGTGGTCTATTGAAGTTTCCTGATTTTTTTTTTTTTTTTTGAGGCAGGTCTTGCTATATAGTTCAGAGAGGCTTCCAACTTGTGGCAATCCACTTACCTTGGCCTCTTGAGTGCTGGAATTACAGGTATACATCACCATGCTCTGCTGGTTGCAGACTTACATGAATGTTTTAGTTCCCACAAGGAATAAAGTCTTAGACCCTATGTTTTTGGAAACCATTACATTTTGATCAACAGTTTTAGTATCAGCAAATTTACCATGGTAGGAATGCCCTCATTCCTTGTCTTCTGCTCTTGTTACCATTTTCTTTGCCCTTGAGAATTTCTTCTACTTTACATTGAGCTCAGTGATGCAATTTAGTTAACATTTCTAGCTGATTTTCTTCCCTTCTTCCCTCATTTCCCTCCCTTCATTTCTTTTTACGAGAAGGTCTCACTATCTAGACCAGGATATCCTTTAACTCACTATTCTGTGTAACTTCGGCTGTCCTTGAGCTTGCAATCCTCCTACCTCAGCCTTTCAAGTGCTAGAATTAAAAGCATGTGTCACTATGCCTAGCCAATATTCTTTTCTTTTTTTTTTCTTTTCGGGTATCTTGTTGACATATTAGGTAAAAAGGAATTTTTTCTTTTTCAACTCTTAATACATGTTGCAGGGAATTTTTTTTAGTTAATAGTAATTGCTTTGTAATAGTGACTGGTATTCAAATTTAGAAGATGAAATACTGGCATAATTGAGCCTTTCTATTCCTGTTTCTGGATTGAAATTTCTGAAGTGAAATGCTAAGAAAGCTATGAATCTATAGAAGTGGATTGAATCAGAACTCACGAAACTTCCCATAGTATATAAAGCTGTCTGTAGATTTATTGCTTATACATGAATACTCTTTTAATAGTAAAAATTTTGTTTTAGGTCTCAGAAGCACCCATGAAAAATAGAAACTGCTGCAGAGACTAAGAGGAAAAACTAATAAATAACAATCAGCACTTGTGAAAGGTAGGCCACTAAAACATTGAGCACTAGATGGCAGCACTCATCATACAGTGTATCTTTTACTGGTACAGAACCGATCTTGGTTTAAGGGGATGTAAAACCTAATCACACATTGTTATGGACTGATTTGTTGCCCAAACTAATTTACTGATCTACTACTAATCTACTAGTTTAAATTTGTAATAGTTGATGAGATATTTTTGACACCTACCCTGAAAAATATTGTTTCTAAATTAATATAGTACAGAATAGCACATGTACATCCAAGGTCTGGCAGTGTCTATATGCAAGAATCCAGAGCCCTTTCCTGCCATTACGGCAGCCTTCTAGGTAATTGAACTTTAGTTTTAAAAAGAAGTTTTCTAGATGGACAAAAGACATATTTAGGACACTCATCTTGTTTCTGAGTTGTAAGGCCTTTTGTGGATCCTAATGTTGGAATTTTCATCTTATTATTCTTGTGGAATCTATTTACTAGATTGGGAATTAGCTTCAGATATCTTATCAAGTGGTAAAATTGGGGCTTCTCAACCCTTATCCTTGTAATCACATTTTAAGATTAACTTTTAATGTAGAATTAGCACTTAAAATGTAAAAAGTAAGGAAGAAAGAAAAAAAAACCCAAAATTTTAATTTAGTTTTATAATTACATTTTTCTTCTCATATTTGATAGTTCATAATTTGATGTCTTTAACATTTTTAGAATAAATTATTATTTAGTTTGTTTTGATACCAAGGATCAAACTCGGGACCTTGTGCTTTCAAGGCAGGTGGCAGAACCACTGAGCTAAATCCCTGGCCCTAGAATAAATTGTAATTAAAGTGCTTGCTAATAATACAAAATAGGGCCGAGGATTTGGCTCAATGGTTCTACCACCTGCCTTGCAAGTGTAAGGACCAGAGTTCGATTCCCAGTACCAAAAATAAAATAAAATAAAATAAAATAAAATACAAAACAGCTCACAAACCTGCTTCTGAGACCAGTCCCTTAAGTAGTTTCTGTGTTAGTTTTTTCTGTTGATTACCTCTTATCATTATTTATGATTCATCAATTTAAAATATGATCTCAATCTATTATTATGAGAAACATTGATTTAACTCATATGCACTGTCATCCACCTTCCTATCTTTTTCTTCTCCAAAAGTCACATAAAGAGGTATTATAGTAAAATTGATAAGAACATGGACTTTGAGATCTCACTTGTCTCATTTAACACCTTTGTGACCTTAGGCAACTTACTCAAGCTTTCTGAGACTCTTTTTCTCATCTGTAAAATGGGGATAATAATAGTATAGTCCTCAGAGAATTATTATGAGGATAAATGACCCCACAGCACCCCAGAAATCCAGTAAGATGGCCTTGGTGAGCCCAACCAGCAGGCCCCGTGACCACAGGGGAAATAACTGCAGATCCCAGTGACCCTGCCCCTAGGCTGCATCCTTACAAATTTGGAACAGTTTGACCATATCTGAAAAAAGAGCAACTTGTCTTGTATTGCAATACTCTTTGGGTCGAATAAAATCTAGGAAATGGCAAGAGGTAGGTATAGAATGGCAGTCTTTTTTGCAAAAGGCAAGGAAGGTGGTGTGAAATCCCTTATGTTCAAGCTTTTATGCCTCTTTATCTCCATAAATGCCCAAGAATTATAGTAATTAAAGAGGCCCCTAAGGAAGAGGGAATTGATATCATTGACCCTGTCCTCAGATGCCTACCTATCTCTCGGTCTCTCCCAACTGTTTAATGAAAACAGCCACACTCTGTGGTCTCCTTGATGTCTTTAAAATCCTCAAGCCAGGAAATCAGCTCTATCTTCAAATGACTCAGGAACTCCACCAGAGGCCAGCTTCCCAAAGAGACCCTGTATTCCCCAGGCCCCTCCTCGTGTTCCTCAGGCAGCTTTTATCCCCACAGGACATACTTGGAGCAGAGTTTCTTACTCTTCCAACTCACAGCTCATCTTGCTCCTAAGAGAGGGACCACCGAGTAGAAGGGACTAGTAGAGTCCAGGTTCCTTTTTCAGTGGCAGATACCCAGCAATGGAAAGAATTGTTAGGCTGAGTTTTAGAAGATCCTGGTAGGTCTGCAGATGGGTTCTGACTTTGACCGTTGCTTTTGACTTATCATGGTGAAATCTCTAATTTATCTTGGCCACTGTAACTTGCTGAACCTTGTATGAAAAACAAAGAATCCTAGAAGAGTTTCGGAGAAATATAAATGAAATATATACTGTGACAAGAGAAGGAAATCACCCCAGCAAGATTGTTATTCCTTCAGTGGAACCAAACTGGGACTGTAATACTAGTGGTGGATTGAAAATAATAACTGCTATTACCATGAAATTAAGAAAGCTGGTTGTTATGAAAGGGTGAGAGAGATTACACAAGGCAAAGAGGAAATTCCAGCTCTATTTCATAACCAATTAGGAGATGCTTTCCATAACTATTCAAGCATAGGTCCATTTTCCAAGGAGCTGCAGGGTCACTGGTGGGACTGCATTTATTGGTCAGTCAGCCCCAGATATTTGGCATAATTACAAAAACTTCAAATGGGCTCCCAGCTCCTTATGACCTAACTATTGGAAATAGCCTTTTCCGTATTTAACAATCTTTGTCTAGATAAAGATAAAAGGAGAAGGGCAGAGATAAAATGACATGCCAAAATTATAACTGTTGCAATTGGCAATACTTTTAAGTACACCCAAGTTGTCCAAGGGAAAACCCAAGGCCAATGAAGGAAAAAAAAATACTGCTTTAAATGCAAGGACTGGACACTGAGCATGCAATTGTAACAAGCCACCATGCAGGCCCTGCCTTATGTGTTAGGTTGCTGATTTGCCTGACCCATGGTACTGGAGGATTGACTGGCCCCATTCCCAGAAAGGTATTAGGCTAGCCCAAACCCTCACCACTTGCTCTGATGAGGAGGACTGAAGGGGCCCAGGACTACTTGAAATGCCCTTGTCCTGGGCCTCTTCATCTCCTGTGAGGAACCCCAGGTGACTCTAGATATCATGGGATAAAGCCAGTTCCACCTGAACTGCCTGAGGGAAAGGACCACTCCTGTAAACCTCTGGAAGTTCTGAGGGTCTTTTCAACAAATAAGACTATAGTACTGCTCCAAGTGCAGAGAAGTATTCACTATGACACCTAAACCACCACAGTTTAAATGGGCACTTGTATCAGGACTCTTATTTCTAATTAGGTCCATAAGGTGGGTGATCTTGCTGGGCTATGACTCTCAGCCTCTTGGTAGCTTATTTTTGGAAATCTCTAATGACTAGATCTATCATAGTCCAAGAAATATTCTGTCCTGCATCTTCTCATATTTGAGCTCTCTGTTGTCAACCTTATAATAAAGTTTGTCCATTCAAGGCTTGAGATGGTTATTTACACCACATGACTCTCCTGACAAATTCATCAAGCTTTCTCATTGAATAGGCAGCTCAACAGTTCTTCAAGTATAGGAACTAACTCTGCTCTCATTGTTGTCAGATAGTTTTGTGGTTTTTTTAACTCATCCCGTGAGCCACAACATCCCAAGGAACTAGTTGGAAAGAACATAATCCCTAGTAGGTAGGGCCGAAAGCTCCTTTCAGCTGGAAGTAGCGGAATGAAGACAGACTGCCATACCCTCAGCAATTCAGAAAAAAATTATTGGGATTTATATCTTTGTGGGGAAGTCAGGCAGGAGATTAGAGCTTGGCCAACCAGTTGGGCAAGTGGACATGAACTGTCAATCATGGAGATCCAGGACACATGTGCCCAAGCCTTGCACCTAGAACCAATCAGAAAATGCTATCTTCAGTTCTGGCATGAGACCAAGCCTGTTTTTGATACTATGGCCTAATCTGATGTCAGCCTGAGGGATGTGGGATACAAAAGACATAAGCCATTAACCAAAAGATCTCAGTTACCGTGCTGACTCATTTTCAGTGGTCTTCACTCACTCTGCAGAAAATATTTATTTTCCTACCTTTAATAAATTTAAAACCTTGCTATGTTAAAAAAATAATAAAGAAATAGTGTCTTTTATTGTATTAGGCACTAAGTTCAATCAGAGGACAAGAATTACCACACCAGTGATTTCAATGTGGAAAAATAACTGTGAACAAAGTAAAAGATATATTAATTACTAAAAGAAAATTCTTAAGTTATACAGGCTGTGACTATATAAAGCAGCAATTACTTCTAGGATTGAGGGAAAGGAAATTGGAAACCCCCAAAAAGGAAAGCTAGAGGCTCAGACTCAGACCTCAGAGTGGGCATGGTTGCTGAGAACACACAGCCTGCAGCTGTGGTAATACTGGAGTGACTCTTACATGTCCAACAGGAGAAAAATAACCAGAACTAAAAGTACCTCTTGATCATGGTGTGTGATCACAGTGTATGATGTGTTGTTCAAAGTTTCATTTGCTAGTGTTTGCTGAGGAATTTGGTATCTGTGTTCACTAGGAATATTAGCCTGTAATTTTCTTTTCTTACAATATCCTTTGGCTTTGGTGTCAGGGTAATGTTAGCCTTACAAAATGTGTTTGGAAGAGTTCCCTCAGATTCATTTTTTTGGAAGAGTCTGAGAAGGATTGGAATTAGTACCAGGGAAATGATTTAGTCCTTAGCTTTTCTTTTTTGGGAGGTTTTCATCATGGCTTCAGTCTAATTTATTATTAGTCTGTTTAAACTTAATGTTTCCTCTTTTATTTATGATTTTATTTAATTGGATCTTCTCTTTTTTCCTTGGTTAGTCTGGCTAGACTTACCAACTTTGTTTCAAAGATAAGCAACTCTTAATTGTTTTTCTAGTGTTTATTTTACTTATTTGCACTCTGATATTTATTATTTCTTTCTTTCTAGTAATTTGGGGCTTCTTTTTTCTTTTTTTAGTTCCTTAAAGTGTAAGTTTAGGTTTCTTATTTGAGATTTTAATTTTTTGATATTCTTTTTAATGTAAGCATTTATTGCTATAAACTTCCCTCTTAGAACTACTTTTACTGCATACTGTAATTTTAGTTATATTTCTATATTTGTTTTTTAAAGATATTTTTAGTTTCCCTTTTGATGACTTCTTTTTTTTATAATGACTTCTTCATCGCTTCTCGGCCTTTTGGCTAAGATCAAGTGTAGTATAACGACTTCTTCAACTTGTTGGTTGTTAAGAGGTGAGGTGTGTGGTTACCTAAATGTTCATTAACAGATGAAATGTATAAAGAAAATATAGCAAATGCATACAGTGGAGTACTACATGGCCTTAAAAAAGAAGAAAATCTTGCATTTGTGACAGCATTAATGCCTGTGGAGAACATTCTGCTTATTGAAACAAGCCAGACATATATGTATGTTTCACATTTATGTGAAATCTAAAATAGTAAAAATTCATACAAGCAGAGATTGCCAGGTGCCATGGAAAGAGAAAGTGATAATTAAAGGATACAAAGTGTCTATTATGTAAGGTAAGTAAGTTCTGGAGATCTGCTGTTGCTATGGTATATGGCAGCAGTGGCAAACCTACAGTCTTGTTCCCCAGTGGGCTGTTATTGGAAGCTTTAAAAGGTTCATCATCACTGTTATATAGGATAGTCCCTATAGCTAACAATATTATATTGCATACTTAAATTTTAATGAGAGATTAGATTTTCTGTTAAGTGTTTTGCCACAAAAGGTGGAGAAGGAAGGAAATGTTAGAAAGAGATAGATAAATTTATAGCTTCTATGGTGGTGTTGGTTTTGTTGGTGAATACTTGCTTCCAAACTCATCAGATTGTCATTAAATGTGTATAGCTTTTCCTGTCTCAAACATCTCTGTCTTCCTCAATAAAGTAGTTTAAAATAAAATTTAAAAGCACCTCCTTTTCTTCCAATATTGCAATTTTTTCTTGCAAGTCCCTCTTTTGCCAGACCTAGATGGAGTCAGCCACCAAAGACTAGATGTTGTATCCAGGCCCAAGCAGGGAAGAGGGATGGATTTAGAACTGAAAAGGCAATGAATTGTAAACTGGCATAATTGTCACTGAGCATACTCAATAAATTCCCATCCTTTTTTTTGTTGTTGTTCTCTCTTAATCCTTCAATTATTTCAACTTTCTCTATAGGCATTTTTTTTTCCTGTTTACTTCTCTTGGTCACTTTTTAAATCTAGAGATTAAAACTTTAACAATTCAAAAATATATGATGTTCCTTAGTTATTTGGTATCTGTTTAAAAATAAAGCAATAAAACTGATCAGTTGCAGGCTGAGCTTGTCAATTGATCAGCATTGCTTTAAAGTGTTTGGATGTGTAATTGTCTTACCTCTCTCTCCAGATGATGCTGTTCCTATACAGCAGAATCTGCCAACTTTTTGCCAGGGTAGTAAATATCTAGCTGCTGATCATTCCACTTTTTGAGATAAAGGAGTGGGAGGAACAATTATAACTTGCACTAATTTTTAAATAGCTCTCCATTGTTAACTATATTATGCTAGCCCTTTCCTATCGGTGTCCTGTTGAACATCTGTTTTCTGCAAGGCCAATTTTCTCAGCTTCTTTAGATACCATTTACATTAGTTTCTTGTGGCTATCACAACAAATCACCATAATCATCGTAGTTTAAAAGAAAAATAAAGTATTCTTTTTATGAGTCTAGACTCCAGAAGTAAAAAATCAAGGTATAAGCAAATCTGTGGTGCCTTCAAAGGCTGTAGGGAAGAATATGTTCCTGTTTCATCTAGCTTCTGGTGGCTTTGGCATTCTTTTGTTTATAACCAGGACCCCCCACCTACCTATCTCTGTCTCTGTGAATATTTACCTTCTGTTTTTATAATCTGTTCCCTCTGTCTTATTCCTATAAGAATGGTTATCATTGGATTTAGAGACCACTCAGAAAATTTGGAGTAACCTGGAGACTTTTAATTTAATTTATATCTGCAAAGACCCTTTTTCCAAATAAGGTAACATTCACAGGTCCCTGGCAATAAGACATGGAACATATCTGTAGGTACCATTATTCAACTCACTGTACCATTTTTCTAGCTGCTTAATCATTACTTTAAGAAATTTGAATGAGGCATGATAGCACATACCTATAATCCCAGCATTCTGGAAGGCTAAGGAAAATGAGAGGTTTGAGCCTAGCCTAGAGCACTTACTGACTTATCAAGACCTTGTCACAAAATAAAGAAGATATAATAATTTTTTAAAAGGGGCTGGGAAATGTAGCTCAGTGTGAAGGTCATGGTTTCAATCCCCCTTACTACAAAATTAAAGGAAAGAAAAAAAAGAAATTTAATGACATCCCTAATCTACTAAGAGCTTACTTCCTGTTCACTAGTAATTTTACATATTGGCTCTCTGTCTCTATCCCAATTAATGGATAGATAGATAGATAGAAGATAGATGTAGATAGATAATATGTTTGTATGTATGTGTATATGCATAAATACATATCTGGATATAGATATAAACATATAGATATGTGTGTATATGTTTCCTTTATGACCATTTACTGGGTTATTGAGAAGAAAGGAGATCAGTATGTGTAGTCAGTACACAGTTTTGGCTTTGGCTCATATAATTTATTTCAGAAGAGTTTTTACTAAGTAGTCTGAATAAAATCAAATTAAGCTGAAGTCTAAGAAAGCACAGAGTAAGACAGGTTATATAAAAGAGTTCAGTTAAAATTCTTTTTTTATTTTGCTTTTTAATATTTTTCAGTCTGTTCCAGCATGACCTCCAAATTGTGCAAGATTTTCGTGTTTTCAGGGTAACAATAAATATTCAGCAGTTTATCTGATGCCTTCCATTTAAGATAGGAACAAAGAGAATAGAAGGAAAAAATGGAAACAAAGCTTTTATAAATAAAGGGGGGAAGTGGGGTAAAAGGGAGGAGAGAGATTGGGGAAAAGGAGAATCAAGATATATTATATACAGGTACAAATTTCCTGTAATGAATGTGATCATTGTGTATATCTAAAATGTACCAATAAAATTAATTAAAAATAAGATAGGAACAAAGTGATACAAAAGGAATGTTTTTAACTTATTCAAAGCTGACTATTATATTTTTCCGGCTGCTTTCTTTTCAAATATTTTTACTGCTTAAAACATGGTTATGACTAATGATAGCAATAGATGGCATATATGATACAATCTTGCTGGGGCCATGATCACTGATCAGTCATATCATTTGTTTTCAGTTGGTCACCTAGAAAAAAGCAAATTTTGAGGCTCAAAACTATTAGAAAAGCTATTAAAAAATTCAATATTCTCACCTGCATGGAAACGGAAGCTAAAAGAAGATAAACAGAGCAAGAAGGTGTTCGCTCAAAACCCCTTTTCTCTCCTTTCTTGCTATTAAAACTCGTTCTGTTTTTCATCTTTTATTTGGTCATGGGCTCAAGAGAAGTGACTCACATCTTCTGTCTCAAAGAGAGAAATGATTACTCTTAGCTAATCCTGATAATTCTATTCTGTTTTTTTCAGAGATTGATTTAGGAAGTGTCACGTGATCCCTCTAGCCAATGAGAGATAAGGGGATGTGGTTGCTTCTCAGAAAGGCTTGATTTCAGTAATGAGAAACTAACTTTGGAAGCCAGGCATGTTGGTGCACACCTGTAATCCCAGCATTCAGGAGGCTGAAGCAGGAGGATCGCTGTGAGTTTGAGACCAGCCTGGGCTACATAGTGAGTTCCAGGTCAGTCTCAACTACATAGTGACACCCTGTCTCCAAAAAAAAAAAAAAGAAACTAACTTTATTCTGACTCTGCATGTGGCTAGATGAGGAAGTGATATCTAGAGCTGCTGTAATCACTTAGGTCATAAAGACAACTGACATAAATTGTCAAGCCAAGGTGCTAAAATGGCAGAATAAAAATTTGGCAAGAATGTGGTCCTTGGTGCTGTTGAGCTAGCACATTAGCCAGTCTGCACCTTCCTGTATTAGTAAGGGTTCTCCAGAGAAACATGAACAATGGGATGTGTATATAAACATATAATAAGACTGGCTCATGAGATTATGGCGGGTGGGACCTAAGAGCTGCAGGTGGCAAGCTAGAGACTCAGAAGAGCCATTAGTTTAGTGCCATTCCAAGGGCTGGCCAGTCTAAGACTTGGGGAAGGCCAGTATTTCAATAGGAGTCCAAATGCAAGGAAAACAAAACAAAACAAAACAAAAAAACCCCACTAAGTGATGACTCAGCTTGGGTGCAGCCAAGAAGGAGCAATTCCTTCTTATTCATAAGATAGTCTTTTTGTTCTGTTCAAGACTTTAGTTCATTGCATGAGACCTCCCACATAACAGAGGGCAATCTGCTTCACACAGTCTATTTATTTCAATATTAAACTCATCCAAAAATACCCTCATGGAAATACCCAATATAATGTTGGATCAAATATCTGGTCAGGCAGTGACTTTCTTGAATTAACACATAAAATTAACCCTCATCATCTTCCAATTTTGAATTTCATGATAAAATTCAATAAATTGGATAAATTATAAAAATTCTCCCTTTTTAGTGGAATAAAGACAGAAGAAAACCCTTTGATCTGTCTCTGCCTATTGTTGATCTAGAATTACAGTATCGTGGTGATTTTTAAAAAATTAAAGTACAGTGGAACTAGAAAGGAGCATCATTTCCAAGTTTTGTAGACTTAGAGAAGGCAATACATAGTACATATTCAGTTAATTCATTCTTTAATTCAACAAATATTGATTCAATGCTACCTGTATGCCAGCTAAGCACATGGTATACTCTAGTGAACAAAAAAATTGATTATTTCTGAGGAGTTGACATCCTATTATATAAATAAATGATCAATTTTAATATAGTTTTAGATTTATTTAAGTTTGTTCCAGGATAAAAAAATTAATGTCCCACAGTGACAGCTCTTACATAACAATGCCCAGCAGCAGATACTAAAAATATCAACCTGTTGACACAGGACCATCAAATTGTTACTGAAATGAGATTCAAGCTTGGCAGGATTTTAGAAGTTCCATTCCTATCAATAATTGGAAAGTAGAATGCATCTGTTGCCTTAACTCTGCTACTCAGCCCTGTATAAATATCTGTATGGCCACCAACATTAAGCCCTTCATTCTTGACCATAACCCCACTGTGTACCTAAATTGCTGCCTCTGTTCTTTGTTTGTACATCATTTTCTGCTGCCTTGATTCCAGCCTTGAGCCTTGGCCAAATTATCTGGGCCTGAAAAGCTGACTAGGCTTGCCAACCTCTTCTCTCCAGGGGATCTGGATCATATCCCAGTGTTCTTCCCTCTACAGCCCACTAGGGAGAGCCCTGTTACAACCCAGGCAACCCCTCCCACATTAAACATAAAACTGTCCTCTGTAAGATAATAATATTTCCTGGGTAAACAGTTCCTGGTGCTATGCCTTCACATGGCTTGTTTGAGATGATGACTATGAACATCAGTTTGGTTTAGACTCAGGTTTGGTTTGTCTTAGAAGCTGAAATTGGAGGAGTTCTAAGTCATATCTATCAGGCTGATCATGACTATCCCCATAAGTCTTGGTTTATTTTCCTCCTACAAATTCACAGTTGGAGTTATCTTCTGGCTATGTTGCCAGGTCCAGTCACAATACAAAAAAGTAAGAATTACCAGCATTCTGTGAAATCTGCTTTCTAACAACTCTTTGGATTGTACTGCATCTTAATCATAGTTATAAATAATATTTTATACTTGCTGTAGCATATTAGGCCTCCTGAAAAATAGTCATTTTCAAATATTGTCTAGGATTCAGATGCTGCATCCAATGTTTATATGCTTTTTGCAAGCAGTATGGCCCTGATCCAACATATTGTGCACAGTGCAATTCAGTGTTTCTTTTAACTTCAGTGATGATAAATATTTATTAAACCTCTGCTATACTCATGGCACTACACCAGGTACTATTATAACTTTCAAAAAAAAAATAAATTCAAATATGGAATAGAAACCCCAAACTCACAAAACTGGACTGACTTTGTGTTCTAAAAATTCAACATGCTGCTGCTGTGTGCCTAAACCTGGTTTAAACTGAATGATGAAATAAAATATTATTAATTTGGGAACTATAAAATTGTCTGAATAAATAGCCAAAGTGAAACCTGTCACTAAAAGCCATAACACATGCACATGTAAACTATAATTTAATTATATCTCTCTCCATTATTCTGTGAGCTTGCCAATTTAGAGTATCTTACTGCTAATCTTGAGGACATTCAATGATGTTCCCTTTTCTAATTCTTCATTTTGAAAGAATATGTAAGATTTTTACTTGCAATAAAAATCTTGTACCATTTTACTACTTGATGTGCCATTTCTGTCAAAAGATACCTGGAGTAAATCAGCTTTGACTTTTCAAATTACTAATGTTCTAGAGTTGTAGTCAGTGTAGCACACATTTACATTTTGTAATACATTTACCATAATGAAAACAGAGACAAAAATATAGGCCTGTATGTAAAGATTATGAACAAGGCCAATTCTGTCACTAACAAACTTCTTTCAGAAAGCTTCTAATTTTGAATTTTAATTATACACTTGAACTTTTTTTTTAGTTTTTTCATTTTTCAGATAGAAGGGCTGATAGAATATGATGAATATGCACATTAAAAAACTTACTACCATAAAAGACAAATTGCCAGGAATTATGGGATAGATTTGTTAGAAGGGAAGGGGAATGTTTCGAAGGGGAATAATAGCAATGTGTTTTTTACTGTAGTGAATTATTTAAACATTCACCAAGTTTTTGATCACCTCTTATTAATCAAACATTTACAGCAATTTCTGCCAAATAAAAACATTATAGTGTGGACAGGACAACTGAATGGAATGTGGGATCGCAAACAGCAAAAGGGCATTCATGGGAAAACTAGTAAATCCTGAAAGAAGTTCTGTAATTTGGGGAATAGTCTTGTTGACAACTAAGGTAAATCTCTTAGTTTTGACAAATGTTCTTTGGTTATGTAAGATATTAACCTCAGGAAATTTTGGGTAAATGAAAATCTATGTACTATTTTTGCCACTTTTCTGTCAGTCACATAAGAGAGGATAATGTTTAAACAATGCTGTCTACATTACTCCATTATCTTAAAGCATTTTATGCTTCAAAGAAGTTTAAAACCACCTGAATTTTGTTCTTTTTAATTTTTTCATCTGGCTGGATGCTTTAAATTTATTTTTCTGTTTCTTGAAATGAATGAAGTCTTGTATGCTGAAAAAAAAGTTACAGTTTGTCCTCATCCATTTTATTCACAAGATATCACATGTGTGACTTTTTGCTTTTTCCCAAAATCAAACTAACCACGAAAGATAAATGTTTTGTTTGAATTGATTCCAGACAATGAGGCAGCCATGACAGTGCAACTAAAGACAATCATGAAGAAGATTTCCAGGACTGCTTCAGAAAATGGCAAGAACAATAGGATAAGTGTGTTCATAGGAAGGGGGGTGTTCTGAGGGAAATTAATGGCACTGTATTTTATGCAGTAATTTTTTAAAGATTCAAACATCCAGCATATTTTCTATCACACTTCATATATATCAGTGGAAAACAGAATGAATGTGGTATGCAACAGATACATGTTTTTAGTTATTTTGCATACATGTATTATGATGTTTGAATTAGAAATATCAGTCTTCCAATTTTATACTTCAAATGTTACATGTATATGGCTTTAATTGTCCAGGAAGAAATCTTGCTCAAGAAATTAACAATCCAAATTTTAGATAATCCTGACATGATTCCAACATATTTCCAAGAGTAATTTTCTCTATAAGACTTTCTTACACAGATATGTGAAAAGCAGTATTTTATAAATGAAAGGATATTTTGTAGTGGAAAGCATTTGTTTTTGAATAGTTACGATGATAAATATTAAATAACACTATATAAAATGCATTGCTTTAGATAAATAATCTTTTTTTTTTTTTTTTTTTTTTTGGTACGGGGATTGAACTCAGGTCCTTGCGTTTGCAAGGCAGGCCACCAAACCGCTGAGCTAAATCCCTAGCCCTCTTTCAGTATTTTTAAAGGGTTACATAGAGTCATCTGGGATTGAGTCACTTGGTTGTTGCTTAATTTATTTCAAGATCAAATATATTAGGTTAACTTATTAATGATTTTTGCCACACAGAGTCATTTACTATTCTGATAAAAACAATATGGTCCACAAATCCCTTGGTATGGTTTTACCACCAAAGAGTACATTCATTTAGCAGATATTTACTGAGCTTCTGTTGTGTGTCAAGCACCATTGGGTCAATTCAAGATACAGAGGTGAATAAGGGGAACAAGGTCTCCATTCTTAATAGAACCAATTCTAGTGCAAAGAAGTAATAGAGGTATTAAAATAAAACCCGGTAGTAGTGGACAGAATGATAGAAGGAGCTTCTTTAGTATGGATAGTGGGGAAGGCCCTGCCATGAAGTTAAAATTTATCAAGATCTGGAGTCTGAGAGGGACATGAACTTGGTCATTTTGAGGAAGATAAAAAATGATGATTTGGCTGGAGCATCGTAAAACAGCCTAATTCCTATCTGTAGTACAAAATAGGAGTTACCTGAGACTTACCATTCTAGACTTTCCTGATGATGTGGATTAAATAATTCCAAATTAAATGTTCCTGTGCTGGAATTTGAAATCAAATATTCCTTTTAAATTTCTAAAACTAATTTAAACTATCTGACATTTTTGTCACTGAAGTGACTGAACTCTAAGTCCTGCTGGGACATGATTCTCTCTCAATTGAAGGTTGCTCTGTCTTGTCTGGAACAAAACATATTATACTCCCTTTATATTTCAGCTATACCCCTAGATGCCCACAGCACATCCTCTGTATATTTAAAGAGGAATCCATGATTGATGTTTGACTGTCCTAGAAAGACAACTCTTTGTAGGTCATTCACTTTCTTCATCCATGGCTCTGACAATCTCATCCTCTGCTCCAAGTCCTCTAATTATCTTCTATAATGTCAATGTTCTACTGCTCCAATTCCAGTGATGTTCATAACCCTTTTTCTCTAACACTGACAACCTCTGACATGTACTGAACTTTGGTATCCTCTACAACCATCTTGCTTTCATACTTCAGTCTCTCTCCTAAGACCTTACTCTCCATAGATTTCTCTCTGAACCCACGGACATCTCCTAACTCATGGCTTTGTCATCCCATTTTTCTATACTTGTTTATATCCCTCCTCAGCTTATAACCCTATGGTTGTTATAATCACCAGAATCAGTTTTGCATCAGCCCCCACAGATCTCTTATATTTCTATTCTTTCCTATGCATGTATTTGTGCTGCTGAATATCTCAGAAAAATGACTAATAACATCATCCTCTGCTGAAAGCCAGTATTACATTCAACTTAGCCAGGGTCTAATCAATGCTTGACAGTCATAATTTTTGGATTTAGTAGTAACTTTTGCTCCTCTTCCCTCCTCTCCTCTCCCCTCCCCTCCCCTCCACTCTCCTCTTCAAATTTTTTGCTAACTTCCCTGAATTAGTCTGTTTTTTCATTACTGTAATGAAATGCTGGAGGCAGACTGCCTTTGTTTGTTTGTTTGTTTGTTTTATTTGAGACAGGATCTCGCTGTGTAGTTTGTACTGACCTTGAATTCAGTATGTAGCACAGGCTGGCCTTGAATCCATGGCAGTTTTCCTGCCTCAGCCTCCCAAGTACTGGGATTACAAGCATGCACCACCATTCCTGGCCAGCACCATTCCTGCTTTTGTATAGAAAAGTTGTTTTTTTGTTTTTTTTGGTACCGGGGATTGAACTCAGGTCTTTGCACTTGCAAGGCAGGCCACCGAACCGCTGAGCTAAATCCCTGGCCCTGTTTTTTTCTTTTTTCTTTTTTTTTTTTTTTTTT
>NW_022900926.1:23053337-23201495 GCF_012274545.1 Fukomys damarensis | reverse complement strand
TTTTTTTTTTTTTTTTTAATCTCACAGTCTAGAAATTCAAGGTCATAATGCCAAAATCAGTTCAGCTCTGGTGAGGACTTCATGGAAGATGGTGTGACAATGTTTCGGAGTACATGAAGAAGGAAGAGATTATATCATTAAACAGCAAGCCAGAAAATGATTCAGAAGTCACACTTGCTCTTATAATAACTCACTCTCCTGAAAGCTCAGGGGTCCCACAAGAACAATTTCATTCCCTTCCGAGGGCAGCTTCCCCAATGACCTAAGTACCTCCCACTAGGCCTCAATACCTGTCACAACTGCCATGCTGGAGAATCATACTTCTAACACATGAATGCCTTGGGGATTGCTTTGAACCATCATCATATAAGCCCTTAACACTCACTTACTTCCTATTGGTACTTAAGTCCTTTATTTTATTGAGAATATTGAGGTACTAAGAATAAAAACTTTTGGGCTGGGGATTTAGCTCAGTGGTGCCACTGCCTGCCTCATAAGTGCAAGGTTCCAAGTTCGATCCCTGGTACTAAAAGAAAAAAAAAAAAAAAAAGAATGAAAACTTTCAGACACCCTTATCTTCTCTCCAGTTCTGAACCTTGCTCATCCTTGACTCTCCCTCCAATCCAAATGGATTTGTTGTCTCCCCTTCTTCTAGAGACCAAGCCTTCTGCTGAGGTCTTAGACTAGAATCCTATTCTGCCTGCTTTCCTATTTTCTCATATGCCTTCAACTTCTTCAACTTTTCTGCTCATGTCTTTTCCCCAGGCCCATGGCCCTCCACTTAAAAACTGTTTGATGTGCCCCTTTAATGTCAGCCATCCCTCTGATTCTTTCCTCAGCTATGTTTTCTGCAATAGTAGCCTACATTTGATTACTTCTTCACTCTCATCCATTCATCTATTATCTGGCCTCATCAAACACCAAGTCCTAGGACCTTTGATGTAGAAGAAATATTGGTTTACTATAGTTAGTGTTGAATCAGGGGACCTAACCAGTATTTTTTTCCTACCCAGTATTACTCAACTCTAGCTTCAACAAATCATAGAAATCTATTTTAGCTTCTGACGATGGTCTCTATAAGATAATTTATCATGTAAGTAAGAAAGATAATGTAAGTAAGAAAGAGTAGCAAAAGGAGCAAAAGTCACTAAAAGGAATCCATTATGCAGGTTTCATTTTTCTGTTACAGGATTAAGCAGAGAACTATTTTTTTACACATTATTTTCTGGTTTTTTTAGGAAACTTACTTATTCTCCTACATACTCTTTACAAGGTTGCCTATTTTCTTATTTAAAAAAATTTCACAAAACAGAGATGCATTTTTTGCTAAAACTATAATTTTTTTCTCAAAGCAGATCAATTGATCTAAATTCCTTGTATTAGAAATCGTTAAAATGTTTTACATAAAATAATTCATCCATGTAGTTTGATATTTACTACATTTTTCTATGTAGTTTTACTAGGTACCAAATTACAAAATACAAATCAATACAAATGATGACAAATTCATGGCTATAAAATAATGGTTCTTTGACTGCCAAACGATAATATAACATTTAAATCTCTGATATATAAAGAACAAGAAAAATAATTCAATGACCTTAAAAAAATTCAGAAGAAAAGCAGAAATCTGAAATTTAAAAAACCAGTTTCTTATTTAACAGTATTGTTTTATAACATAGAAACTTTCCAAAAATAAAGGTTCATTATTAACTGGCAGAAAAACAAAATTTTACTTATTCTTTGTATTTTCCACGTGTATTAAGTATGGCTGTTTACAAACCACAAAATATGCCATAATAATTACTGTACTGGCTGGGACACTAGCCCGTTGGTCCAGAATCCTGCTTTTGTATGTAATATCAATGGATTCTTTGTTGATTAGTAAATCTGTTCTTCATCCCATCAACCATAAATATACATATGCTCCTCAATTCATGATGGGCTTATGTCCTGATAAACTCATAGTAAGTTGAAAAGAATGTAAGTTTAAAAATTAATATTTCTAATCTACTGAAGACTGTAATTTAGCCCAGCCTAATGATCAGAACACTTATATTACCTACAGTTGGGAAAATCATCTAGAAAATCTATTTTTCAGGAAAGTCATGGATATATAATTTATTGAATGCTGTACTGAGGGGGAAAAAAAACCAGAATGGCTGTGTTCATACTCTTTTTCACTATTACAAAGTAAAGAATCATAAGTTGAATCGTAAGTCATGGGCTGTCAGTAACTAGAATCTAACCAGAAAATGTTTTAATTTATGCTCTAACTGTACTTTTTACATCTAACAATACTAATGTTAACTACTAAGTGTTCAAATGATAATTTTGATTGATCGATTGAGAACTTACATTTTCCTTGTTACAGACACAGTAGTTTTACTTTGATTAATTCACAATCTCTTCCCAAACTTCCTTGTAATTTGATCCTTGATCCTTTTCAGGAAGGATGAATTTTTTTTTTATATCTGGGATCAAACTCAGGACATAAGGCGAGCAGCAGTACCACTGAGAATGAAATTCTTAATGGATGGTTGGAAGTTCCTTCTTATCCTATGGACAGGATAAAAGATTCTAGGATGTTTTAAACATATTTAATACTTACTTTAAATTACACCTGATATGTTTGTATATATGAAAGCTCTCATAGCCCAATAGTTATTAACATGTAGTTGATTGTTTTATGCATGTATATGCATTTCCAGATTGTAACAAGCCCACTGGCTGTCAGCAATCCCATTAATGTATTATGGTCTTAGAAACTTGTTTTAGATTCTACTATGAAACTGCTATATGGGCTATTCATGAAACTTCCCACAAGGGGTCACCAAAGCTCTAGTTTTTTGTTTGTTTGTTGTTTTGGTATGTTGTTTTCTGACTTTTTTGCCCTTCCTGCAAAGTAATTGATAAAGATATTCTGCCTACTAACTAGAGAGGTCTGCTAGTGTGCTTGAGCTAGACAGGGAGATAAGCAACTGAGAATTGGGGCTCAGCTAGGGCCAAACCAGCTTATGGAATTTTCTGTCCATTTAAGAGAAGTGCTGAAATCTATCACGTGGGCTCCAGAACAATTTATACATGAAAACCAGATACCTTCTGGCTTCAGTAAATAAACTACTGTGTAGATATAGTAGTTTAAAGACAATAATATTCTTAAAGCCCTGGGTTAATGTTTCAGTTTCTTGCACATACCGGAATTACAGAAATGGGTTGGGGGATGTAGCTTGGTGGTAGAATACTTGCTTAGCATGCACAAGGCCCTTGATTCAACCCTCAGCACAATAAATAAATAAACAAATAAGGCTTACATTCAATAAATATCTCTGTAGGCATGAATTAATAAGTACTAGAGATAATCTCAAGGATTTGCTAGTGACTCAGGGGGAATGGATATAAGTCCCAAATCTGGAGATATCCAAAACGCATGTTCATGTTCTCTAAAACCAAAGAATGAATTATAGGAACAACAGAGGATAAGAATAGGAAAACTATTGAGAGAAAGATAGTTTCCATCTAAGAAAGACAAAAGGGGGACGGGAAAATGGGTTGCCTTCTCACTACGCTTTTCAAAGCGTATGGCAAAGCCATGAGGTGATGCAGGTACAAAGTGGGACAAAACTATAAAACCGAATGGAAAATTACAAGGTGAGAATGAAATGGGACAAAACCATGACCAACGAAAAAGATCAGAAGTACAGTCACCCAGGTAATATTGATTACATAGTGATCAACTGGGAAAACAAGTCACATACAAGGAATTTCCCATTTAGAATATCAATCACTGCCTCTGTCTCTAGGGGAAGTAGTACCTCTTTTCTTTTTTATAATGCTAACCAGTGAATGTGCCTCAATTGTTCTCCTTGTTGACTCCTTACTGTGTTGGATCCTGTCTAACTGCCTGCAAGATATCTAATTAATTACCTATCTACAATACAAGTATTTGGATTTGTAAATTGAAGCAGCCAGATTCTATTATAAAGAACTTGACTTTCAACAAAGTAGATGTCTCAGGTACAACTAACTTTAATTTCTTTAGAAGAAACATGAATTTAAAAATACATTTATGTTTTAGAGAATTTGACATTTGGGTCCTCTCAAATGTCAATCGTCTCAGTTTTTGTTGTCTGGTCCTCCCATCCATCCCATTTGTGGGTCATGCTTTCCTTTTTCTTTGTGTGGCTCCTAATTGAAAATTGAAAACTGGACATTTAAAGTAAAATAATGTCACAGCTCAGCATACTGAATCCCCTCTCCAAGCTTATTATTGTTTTCCTGTTGATTTTTTTGGTAGTTGCATTGAACTATTTCAGTGATATCTTTACTTCCCACTGCTTGCAACCTCTAAAGTCGCTCTTTAGAAGTCAAAGCTTTGGGTTATGTACACAGCTACCTGGGATAAAGAGGTTTTTAGCAATATATTTTTGATCCCTCTTTAATCTTTTTTATTAACATACTGTACCTGCCTCTATATGTATCATAGCCAGCTGTTACCCTCTACTAATTGCTGGATCATTGCTCTATTATTATTATTATTATTATTATTTTTGGTACCAGGGATCAATCTCAGGACCTTGCTTTTGCAAGGCAGGCAGCGATGCCACTGAGCTAAATCCCAGGCCCTGCTCTATTATTTTTAGTAAGACCATGGATCATTAATTGTTCCACAGTATGATCCAATTAAATTCAGGACTCTTTGCAAGAGTAGTCTCAGTGGGTAGTCTTTGGCATTTGTTTGCTCTAACTCCAGGAGGACTCTTCTTAGTTATCTCTTGCTCTGATTCTCTCTGAATTTCTAGATGATTTATAATTTAGCTTGATGAGTTTTTTCTTTATTTAACTTATATATGAAAACATTAAAATTACACAAATTAATGAGGTATCATATGTTTTAATACATGTATACATTGTGTAATGTTTGAATCAGATTAAGTATATCTAACTTCTTAAACTTTTATAATAATCTCCTTATAGTGAAAACATTCAGAATCCTTTCTATAGCTTTTTGAAATATAAAGTACATAATTGTTTATATAGTTACCCAACAGTGCAGTAGCACACCAGAACTTCTTACTTCTGTCTGCTGTAACTTAATACTCAATGATCAAGCAGACTTCAAAGTAGTTATTATAAATATGTCCAAAGAACTAAAGAACACCATAAAGAAGTGAAAGAAATTATGACAATGTCTTATCAAATAGAGAATATCAATAAAGATATAAAAATGATTTTTAAAAGAATCGAATGGAAATTCTGGAGTTGAAAAGTATATAATTGGAATGAAATGTTTAACAGAATGCTCAATACTATATTTGATCTGACAGGAGAGACAGAAAAGTTGAAGATAGATTGATAGAAATGATATTATCTAGGGAACAGAGAAAAATATAAAAAATGAACAGAGGCTCAAAAATATGGGACATAATTAAGCATAACAAAATTTGCATAATCAGTATCATAAATTAGAGGGTAAACAGTAAGAAACATAAAAATTATTCAAAGAAATAAGGCTCGGACACTCACCAAATTTGATGAAAAACGTTATAGACACAGTTAAAAAACTTAAAAAATTTCCTGGCAGGACAAACCTAGAAATCTACACCCATCCATTTCAAAGTAAAAATATTCAAAGACAAGGACAAAGAAAATATGGAAAGCAGCAAAAAGAAATGGCTTGTCAAATACAGGGAAATGCCAGTAAGGTTCAACCTATGGGGGCGGATTCTTTCAAAGTGATGACATATTTACAATATTGCGTGAAAAAACTTCTAATCAAGAACCTTATATCTTGCTAGGCTGTTCTTCAAAAACGAAGGCAGGAAATAGATAAATAAAAACAAGGGTTTTTGTTTTGTTAACAAACTGTCAATTTCGTATCACTGTAACGAATATTTGAGATAATCAACTTATAAGGAGGAAAGATTTATTTTTGCCTCATGCTTTCAGATAGTTTTATTTCATGGTTATCTGGCCCTGTTGCTTTTGGGCCTGTTGTGGCAGTATGACAAGATGGGGAGTATGTGGTGCAACAGGCTTCTCACTTCATGATGGTTGGAAAGCAAGGAAAGATAGGAAGAGACTGGTGTCTCACAATCCCTCAGAGGGCTCAATCCAAGTGAGCTAAGACCTCTCACTAGGTCCCATTTCTTAAGGTTTCCACCACCTTCTATTAGCACCAAGCCGAGGACTAGGCCTTTAACACTCGGACATTCTGGGTAACATCACAGATCTAACCTATAGCACTGACTGACTTTGTAAGAAACACTAAAGGAAGTTTTTCAGATAGCAAACCAGTGACAGTAATTCAAATCCACGTGATAAAACAAAAAATATTGATAAATATATCATTACAAAAGATAATATTTATCATTTTTTCTCTTATTTTTAAAAAGTAATTATATAAAACAATGTGTATGTAATTGTATCATTAGACCTATTAGATACAAGAATGTAATAATATTTAACAAATAAATATCTGAAGTTGATGGGTAAAGCCAAGCTAGGGAGAGTAAGGAAAAGATATCAGATAAATTCACAGAACAAATGAATAATTCAAGAGAAAAACAGTAAAAATGAAGAGAATCAGAAATAATAAATAGTAAGGGTCATATAATAAAATCTACTATTTTTTACTTGCTGTCCTCCCAGCTTTTTTAAAAAACATGTTTATATATAAAGTAAAAATTATAATAATGTCTTGAATTGTAACGTATATCAATGTAATATGCATAAGATTAGCAAAAAAGGGTGAAGAAAGAATAAAGTTATAGAGGAGTGATGTTTATATATTATTGGAATTGTTAGTATAAATTTGAAGTAGATTCTAATAAGTTATAGTGTATATATTAAGACCTAGAGTAACCAACCAAGAAAGTAGCACTACTAAAAAAATTAAAACTTAAAACATTAAACTATAAAATACGGGCAAAAGAAATTATGGAAAAAGAAAGCCATAAAGAAGAAACATAAGAACAAGAAGAGAACATGAGACATAGAAAGCAAAAAAAAATCACATACTCAGACTGTATCAATAGTGACATAAATGATAAATATATTAAGCAATCAACTTAAAAAGTAGAGACTGTCAGATATAAAAACAAATTCAACTGAGCAGAAGACACACTTTAAAATAGGTTGAAAGTAAGAGTGAAGAAATATGCACATGAGAGCCATGAGAAAGCTAGAGAACTATACAATTATCATATAAAATAGTCTTCAAAACAAAAAGTTATTAGAGATAAAGAGGAATTTTTACAAAGACAAAGGTTAATCCATCAAGAATATTTAACAGTTATAAACATAGAGGCATCTAACAGCTAATACATGAAAAAAATTCTAACAAAACTGAAGGATCAAACAGACAATTCAATAATAATGGTTGGAGACTTAATACTTCCCTTTCAATAATGACTAGAACAACTAGGCAGAAGAGCAACAAGGAGGAGAAAAGACTTAAGCAGCACTGGAAACCAAGTAGACCTAACATTTATAGAACAAACCACCCAACAGCAACAGAAAACATATTCTTCTCAAGGGCACATGGGATATTCTCTAAGATAAGACTCTATCATAGACCATAAAATAATACCCAATAAATTTAAAATTATTGTAATAACAGTGTTCCACAGTAGAACAAAATTATAAATTAATAATAGAAAGTTGGAACGTTTGCAAATATGTAGAAACCATGGTCCAGAAATATCACAAGAGAAATTAGAAAATATTTGAGATGACTATAGAGGTACAATACATCATAGTTATGAGAAGCTAATTTCAAAAAACCACATATTGTATGATTACCTCACAAGCTCAGGGTCCCAAGTTTGATCACTAGTGTTAGGGACCTGATGCTGCCATCACAGGCTGCATTTTCCTGGTGCTTCTTGGCTCTTAAAATGACCTCATGCTCTTTTCTTTAGTTTCCCTCCACCCAAGGCCACAGCAGTCTGGAGAGGTTAAACCTGTTTCTGCAGGACTGAACCCATAAAGGGCAACCTGGACTGTGATAGGTTAAAGGTAGCCCACTCCTCATAAATAAGCAATAGCCCAGTGCAAAATCAATAATAGGACCTTCCTCTCTTTGTTCCTCTCTCTCCCTTCTCTCCTTTCTCCTTAACCTTCCTTCCCTAATAAAATCTCCTGTCAGACCTCTCATTGTGTGGCTGGTTGTTGAGCGTTGCTGTGCCTCTACACCTAGTACCAAAGGAATGCACAAATCATGTATAAATGTCCAGAACAGGCAAGTATATAGAAAATAGATTAGTGATTGCCCAAACCTAAGGGAATTGGGAGGAAGTAGAGAAATTAGGGGTATGAGCTGATGGTGTGGGGTAACCTTGGTAGGTAATGAAATGTCTTAAAATTGATTGATGATGGTCCCACAACTCTGTGACTATACTAAAGATTATTTGTTGTGTACTTTAAATGAGTGAATGACATAGTATATCAATTGTATATTAATAAAGGTGTTAAGAAGAAGGAGGAGGAGATCTGCCCTCACTCAGCTTATCCTACCTATTTACTGCTGAAGCTACTTATAGAAAATCTAGTGGACTGCTTTAAATTGTGGAAGGTTCTAAAAAAGAAATTTAGTTTGTGAGTTCGATCCCTGGTACCAAAAAAAAAACAAAAAACAAAAACAAAAACAAAGAAATGTAGCTTGCATTAACATTAACAGCTTTAGTTCCATGAATAAGTCATACCTAATTTTGTAAATTATAGAAGCAAAAAATACATTTAAAAATTTTCAGATAATTCCCAGAGAAATCAGTTGGGTATAATGGAAGACTCAGTTGGAAAGACTCATTGGGAAATCATTTTAACTCTATTGGGCGGTGGGTACTGGGGATCGAAGATTGAACTCAGGACCTTGAGCTTGTGAGGCAAGCAGTGGAACCACTGAGCTAAATCCCTGGCCCTTAATTCTGTAAGATTATTAAAGATGATGTCCACAAAACATTTGTGCCTTGAACACACTGAGACATGGCCTTTGGTTTCTACTTCAATATGTAACAAAATCTGGTACAATATGTTAAGGAGAGGCAGTTAATAGAGCAATTATAATTTTAATTTGTTAATAATAACCAAACAAAATTAAATGAATTTTTTCTTTTGAAGCAAGGTTATGCTATGTTGCCTAGCCAGGTCTTGAATTCATGAGCTCAAGTGGTGCTTCCACCTCAGCATCCAGAGTAGCTGGGACTATAGTTATATACTATGATCTTCACTTTAAATGATTTTCTTGATAAGAAAAAAACTATGTTTTAGAGAAAAATTGGCTTAAATTTTGAGGATATTTTTCTGTAAACTTTGAAGAATATTCCCCAGAAATAAAGAAACTTTCCCTGAGTTATCCATCTCATAGGTCTTGGAAAAAATAATGCTGTGTTTAATGACCTTGACTAGTAAAATTACTGGTTATATGTCTTCCTAGCAAGTGTCACTAGTTGCATTTTTTAATGACTTCTACTATGTAAGGATAGAGGTTGTGGGCAGAGATTTCTCTAAAGATATTTTCACTTCCCTTCTCTAAATGGGAAATATTTAACATTAAAATATTATGATATAATATAAAAAGAAAAAATTTATTGTTACGAATCTATTTGACTAACCTTGTACTTTCATATGAACAGTGTTAAGATTATAAGAAATATTAGAATTACAAGGGGGGAAAGGTCTATAAAAATCTCAACCCTATGAATATGAGGGTTTTAGACAAGATGATTTCCAAGGTCTTTTTCTAGCTCTAAATTATAATGACTGTATTTAAATTCTCATGCTTTTGAACTATAAAAAGCCCATTTCCATTTCAGTGGAATTTCTTTAGATGGAGGACTTTTCTTATTTGAATAGTGACTGTATTATTGCCCCATGGTTTGGGAGTCTAAAATCAGATAATTAAAATTTATTTTTCTACAGTTACTAAGATTTTGATTATTTTCTTAATAATAATTACTTAATTTGTATTTCTAACTTTTGTGTTAATGAACATACTATTTCATGAAATGCTTTTACAAAATGATAGCATAATTTTTCCACATTTCTTCTTAGAGATAAAGGACTCACATACTTTTATCAGAAATGATCATGAACTAAAAGACCCAAGTGAATAACAATAGAAAGATGTTGAATTTCTATTTGACTGGAGATACCACTCAGGAAATAAGGTAAAATGAAACAGGCTTGCCAAGAGAGTGGAAGCGATCAAGTCATAGTAGATTAAAAAAACAAATCACAGCAAGCAGAATCTTAAAGAATGACACCATAAACTATTTTTAATACCACTACCATCTACTCTGGGCTGTTGTTAGCTGATAAGTTTCATTGGTTGTCCTCAGTTTACTCACATTAAATAATAGGTAGCAACAGCCAGATAGCACTTCAGATACATGTGAGTTATAAATAAGTATGAGTAACTAACTCCTAACTCAGCTGAAACATCATCATGAGACTATCAGGACTACATTTATGTTTCACATACCTCTTTCCCAACACTATGTTCTGTCTTTCTGATAAAAGCCTTTTCTACTCCTTGCACTTAGGTATTTCACTGCACTGATGGGGAAAAGGGGCAAGAACACAGAAAGTATAGTACTTCATCACTACTAAGGCATGTATTTTTTCCCATATTTCACATCTTGGAAATCAGGTTGTGTTTTATAGTTGATGGTATCTTACAGACACTGTGGCTGGGTAGCAGTCATTAAAATGTTCTCAGGGTCAGTGCAGGCTTGATTATAACTGTTGATATAGTCCTTCCTTCACTGAGATAACTGCATTGTTGATACTGCACAATTTAATATCCACTTAAAATGACTTTAAAAATTACACTCTAATTCAGCATTACAATGAAAAATTAAGGGCTTAGATTTAGTTCAGGGGTTTCACTACTTGCCTCACAAGCGTAAGGTCCTGAGTTCAATCCCAGTATCCAAAAGGAAGAATGAAAAGTTAACGTGTGTGGAAAGGATAAAAGCAATGGAGTATATATTTGTATCGGTACAGTAAATACATATAATTCAAGGGATAACCCCATTTCTTATTTTCCTGCGACTTAATGAAACACTTTATAGATCTTGAGAAAGAAAAATACAAATTGGATAAGTTGTGAAGGATAACCTTTCATCTGCTGTACATATTGTGTACACTGGTCTTTGGCCCAAGAGCATCCACACCATCTAAGGATTTGTTACAAATGCAGAATCTTAGACCCCATTCCAGACTTTCAAAGCCAGAATCTGCATTTTAACAAGATCCATAGGTGATTTCATTGCATAATAGAATGAAAATTACTGGTATCACACGCCTAGAAATTCAACTAGAGGCAGAAGAAATTGTCAAATCCCTTTGAATACAAGAAAGAAATTTCAAAACACAAGAGCTGATGTAACCAATTCATTCCTCCTGCAGGACTATCATTAAGGTGTCAGCTTTCATTATCAGACACATCATGGTGAGTTTGAACAACAGTTTGCTTATCTTTCTGTGAAATGTAATTTGATAAAAGAAAAATTGAGACCATCAGTTGATTAAGTAAGAAATGCTAACAAAACTTTAGGCTCTTAGATATATTTTACAGTTAAACTAAAAGAACTCTTTCAATATACAAAATTTCTAAGTAATATGGCTTTGTTATAATTTTATTGGTAGCTTTTTTTTGTTCATTAGTGTTTTATAAACTAATAGTTTGTTTCATAATTGATGGTGTCATAGATTAGACGGAAAACAATATAAAGCAATGTGCTAAACACTGTAATAGCAAGAAGCAGGAAATGCTATAGAGAAAATAGGTAGTCATCTCTCATCTTCAGGGAAGGTTTCTTATCTTCAACAAAAGTTAGCAGTTGAAGATGGGACTGAGGTGACAGGAGATGCAAGGAGACAGCGTTCTAAGAAGAATAAATTAGATGGGCAAAGGAATCAAAACTGCTTGTCAAGAGGCAAATAGGAATCAGTTTTCTTGAATGGTGAGGAGGGATGAAAGGCTGCTATGGTTTAACTATGAAATGTACCCCCGAAATAGTTATATGCTGAGGGCTGGATCACCACTGCAGCAGTGTTCAGAGGTTACGCCCAGAGAGGAAAGTGGATCCTGAGGGCACTGACCTCATCAATGAATTAATTGAATTAGCTTTTGGGGGTGGGGCCCAGTTGGAAGGGGTAGGTCGTGGTGGGGGAGGGTCCTATATCCTGTACCCAGTTTTCTTCTTTACATTGCTATCTCTGCTTCCTGCCACCATCAGGATAGTGGCTTTTCTCTGCCATGCCCTTCTGCCAGGTTTCTGCTTTGGAGCCAGCTGACCAGATATACAACTTTTGAAACAGTGAGCCAAAATAAACCTTTTGACTTTTGAGCTGTACATGTCAGGTATTTTGTTCCAGTGATGAAAAAGCTGATCAATACAGGGATGCAGGGAATGGTGAGTTATGTTTTAACCTTAGCTGTAGTGCTATAGAGCAAAAGCAAAGGAAGGCACCTCTATATGCCAAAGAAGGCTTTGGAAGCTAAAAGCCCATATTCCCACTGGGAAAACTGACTGTGAGATTAGTTTTCTACAGAATTAGGTTCAAGGATACAGGTTGTTCCACACGTAGATTTTTCTGGAAAAAGGATAGCCCTCATTTAAAGAATGCAAATGTCAGATGTCTGAACATTATTATTACCTTAAGTGATGCCTGAGTCCCACTCATAGAAATTCTGAGTTAACAGGCTAGGGAAAAGCATGGTTTTTGATATTTTAAAACCCTCTCACTTCCAGGATACTGTTGTATAGCTTATTTAAAAATAATAGGTTTAAGGTCAGGGGATTAGGTAGTAAACCACTGATTAGCGGTAAACAGGAGCTTCAGTGCCAAGAACTAGAACATTATGTCATAGAATAGAGCATCATGCAAAACCTTCCCTTTTTAGGTGAAGCTAGAATGTAAGGTGAATAATGTGAGCCTCAGGATTCACCAGACACCTTTAATCACCTTGGAATGCTCTTATTCTAGGACAGCAGATCTCTTCTCTGGCATCATATTGATGCTTTGAATGTAAAAGATGGCTCCTCAGCTTTCACATCCAGGCTGTCAGATTCACCACCAGAGCAGCCCCAAGGTGGCGATGTTGCACTGGTTGTATCATGGCTTGGAAATGCTGGTTTTGGAGAGCTACTAGTGCAGAGCTATCCACCTGGTGAACCTGCTTGCTTTGCTTAAATTACAGAAGGTAGACAATTATATGGCTCTACCTCCTGGATAACTGTAGTGGTGAGTATTGAAGGGTTGTATACAGCACTGAGGAGCTGTGTGGGCTGTTTGTTATGCTTCTGTCTTCAGAATGAGCTCTGAGTTCACTGGATAACACATCTTCAAGCCCCTATGGCTCAAAGTAATGAAGACTCATGGTGGAGGGGGAAACGTTTATTCTCTCTTGCTCAGAACTCATCCCAGTTTTGCTTTGAGAAATCCACTTGTCCTTTGTTTTCAGTCTATGTGTTTCAGGTGAAATGGGTAATCTAGAGAGTGCTGCGCCTGTTTGTATAAAGTCTGTGAGCTGAGAATGATTTTTACCATTTTAGATGATTTTTTAAAATGAAAAGGATACAAATTTCACAATACCTAAAACTTCTATAATACTCAAATTCTAGTGTCTAAAATAAAGATTTATCATAACTTAGCTATAGTCATTCATTTATATATCACTGTTTTTGCTCGAAAATGGTAGAGTTGACTAGTCATGACAGACTGTATACACTACCTGGCTCTTTACGGAAAAAGTTTGGTGACCCCTTACCCCAGATTATCACTGTATGTTTCACTTCTCATTATGACAGTGAGTGGGTTACAAGACCCAGTATTAAATGTCCTGATCTTTGAGCTATTCAGAAGCTGGCTGTCTTTCTGCTGCCTCAAGTCAAAGTCTGAGAATGTTGGGAACCAACAGGCAGATCCTAAGGATGAGGTCTTTTATCAAGCTGGTCTAGAATCATTCTAACTTGGAATTTTCTGCTATGAAAATCAATACAATGAGCTAAAATGGTTTTTGTTGCTTCCGGTCAAAGAAATTTAACTGATAAGGTCATTTGGAAGAAATCCTATTCCGGGATGGAGGAATAGGATTAATTAGTTCCCAAGATCATTGTTTTAATGTGGAGACTAGCTACCTGGAAAAAGACTGGCAATTGGTCTTACTTAATATTGTCATTTAGGATTTGGATCTTGTTTTGGGATAAAACCTAGAAGCTCAGAAATACGGGGTATGTGAAATTAGTGTCTAGGACATTTATAGCATATGTCTAATTCTTCCTGAGACACAAATACTGTGAAGCTTCAGGGCTTATGATTTTTATATCCTTTTATCAGAATTACCCATATAATATCTAATTTATCTCCTATAGACTCTTCAATTTCTATGTATACATTAGCAATACTATTTTTTTTAATTCCAAAGAAATGTGTGAAGATGTTCATGGAGGAAATGACAGAAAAGTTTAGTTAATGTTTCATTATTCTGTTTGACTGGAGTTTTCAAAACATCAGCCTAACATAATCAAATATTAAACTCATCAACAAATAAGAATGAAAGTAAATGCAATAGTTTGATTATAGTATTTTAAGAAATATAAATCTACTTACCCTCCTACTGTTTAATTCCACTTCTTACCATTTAAACATCAAAGTTGCTTTCTGCTCAGTATCTCAGGGAAAGATGTACCAAGATAGTAAACAGAAAAAAAACCAAGCATAAAAACTCTGAAAATCCAGAAAACTTGCTGGCAGAAAGCTCACAACTTTAGGATAATGAAGCATCTCTTGGCAGTGACAAATTATTTGCAAGAAATTTCCTGGGTGATTGTTGCTTTTACTTTTTGTGAAGGTACTCACCAGGGAGTATATATGAAGGGAAGGGGAAGAAGAGGAAACAGAGGGGGTATTATGACAATCAGAATGAATTGATTTCAGAGGTGGAGTAGTTCCAAAGAGCTCTCTCGCATGTTCTGCTTAGGGTAAAAGATGTCCACTCCATCCCACCAACATTCCCTGCTGGATAGGTCCAAGAAGGAAGCTCACTGGGACTTCCCCCCATATCCCCCTAAATGTGATCGTATGTGTGAGGATCTGGGTGGGCCCTCAGGAAGATGGCAAGGGGGCTATTGTGAGGTGCAGCCTGCAGGCTTCCATTTGTACTCCTCCCTGTCATGCTTCATGCTACTGACACACTAAGGCACTTCCTTGGCAGAAAAACCTGAGAAGTAGCAGTTTCCAGACAGTACTGTGATAATGGAGTATGGTAAATTTACTCCTGCCCTTCCTCAGGGTTTGACATATAAATTAGGTTGAATAAGGTAAAAATATTTCTCACACACTTGAGTTTATGGATGGAGATCAGGGACCTTCTAGGTCAGCTATATTCGTCTCCATTAGTGTGGAAAAATCAAGAGTTGACTTCACCCTTCAGTCATTCCAAGTGTGACATTTTAAGTGTAACAGCCAACAGCATGCAAGTATTAGAACAGGTGGTCCGTATTTCATGTCACCAGGTTTCATTGCAGTATATGGTACTGTTGTTCATTTTGAAGAACTGCTTTTTCTTCATTTGCTTATGAAGTATATTCTTCATTGAGAAAGTGTGAGTCACTGGATTTTATTAAGGAACTTTTGAGAGAGATTTTCATATTTAGTTCACTTTCTTTAACATATAACTAATGAAATAATATAATAAAACCAAATTTACCTTTTATAATTGCTTCCCTCCTCTAATACATAACAGATTTTGAGAAACTTTAACATAACAGCTGTATTGAATAATTCTCCCTCAAGCAAAGAGCAACATGAGTAATCTATTTCTAAAATCTCCTGATTTTCTGATACCGCTTTTCCCATCATTCACCTGGGAAAAGAGCAAGGTGAGAAAAATACAAAATGAACTATGGTAAAAGCTTTTCCCTGGCAGCATACAATGCAGCCTTGATGTTATTATCATCCAAAGAAAGGTATGAGTATTAATAGGCAAGTGATTCTCAACCAGGGGCTGTTTTGCATGTCAGGGTCTACTTGGAAATTTCTAGAGATGTTTTTGGTTGTCACAGGTGGAAAGTCAGGGAAGGAGGAAGATGTGTTCCTGATACCTTGTGGAAAGAGTCCAGGTATTATGCTAGGCATCCTATCTGGCAGAAGACAGCCTTAGTCTCTACCGAAGGATTATCTGACCCAAAATGTCAGCAGTAATGCGAAGGATAAGAAGCTCTGATAAAGTCATGAGAAAAAGAGGTATAATTTGAGAAAACTAGAGGAATGAAAAGGTTTTTAAAAGCTGAGCAGCACATGGATAATTGTTAAAAAATGAGTTAAGGAAGCCATAGGTACCTGAAAAATTGAATAATTCTTTTATATTTGAGGCAATTTTAAAGGAAAACTGTCTTAAGAGGATATGTTATTACCAACTTAAGGAGAGCATTAAATTTCATGAAATGAACAGTGTGGTTCTAAAGCACAAAAACAAGACCATGATTATGTTTCACAATTTGTGTTGCTTATTTTACATAATGTTTTGTGCGTTGAATGAAAATAAATATGTAGACTTAATGAGAAAACATGGAATATTTCTACCCACTGCTTTGTAGAGGTTGTGCCCTTGGAAAGGTCGATTCTGGGGCCAGTTAAGGAGAGTGGTGAATGGCAGGTTATGATTTCAATCCAGTTATTAGAAATGGAAAGGATTGTATTAGATTTCTCTAGATAAAACCAACGGGATGGACACACACACACACACACACACACACACACACACACACACTTAAAGAGAGATTTAGTTTTTCATTGTGGTATCTAGCAAGTCCCAAATCTGTAGGATAGGTAGGCAAGCTAGAGATTCAGGTAAAATGTTAATGTTGCAAATCTTGAGACTGAAATCTGGAAACTCAGGCAAAAATTTTGTGTCTGGAGGCAGAATTCCCTCTGAGGGCTGTGAGAAACAATCTGTTCATGAGTTCTCTATATAAACACAGCGAGAGAGACACACACACACACACACACACACACACACACACACACTTAAAGAGAGATTTAGTTTTTCATTGTGGTATCTAGCAAGTCCCAAATCTGTAGGATAGGTAGGCAAGCTAGAGATTCAGGTAAAATGTTAATGTTGCAAATCTTGAGACTGAAATCTGGAAACTCAGGCAAAAATTTTGTGTCTGGAGGCAGAATTCCCTCTGAGGGCTGTGAGAAACAATCTGTTCCACAGCTGTTGCCTAGCTTCTAGTGTTTGCTCAAAATCCTTGGCATTCCTTGTAGAAATATCACCTTAATCTTTGCTGTCATCTAATATGTTGCTTTCTCTCTGTCTATGTCTGTGTACACATTTTATCTTATGCTATGAATCCCAGTCTTATTGGGATTCCAGTAAGATCCCATCTTAACTAATAACAGCTCCTAGAACTCTATTTCCAAATGAGGTCATATTCTGAGAACAACATATGAATTTTGGGAGCACACAATTTAAGTTTTAAAAGAGAGTTTGAATAGGGAATTTCTGAATTGTTCTGTACTGACAGATAACTGCAGTTTTCTTTTTTCTCAAGGACATGTTATTAGAATATGGCACAAGAAAGGCAAATGGGACAGAATCTTAATTTTTTCCTGTTAGGTACTGGGAATGGAAACTAAGAGTACTCTAGCATTAAGCTATATCTGCAGAACTTTTTTTATTTTAATTTTTTACTTTGAGAAAGGCTCTTGCCAAGTTACCCAAGGTAGCTTGAACCTACAATTCTCCTGCCTCAGCTTCCTAAGTAGTGGGATTACAGGCATGGCCCACTGTGTCCAGCTAAAATGTTTCTGAATTTATATTTTTTCATAGTCTAGTAATAACAAATATGTAAAAAGTTAAGACATTAAAAACACAGAAAATAAAATCATTATTATATTTCTCCTCAGAAAAAACAACTTTAGCAGTGTGTAATTATGTAAATCTATTTGTAAATATGTGTACTCACACAAAAAATGAGCATAGCATACATATGCTTTTGCATTTTGGGCCCCTTTTTTACTTTGAAATATATTTTGGATAACTTTTTGTATCAGTACTGTCTTGGTCCATTTTCTGTTGTATAATTGACTATCATGAACTAAGTAATTTGTAAATAATCGAGACATATTTAATCATGGAAAGTAAGAAATCCAAAAGCATAGTGAAACATCTTGTTGATATCTGGTGAGGGCTTGGTGATATATCATAATATGGTGGAGGGCATTGCATGATGACAGAATGTATTTGTTAGAGAGAGCTTACTTTTATAAAGTAAAAGCAACTCATTCAATAACCAGTTAATCTCTTAATCCATGAATGGCTTAATCTATTCACCCTTTTGACCCAATCACCTCCCCAAAGTATCACCACGAAATACCACTGACATATGACTTTGGGGAATAAGTTTCTAATTCTGGGAGTCAGACACTGTAATTATACAAGTAAATAATGAGTTATGAATTCTTTTAAGTTGACTGTTTACTACTCATTGAGTGTGCTCTATCTACTTAACCAATCCTTTAATGAGGCCATTTAGATTATTTCTAAATCTTTAGTTTTATGAAAATTTTACAGTGAATGTCATTCATTCATTTACAGTGAATATCATTCATTTGTGTTCTTGTGGAAGTAATTTTTTTACTGGAAGTAAATTTTTGAGCCAAAGTATGTGGCCATCTTAAATTGTAATAGATATTTCTAAATCTCAGGCAAGAATGTATTAAAAAAATTCCCACTAAAAATATAGGAATTAGATCAGCAATCTTTATGTGGGAAAAGGTAAGTATACCATATTGACATCAAATTTAAGGTACTGTGCCAACATAGTAATTTCTTACTAATCCGAGAATAGTTACACACACTCATTTAAGGTCTTGTCAACAAACCTTAGTTTACTGCTAACATTGGTACCCCCCCTAGATAGAGTTTGTTCATGACTAAATATCAATTATATTACTACTGGTGTGTTCAACTTTATCCATCTGTTTGAACATTTGCTATCAAAATTATAGCTCATATAGGCCACTGTTTTAGTTTCAAATTCTTGAATAAAAAAATGCATATTCAAATCGTAATGTTTGAAAATTATTTAAAATATGATTCCCTTATTATCAATGTGTAGGACTATAAAACTTGAATACTTTTAATATTTTTTTCTAGGCCTTCTTCTCAGCCCCCTGATGTTTGGACCCCAGACCAAGTGTGGACTCTTTCCTACTGTTTTGTTTGCTGGAGTCAAAAATCATGTCTCACCGGAGGGCTTCTAGTGAATTTAGTCTTGCATCCTATTGAAGAATCTGGATCATGGAAGAGGTCTGGAAAAACCAGTACCCAAAAGTGCTATCATTTCTAATCATAATTCTGGGAAATTGATGGGTATAAAATATCAATACTATATTTGTTCTGCTATTAGAGTGGAGTGCAGTCATGGAGACCCAAGAACTGCTGACACATAGAAGTCTTAGAGTCTAGCAGTTGGTTTCTGGAGTCTATTTGGAGGATGTAGATCCATGCCTTAGGGCCAAGTCTCAGAGCAGGCTGTAGAACTGGGGAAGGAGGAATGGAAAGCCCATTAGAGTTCTTATATACCAGAAACTTTGCATCAGAGATCAAGGTCATGGAATGGTTTTAGGTCTGGAGATATTTCAAAAAATTTCACATCCAATGTGCAGCTTTTTTCAGAATTATTTTCTGAAGCAAAATCATTAAGGTCATGTTTTTCCATAATATCCTTGTTTTCGGTACTGTGTAGCACTTTGTAAATAACATTTGCTTTTACATTTTCTTCTCAGATGCTGATGCACATTCTGGAAGTTTTGATGGTGGCTTCTTTATCTTAGCAGAGGTTGATAATGGATGGTGTTTAGTCAATGAGCAAGACTCATTTTTTTCTGAAATGATTGATTGGAGTGGAGGAAAATGTGGACGGCATGTTGTCATACAGTAAGTCCATCACCAGAAATAACAATGAAATTTATCCACAGCTATTGTGAGATACCATCAATAGCAAAGTGAATCTCAGCTTCAAATTCTGTTAAAATGTGCACCACAAAATTGAATAAAATACAGTATGTTCTTAAAAATGTTGAATCTGAGGAAGTTTAATTATTTTATTTAATTATTCAGCATGTTTATTGGATCTAGTGCCAAACCCTGCCATATACTTTTATTTGTGTTATTTGCATTTTCTCTTAACATTTCATAATTAACTTAACTGATAGTTTGTGAATTTAACTTTTTTCTTCCAAAGATTGAGCACTTCTTTTCTTCGTTCTTCTTTCTTTCATTATTCTGTTCCAATTTTCAATTGTTTCCTTTAGTATATGTTTTTTCCTAACTTAATTTATGCCATATAAAATTATTTGTTTTCTTAATTATTTAGATATATACATATTTAAATAAATACATTTCTCTTTGCTCTAGCAATATTTTATTGTTTCTGATATGATTATTTGAACTATTGGTATTTCCTAGATACTTGACAATTTCAACCTAGGATTCTTCTTTGATGAAAGTTTGTATTAAAGATAATTTTCTGTTGTTGTTGTTTTGGTACCGGGTATTGAACTCAGGCCTTTGCACTTGTGAGGCAGGCGCTGGAACCACTGAGCTAAATCCTCAGCCCCGGTATTAAAGATAAATTTAAAGTTTATATGCAGAAGAACTTTTTTTCCAATTTTGTGATTAATTTCTGTGTTTTTTTAATGTAAGGCTCAATATTATCTACATTATTTTTACTTTCAGGAATTTTAGCCTTTTGTGGCCTAATCTGTTATCCCTGAGAGAAATGAATTAATTTTCTATATTTACTTGTGTTTCTGTGTGCTTATTTTTATTTCTTATTTATGCTTTAAGAGTATTCTTTATGCAGACATACTCGTGACTTGTAGGTTGTTATTGTGGGTTGTAGGTTTGTCTTAAAGTGGCTCTCTGCCTTATTTTATGATTTTTGACTTTTGGTTCTCTGATATTACTATCATGATCCTGCTTTCTTTTGGTTTATTTTTGCCAGACAGGTCTTTGTTGATTCTCTTACTGTCAACATTATCGTGTCAAAATTTGTTTCAAACTTAGCTTTTCAGTATACTGTATTTTATTATGTGATCTTACCTCATTCTTATTCTTTCCATTTATACACTCTGAAACATTTATACAGTGTTATTTAGACTGTACATGAATTATTTGCTTTAAAAAGTATTTATTAGCTTTTCCCCAACCCCTCACCCTGTCTCATAAACAGCCTTCCTAATTGGTTGAGTCCTAGTCCTCTGTACCTTGGCAGGGTCAATAAAGTCCACAGAATGACTTGTGACTGCCGTTGCCTTAGGAGTTCATTGATTCTCAGTTCTGTAATCACATATATTTCTTACTTGCTATCAGTTTTTTTGGCACTGTGTTTTGCTTTTGTGGACTGGATAGTTTGTTTAACATGTCTCAGAGAACTATAGGTCTTAAATGCATCCATATATGAAAATCTCTGATGTTTGTCTCTGGAGCAGGGAGGGGGAAAGGAAGGGAGGGAGGGACCAAAAAAAAACAGAATAGAAGGAAAAAAATGGAAAAAAGCTTTTGTAAATAAGAGGGGAAGAGAAGTTGAAGGAAGGGGAGGGAAATGAGAGGAAAAAAAGAAGCAAGATACATTATGTTCAGGTGCAAATCCCTATGATGAATGTTATCATTGTGTATATCTAAAAAGTACCAATAAAAATAAATAAATATTTCCTTAAAAACACTTCAACTATCAGATCTCTGGAGTACATGATTTTTTCCATGGGGTTTTGACATTTCCCTGCCTTCTTTTAGCATTATATCATAACTATGGGAAGATTGAAGGGTCCCTGCTTTTTTAAATCCCTTAGAAATGATGACTAGGTTCTTTCTTTCCTTTTGAAGTTTAGTATATTTATCAAGGGAGGTACTTAACCATTTTGATCACTCATATGCATTGTTACTGAAATATATGAACTTTGAATTTGTAGCTTCAAATATTTATTTCAAAAATGATTTTTAAATTCTATTTTTGATTATTTTTATATCTTAGTGTTTGTGTTTTTAGAGGTCCTAAGTAAATGTATATTTCATTGCTTTTCTTGTCTTCTAGAGCTTTTATTTCTCTCGTTCTTTTAAAGTCTTTTGATTTAGTTCTGTTGCCTCAAATTGTCTTTCAATGTCCCTGCTTTTGTTTTATATATTCTTTTCTGTTGCTTCCTAGTATGACTTTCATTTTTGCGCTGCTTTTATTTTTCCACTGCTGCCTGGTTTTCTTAGCATTTATGAAGGACACTGTTTTCTTCAGTTCTGTGGTTATGAGAGTACTGTTAATCAGCTTCATGACAACATGGTCATCTCTCTTTGATCGGATAATGGAGAAGGCTACTAAGCAACTAATGTGTAGGTAGTGTATACAACATATAAGTACTGGACAAAAGGATGATTCACACCCTGGACCACTGGAGTGGAAGAGTGAGATTTCATCACCCAGACAGTGCACAATTTCAACTTGTGATTTATTCATTTTTCTCTTAATATTTTTTGATTGCAGTTGACCACAAGTAATGGAAATGCAGAAAGTGTTGTGGTAGATAAGGGAGGACTGTTGCATATTTAAAGTGTGTGTTGTGGATTTCCATCTATATTTTCAGAAAGTCATATTTCTTTTTTATGTTTTCTTAGAATGTTTTAAATTTGATCTCATGTATATTTCTTTTGCTCTTCTGTCTTTTTACTATGGCTGAGCTATGATTGAGTAAGGTTCTTAATTCTTGGTTGAACTGCAGAAACAAGTACTACTTTTACCATAGTAAAATGGATTTACAGACAATGGTATAAATCCATTCTCAGCAGGAAAATCCTTTTATTGAGTTCTAAACTTTCGTTCTGCATTATGAGAAGGTAGTTGGAACTTGGGTCTATACTTTACTGTTCAGTTTAATTTCTTTGGTACAAAGTAGAACTTTACTATTAATTAAGCAATTTAACTTTTATCTTTTTCCTAATATTTAGTCCTGAGGATTTTTAATTGTGCTCTGTGGTACCCTAGGACCATATATCAAATAAATTCACAGGGTGTCAGAGGAAGTTTTAAGATCTTGAGGGAAAAACAATACTATTAATAACTTTCAGAAATCCTGTGAGCTACTAGATCAAGATAGTTCACAATTATGATTTTAGATTGAGTTACAGTCCTTTCAGTGACATCATCTTTATAAAGATGGACTGATGTGATTAAAATAAGTAAAGGTGGGCTGGAGATTTAGCTCAGTGGTTCCACCTCCTGTCTCACAAGCCCAAGGTCCTGAGTTCAATATGCCGTACCAAAAAAAAAAAAAAAAAAAAAAAAAAAAAAAAAAAAAAAAAAAAAAAAAAAAAAAAAAAAAAAAAAAAAAAAAAAAAAAAAAAAAAAAAAAAAAAAAAAAAAAAAAAAAAAAAAAAAAGTAAGTAAATGCTCTGTGAAAATTAAAAAAGAATAGGGAATGAAGCAGTATCCATTCTGAGTCCAAAGTTTAAGAAGTTATGCAGTATTATTTACACATATAATCTGCATAGTAAAACCTCAATCGAATGTAAAAATTGTAAAAAAAAAGGATAGTTTTAAACACGTGAGACCTCATAGTATTTGTCTTGAACACTTTCTCAGGAAATTTTTGGAAAGTATATTTTCTCAAAATGAGAATAAATCAAGAAAGATTATCCAAGAAACAGGAGATTTATCACAGAAGCAAAGCAAAGGAAACTCTCAATATGACAGCAAGTTGCTAAGTTAAATCTTTTGCTCAATTTTCCACTGGGATTTTATTTTTATTTTTTATTTTTTAATTGAGTTATTGGTACATTCTAAGTATACAGCACAGTTACATTCATTACTGGGATCTTGTACCTTTACATGACAGGTCTTGGTTCTCATTTTTCCCCCTGTCCCTACCTCCCTTCATCCCCTCCTCCCCTCACCATTTACAAACACTTTTATTACTTTTTTTTCATTTTCTCACATTTTTTTCTTTTCCCTTATTCTCCTTCACCTACCTTCCCACTTTCCCTACACCTTTAGCCATCTCTTCCAAGTTTTTGCAGGGTATTTTTTTATAATGAATGGGTGTTGAATTTTCTCAAATGCTTTTTCTGCATCTATTGAGAGGATCATATGGTTTTTGTCCTTGACTTTGTTAATATAGTGTATTATATTTATTGATTTATGTATGTTGAACCATCCTACATCCCCGGAATAAATCCGACTTGGTCAAGATGGATGATCTTCTTGATGATCCTCTGTATTCTGTTTGCTAGTATCTTATTAAGGATTTTTGCATCTATATTCATTAAGGATATTGGCCTGTAGTTCTCTTTTTTTAGTTGCATCTTTCCCTTGTTTGGGAATGAAAGTGATACTTGCTTCCGGGAATGAATTTGGAAGTATTGCTTCCCTTTCAATTTCATTGAAAAGTTTGAAGAGTAATGGCAGTAGTTCTTCTCTAAATGTCTTGCAAAATTTAGCAGTGAACCCATCAGGGCCTGGGCTTTTCTTTGTTGGTAAGTTTTTAATTACATTTTCAATTTCACTGATTGTAATTTGGGATGTTTAAAAAGTTTTTATCTTCTTTGTTCAACTTTGGTAATTCATAAGTATCTAGAAATCTATCCATTTCTTCTGTGTTTTCAATTTTATTAGAGTACAGGTTTTCAAAGTAGGTATTAATGATCCTCTGGATTTCTGTTGGATCTGTTGTGACTTTGCCTTTTTCATTTCTGATTGCATGGATCTGAGCCTTTTCTTTCCTTTTTTTTGATAAGGTTTGCTAAGGGTTTTTCAATTTTATTTATTCTTTCAAAAAACCAACTCTTCAATTAATTTATTTTTTAGTATCATTTTCTTAGTTTCCATTGCATTGATTTCTGCTCTAATCTTTATAATTTCCTCTCTTGTTCGAGCTTTGGGTTTTTCTTGCTCTTGCTTTTCTAGAAGTCTAAGATTCATCGTTAGGTTGTTTTTTTTGAGCTTGCTCTATTTTCCGAGTGTGGGCATTCAGTGCTATGAATTTTCCACATGGAACTGCTTTCATTGTGTCCCATAGATTCCTGTTTGTTGTATTGGCATTTTCATTTACTTGTAACAACTGTCTGATTTCTTCTTTAATTTTTTCTGTGATCCATCGATTGTTCAGGAGAGTGTTGTTCAATTTCCATGTGTTTGTGAAGTTCGTGCGGTTTCTTATGCTATTGATCTCCAGCTTTATTGCTCTGTGATCTGATAGTATACATGGAATAACTTTGATTCTTTTGCATTTATTCAAACCTGTTCTGTGAGCTAGTATATGATCTATTTGGAGAATGACCCATGGGTAGCTGAAAAGAATGTATATTCTGATTTTGTGGGGTGGAACACTCTATAGACATCTAATAAGTCCACACATTCAAAAGCTTGGTTCAGTTCTAGTATTTCTTTGTTGATTTTTTGCCTAGATGATCTGTCTATTTGTGATAGTGGGGTATTTAGATCCCACACTACAATTGTATTAGTGCTTATTTGGTTTTTCATGTTACTTAATATTTGTTTTATATAGTTGGGGCATTGATATTTGGTGCATATATTTTTATGATTGTCATCTCTACCTCTTGAATTGTTCCCTTTACAATTATGTAGTGGCCTTCTCTGTCTCTCTTAATCAGTTTTGGTTTGAAATTTACTTTGTCTGCAAATAAGATTGTTACCCCTGCTTTTTTCTGGACTCCTGTCACATGGAGAATTGTTTTCCACCCTTTCACTTTCAGTCTATGGGCTTCTTTTTGCACTAGGTGTGTTTATCTGAGATTCTATCTTCGCAATCTGTTGCGTACACTTTCAATAGAGTTTTTAATCTGCTGGATATCTGTTTAAATCTGTTTTCTGGATTCCATTCCTTTCCTATGTTGGACATTCATTGTTTCCATTTCTTTCTTATGCCGGGCCTTTATGCCTTCTATCATGGTACTGAGCTCATCTATTTTTTTTGTCAGTTTCTGTTCTAGAGTTTTGAAATATGACTTTCCTTTTGCCCACCATCTCTATGGTTATCTGGGAAATTATTTCTGTCTTGAATTTTTGTAGAGCCTGATTGATCTGTTTTGTTACTTCCTGTGCTGTGAGTTCTGAGTGTCCTGGTGGTTCACTATCAGACTTTTCATCCTCCTTTGCCCTACTGTTTGCCATTGGTGAACTGGAAGTCTGTCTTTGTGTCTTGCTTAAGTGTTTTCTCGTTTTTATTTTTGCTGTTGGATTGTCTTTGATTTAATCTCTGGATTATTAAATCTTCCTGATATTGTTGTGCTTCAGCCCCCGACTCTCTAATGACTCATAGACATTCTCACTTTCACAATATCAGAGAAAACAACCTGTCCAATCAACCCCTGTCCCTTATCCCAATTGATACAGTCAGCAACACAACAGGATCAATCACCTCCTGCAAAGTGGCCACTTGTGGTAGTCATCAATCCATCACTCCCCGAACATGCAAATTAAATTAAAATCAAGAAGCAGCCCAAAAACTATGTTTGCAGTGAACAAACTCCTCAACATAGTATATTTACCATTTAGGATGGTGGCCTAGACCTCGTTAGGATGAGAAGAGTAAACAAATAAAAGAACTGGAGAAGGTTTCATGTGAAGCCGGAGGATACAGAATGACCACACAATCTTTAGAAAACTGTTAAACTCAAAAGGGATAGACATAGTGCAAGTATAAGGACAAGAATATATCCCCTTAACAATAACAGGGGCTCACTTTCCCTTGAAACTACTGACCCTTGAGTGAGGCTCAATGATAGAAAAAAAAAGAACATTAATAAAAAAGAAAAAATGATGAAATCTGAGTTAGGGCAGGAGCAGGAACGAAAAGGAGATGAAGGCCAATATGGTGGAGGTAGAGACTGAGTTGGTGAAAGAGGACAGAAAAAAGAATTTACAGAGTGGAATGAGGAAAAGAAAGAAAAGGACAAAAAAAATGACTTTGAAGGGCCTCTTTCAGACTCTGCTGTCATAATACACATTGTGTGCAGCCATGTATAGAACCAAATCCGTATATCTCAGCTAGCTGAAGGCAGACCCCCGCAACACAGACTGATCTCAGGCCCCAAGGATCAATTTGAGCTCCCCGACCTCGTGCAGGGTTGAACTCCAGACAGTTCTATCACAGGTTTCCCCCGCCCCTTCTTTAAAGATGTTCAAATTTGGGAGCTCAGAAAATTACCCTTTATAACCAGCTATATCTCTGCGGAGTGAGTCCAATGACTGGCACAATCAGGAGATCTAAAAGGTGGGGTGGGGGTGCTCAGCGTGGCTCTCCTCCTGGCTCTGCAGCAGTAATGGTGGCACCTGCAAGGGAGGGCACGGCTACGAGCCCAGGCCTGCGGAGGAGGGAGATGCGATGTCTGAGCCAAGTTGCTTTCCCCAAACCTCACCTTGCTGGCTGACATTGGAGGAGCATCAGTCTCCACTGGGATTTTAAAAAATTGATTTTTATTCATGAGATAAGCCCTCTTCCCTTGTTGCAAATTATTTCTCTAATAATTTGCCTTCTAATTTGTCTATGGGTTATTTTACTTTGCTTCACAAAAATTTAAAATTTAATTGATTAATATAAAGATAATTTCAATTTTCAGATCCTATGATTCTATTAAATTAGAAACAGGACTAAATGGAAGTGAGAATAGGTAAAGGATGGCACAAATGAAAGAATGCTGGGTTCCAGGCCAAGATTCTTGGGTCATAGCTACCTGAATATTTGAAGTTATACAAACCAAGGTAGTTGCTTGATTTCTTTCTTTATTATTTTTAAATTTTATTCATACATTTTAGGTATACAATATAATGACATTCATCATTGGAAATTTGTACCTTACATAAAATATCTTGGTTCTTAGTTTTTCCCCATTCCCCTACCCTCCCTTCACTCCCTCTACTACTCCCTATTTACAAATACTTTGTTTCATTTCATTTTCTAATATTAATTCCATTCCCTTCTTTTCTTTCCCCAACTCTTCTGTCTTTCCCTTTCCCTTTTCTTCCTATTTCACATTATCTGTTATGCCTTTTGCTCCTTATTTAAACTTTCAGTTCCTCATACCATAGAAACAATTAAATATTTACACATATGTGTCTTGTACATTTTACTTAAGAGTATTGCCTCAATGTGCATCTATTTAGGTATAAATGTTTCTATTTCTCCTTGTTTATGGCTGAGTAGTACACCCTTTTATTTAAAAAAACACATTTTCTTTATCCAATCTCCAAATGATGGATAATTTGGACTATTTCCAAGTTTTAGCTATTACATACTGTCCTGCTATGAATATGGGTGCACATATATCACTGTGGTATGATTCTAATCCTTTTGAGAATATATTCATTAGGGGAATAGGTGGGTCAAATGGAATCTTTAATCCTAGTTCTTGGGAGTATCACCATACTGATTTCTACAGTGGTTGTGCAGGGCTACCCTCACACCAGCAGTGGAGCAGGGTTCCTTTTCCCCTACAGCCTCACCAGCATTTGTCATTGGTTGATTTCATGGTAACAGCCATTCTTTTTGGGATGAGGTGCAATCTCAGGGTGTATGATCTTCTTTATGATCTTCTGCATTCTATTTGCCAGTGTCTTATTGAGGGTTTTTTGCATCATGTTCGTTAGTGAGATTGGCCTATACTCTTCTTTTTTGGTTGGGTTTTTCTTTGCTTTGGGGATCAAGGTGATGTTTGCTTCCAGGAATGAATTTGGGAGTATTGCTTCCCTTTCAATTTCATTGAAGAGTTTAAACAGTAGTGGCAATAGTTCTTCTCTAAATTTCTTAAAGAATTCAGCAGTGAAGCAATCAGGACCCAGGCTTTTCTTAGTTGGTAAGTTTTTAATCATGTTTTCAATTTCATTGATTGATATTGTGTTGCTTAGAGTTTTTAGGTCTTCTTTGTTCAACTTCGATATTTCATAGGTACCTGGGAATCTGTTCATGTCTTCTTTGTCTTCCATCTCTTTGGCATATAGGTCCTTGAAATAGGTATTGATGATCCTCTGGATTTTGCTGGGTCTGTTATAATTTCACACTTTTTATTCCTAACTGCATGGATTTGGGTCTTTTCTTTCCTTTTCTTTTTTTTTTTTTTTTTGATAAGGTTGGCTAAGGGTTTGTCAATTTTGTTTATCCTTTCAAAGAACCAGCTCTCGGCTTCATTAATTTTTTTGTATTGTTCTCTTAGTCTCCATTGCATTAATTTCTGCCTTGATCTTTATAATTTCCTGCCTTGTATGAGCTTTGGGTTTGTCCAGCTCTTGTTTTTCTAGAAGCTTGAGGTTTAATATGAGGTTGTTTATTTGAGCTCCCTCTGTTTTCCTAATATGAGTATTCACTGCTATGAAATTCCCTCATAAGACTGCTTTCATTGTGTCCCATAGATTCCGAAATATTGTGTTGACATTGTCATTTAATTGTAGAAACTATCTTTAATTTCCTTTGTGATCCATTGGTTATTCAGAAGTGTGTTGTTCAGTTTCCATATGTTTATGAAATTGTTGTGGTTTCTTTTGCTATTGATCTCCAATTTCATTGCACTATGGTCTGATAATGTGCAGGGGACAACTTTAATTCCTTTGCACTTTCTTAAACATGTTCTATGAGTGAGTGTGTGGTCTAATTTTGAGAACGATCCATGTGCTGCTGAAAAGAATATGTATTGTGATTTTGTGGGGTGCAATACTTTGTAAACTTCTATTAAGTCCATTTCTTTAAGTTTGAATTCTAATATTTCATCATTTAATTATGTGGTCTCTTTGTGACAATGGCATATTGAGGTCTCCCATTACTATTGTATTATTTGATTTTTTCATGGCTGATATTATTTGTTTTATATAGTTCATTGTACTAGTATTTGATGCATATATATTTATGATTTTCATCTCTTCCTCTTGGATTGTTCTCTTTACAAGGATGTAGTGGCCTTCTTTGTCTCTCTTAATTAGTGTTGGTTTGAAATCCATTTAATCTCCAAATAGGATAGCTACTCCTGCCTTTTGTCAAGTTCCTGTCACATGAAGTGTTGTTTTCTACCCTTTAACTTTCAATCTGAGTTTCTTTTTGAGTGATATGTGTTTCTTGTATGCAGCATATTGTTGGATCTTACTTCTTGACCCATTCTGTCAGTCAATTTTTTTTGATTGGTGGATTGAGACCATTACATTGATGGTTATAACTCATATGTTTCCATTAAGCTTATTGGTACATTTAAAGCAAACAATACAGTTACATTCATCACTAGAATCCTGTGCCTTTACGTGATACATCTTGGTTCTTGTTTTTTCCCCATACCCCCGCCCACCCTTCATCCCCTTTACTCTTCCCTGTTTACAAAGACTTCATTTCCATTTTTTCACATTTTTTATTTTCCCTTATTTCCTTTCCTCTCCCCTTCCCACTTTTCCTTCAGCAATTTTCTTCCTATTTCACCCTCTCACTTGTACCATTTGAACCTAATTTACACTTTTAGTTTTTACAACAGAGAAACTATTTGGTATTTACTCAAGGGTTTCCTATTTATTTTACTGAAGAGCTGCAATGTGCATCCATTTATCCATAAATGTTTCTAGTTTCTCATTCTTTATGGCTGAATAGTACTGCATTTTGTAGAAAAACCACATCTTCTTTATTCAGTCTCCTATTGATGGGCATTTGGGTTTTTTCCAAATTTTAGCTATTATGAACTGTGCCACTATAAACATGGGTGAGCATATATTACTGTGGTGTGATTCTTTTAATTCTTTTGGAAAGATATCCAGCAGAAGGACAGCTGGGTCAAATGGAACCTCTAATCCTAGTTCTTTGAGGTATCTCCATATTGATTTCCACAGTGATTGTACCAGTCTGCAATCCCACCAGCAATGGAGAGGCTTCCTTTCTCCCCAAAGAACCTCCAACATTTGTTATTGGTTGATTTCTTGATAGCAGCCATTTTTTCTGGGGTAAGGTGAAATCTCTGTTTTCATCTACATCTCTCAAATGACAGGTGATGTTGAACATTTTTTCATATAAAATTATTGGCTGCTTTTACTTGTTTGTCTGAGAAGTGTCTCTTCATTTCAGATGTCCATTTTTGAATTGGGACTTTCAATTTGAGGCAGCTGTGAATTTTTTGAGTTCTTCTTATATTCTAGATAGTAGTCCTTTGTCTAAGGAGTAGCCGGTAAATTTTTTTTCCCACATTATAGGTTGTCTCTTAGCTCTGTTGGTGATTTCTCTTGCACTGAAAAAACTTTTTTTTTCTATGTTTTTTTTGAGATAGGGTATCACTATGTAGTTGAGACTAACCTAGAACTCACTATGTAGCCCAGGCTGGTCTCAAACTCACAGTGATCCTCCAGACTCCTGAGTTCTGGGATTAGAGGTGTGAGTCACCATGCCCGGCTTACACAAACTTTTTAATACAATGTGATTCCAGTTGTTGATTCTTTGTGCAAGTTCTCGTGCTGCTGGGGATTTGTTCATAAAGTCTTCTCCTATGCCAATGTGTTCAAGAGTTCTACCTACTTTACTTTCCAGTAAGTTTAATGTTTCTGCTTTGATATTTACATCTTTAATCCACTTGGATTTTAGTTTAGTGCATGGTGAATGATAGGGATGTAGTTTTAGTCTTTGGCAAGTTGAAAGCCAGTTTTTCCGACACCAGTTATCGAAGAGGCTTTTTCCTTTAGTGAGGATGGTTGGCTCCTTTGTCAAGGATGAGGTAGCTGACTATGTCTGGTCTTGTTTCTGCATCTTCTCATCTATTCCATTGATTCTCAAGTCTGTTTCTTTGCTAGTACCATGCTCTTTTTAATCACAGTGGCTTTGTAGTATAGTTTCAGATTGGGAATTGTGATATCCCCTGCCATGTCTCTGTTGCCTAGAATGGTTTTTGCTAGTCTAGGTCTCTTCTGTTTCCAAATGAACTTTTGGATTGTTTTCTCAAGTTCTGTGAAATATACTGTTGTGATTTCAATTGGGATTGCACTGAATCTGTATAGAAGTTTTGGAAGTGTGGCCATTTTCACTATGTTGATTCTTCTTACCCAGGAGCAAGGATGTGCTTCCATCTTCGTATATCCTCTTTCATCACTTTTTTCAGATTGCTGTAATTTTCAGTGTAGAGGTCATTTGTCTCCTTCGTTAGATTGATTCCTAGATATTTCATTTTTTGGATGTTATTGTGAAAAGAACTGTTTCCATAATTTCTCTCTCAATGAGTCTGTTACTTGTGTACAAGAAGGCTATTGATTTTTGAGTGTTTATGTTGTATCCAGCTGCTACTGTACTGAATCTGTCAATTAAGTCAAGGAGTCTTTTGGCAGAGTTTTGTGGGTCTTCTATGTAAAGTATCATATCATCAGCAAATAGTGACACTTTAAATTCTTCCTTTCCTACCTTTATTCCTTTTATTTCTTTCTCTTGCCTAATTGCTGTAGCTAATGTTTGTAGCACTATATTGAACAGGAGTGGTGATAGTGGACATCCTTGTCTTGCTCCTGATTTTAGCATGAAGGTTTTCAGTTGTTGACCCTTTAGTATGACATTGGTTGTTGGTTTTTCATAGATAGCCTTTATCAGGTTGAGATTAAAGACCATCTATTCCAATTTTCTGTAGTTTTTTTAAAAGCATGAATGGGTGTTGAATTTTGTTGAATGCTTTTTCTGCATATTCAGATGTTCAAATGGTTTTTGTCCTTGACTCTGTTGATATAGTGTGTTACATTTATTGATTTATATATGTTGAACCCTCCTTGCATCCCTGGGATAAATCCAACTTGGTCAGGGTGTATAATCTCCTTAATGATTTTCTGTATTCTGTTTGCCAGTATCTTATTGAGGATTTTTGCATCAATGTTCATTAGGGATATTGGCTTGTAGTTTTCTTTTCGGTTGGGTCTTTCCCTGGTTTTGGAATCAAAGTAATACTTGGTTCCAGGAATGAACTTGGAAATATTGCTTCCATTTCAATTTCACTGAAGAGTTTAAAGAGTAGTGGCAATAATTCTTCTCTAAATTCCTTGTAGAATTCAGCAGTGAAGCCATCAGGACCTGGGCTCTTCTTTGTTGTTAATGTTTTAATTACATTTTCAATTTCACTGAATGCAATTGGGGTGTTTGGACTTTTTGTACCTTCTTCATACAATTTGGGAAGTTCATATGTATCTAGAAGTTTGTCCATTTCTTCTGTATTTTCTATTTTATTAGCGTACAGGTTTTCAAAGTAGGTATTGATGATCTTCTGGATTTCTACTTGATCTGTTGTGACTTCACCTTTTTATTCCTAATTTGATGAATTTGAACCTTTTCTTTCTTTTTTGATAAGGTTGATTTATCAATTTTATTTATTCTTTGAAAAAACCAACTCTTTATTGATTTTTTCTATAGTTTTCTTAGTCTCCATTGTATTGATTTCTGCTCTGATCTTTATAATTTCCTCCTTTGTATGACCTTTCTGTTTGTCTTGCTCTTCTTTTTTTATAAACTTAAGGTTCAGCATTAGGTTGTTTATTTAAGTTTGCTCTGATTTCCTAGTATGGGCTTCACTGTTATGAATTTTCCTCATAGAACTGCTTTCATTGTGTCCCAGAGATTCCTGTATGTCGTATTGACATTATCATTTAATTGTAGAAACTGTCTAATTTCTTCTTTAATTTCTTCTCTGACCCAATAATTGTTCAGCAGGGGGTTATTTAATTTCCATGTGTTTGTGAAGTTCTTGTGCTTTCTTAGGCTATTGATCTCCAGTTTAATTGCACTATGGTCTGATAATATACAAGAGATAAACTTCAATTCCTTTGCATTTACTTAACATGTTCTGTGAGCTAGCATGTGGTCTATTTTGGGGAATGGACTGTGTGAAACTGAAAAGAATGTATATTCTGACTTTGTAGGGTAGCACACTCTTTAGACATCTACTAAGTCAATTTGTTCTAAGACTTTGTTCAGTTCTATTATTTTGTTGTTGATTTTTTTGTCTAGATGATCTGTCTATTTGTGTCAGTGGAGTATTGAGGTCACCCACTACAGTTTTATTAGTGCTTACTTCATTTTTCATATCCATTAATTTTTTTGTATAATTGGGGGCATTAGTATTAGGTCAATATATATTTATGATTGTCATTTCTTCCTCTTGTATTGTTCCCTTTACAAGGGCGTAGTGGCCTTCTTTGTCTCTCTCAATTAGTTTTGGTTTGAAATCTATTCTGTCTGCAAATAAGATAGCTGTCTCCACTTTTTTCAAGGCTCCTATTATGTGAAGTACTGTTTTCCATCCTTTTGATCTCAGTCTGTGAATTTCTTTGTGGGTTAAGTGGATTTCTTGTATATAGCATATTGTTGGTTTTTGTTTCTTAATCCATTCTGCCAGCCTGTTTCTTTTGATTGGTGAATTGAGGCCATTCACACTGATGGTTATAACTGTATTGACTTTTGATTGTCGTATTATTTTCCTGTTGTTGGTTCTTTCATTTTTTATTTTTCACTCTCTCCCTTTAATTTCTTGCCTTGCCTGGTATATTTGCTCTTTTTGGCCCTGTGGAGTTGTGTTCTTCATTTTCTTTTTCCAGTATATTGTTTAGAAGTGTTTGGAGTGCCAGTTTGGCGTTCATAAAATTTCTCAGGTGTTCTTTGTCATGGGAGTATCTTATTTCCCCATCAATTTTGAAAGAGAGTTTTTCAGGATACATCAGTCTACGTTGGAGGTTGTTTTCTTTTAGGATTTGAAATACTTCACTCCAGTTTCTCCTTGACAAGAGGGTTTGTGTTGAAAAGTCTGCTGTAATTCCGATGGGCTTTCCTTTGCATGTGATTTGTTTCTTTTCTGTTACTGCTTGTAGTATTTTGTTCTCCTGTTGTGTTTCTGAAATCTTGATTATTATATGTCTAGGTGTAGATTTTTATTGATCGTGGCTAGTTGGAATCCTATATGCCTCACTTAACTATATGTCAAAATATCTGTTTGGGAAGTTTTCTGTATGAATTCTGTAAACAGTTTTTTTTAAGTCATTTGAATTTTCTCCTTCTACTTCATGGATTCCTATCAGTGTTATATTTTTCTTCTCTGCATCATCTAAGAGTTGTTGGATTGATTTCTGATGGTCCCTTACTGTTTTTAAGAGATCTCTCTTTTCATGGTCACTGACCACAAGCCTATATTCTATATTTGAAATTCTATCTTCACATTCATTCATCCCACTACAAATGCTTTCTGTAGAGTGTTTAATCTCCTGGATATCTGTTTGAATCTCTTTCATGGATTCCATTTCTTTCCTATGTTGGGCATTCAAGGTTTCCATTTCTTTCCTATTCTGGGCATTCTTCCATCATGGTCCTGAGCTCATCTATTTTTTTAAATCTGTTTCTGTTCTAGAGTCTCTAGTCATGTCTTTCATTCTTCTCACCATCTCTGTGGTTATCTGGGAAATTATTTCTCTTTTGAATTTTTCTAGAACCTCATTTATCTGTTTTTTACTTCCTGTACTATTGGTTCAGTGTGTCCAGATGGTTGACTGTAAGATTTTTCTACCTCTTTTCCCCCAGAGTTTACCTTTGGTGGGGTGGAAGTCTGTGTTTGTGTCTTGTTTAAATGCCTTCTCATTTCTGCTTTTATTGTTGGTCTTATCCTTGGTTTAATTCCTGGGTTAATACTTTGTTCTTCCAGATATAGCTGGTCTTTAGGGTTTGAGTCTCTAATGTCTCTCAGGGAATCTTATTGTCACTATACCAGGGAGAACAACTGATTAGATCAATCACAATACCTTAGCCCAAGTGATACAATCAGCAACACTATAATATCAAGCACAATTTAGAAAATGACAATTTCTTGTAGTTATTAATCTATCACCTTTAATCATGTGAATTAAATCTAAATCTAGGACCAGCCCAAAATAGGTTTATAGTGAATAAACTCTTCAAGATAGCAACTTTACCCTTCAGAATGGGGATTTAGAAGGAGTTGGGAGGGAGGGATAGATAGGACAGAGAAAGGTTAGAAGTGAGGTCAGAAGACACAGAAAGATCACATGAACTCTAGGGAGCTTTTGAAGAGAAGAGGAGAAGACTGAACAAAAGATACCTGAGAGCAGAACAGACTAACGGCAATAACGAGGCTAGAAACTGTAGTCACTTTCTTTGAAAACTAATAGCAATTGCGAGAAGGAAAAAGAGAAGAAAAGGAAAAGAAAGAAAATAAAATTCAATTAGGATAGGAACAGAAACAAAAAGGAAGAGAGTAATGGAGATCAAGGTGGGAAAGAGAGAAAGAGAGAGAAAGAAAATAAGGAAAAGAATATTTAAAAAATGAAAAAAATTTGAAAAAGAAATGAAAAAATTTTTTAAATGATTGAAGATAAGAGAGAAATGTTATTTTGAAAATAAAAAATACAAATGGAAATAGAGGGCCTCCTTCAGGGTATGCCTCTGTTGACACAATAGACAGCATGGGCAGGACTGTGCAGGTCTAAATTAATTAGTCTCAGCAAGCCAGCAGCTGTCCCTGAGGTTCAGGCTGATTTTTGGCTGCAAGGCCAAAGTTGAGATCTCTGATCTACTGCAGGGTTGAACTCTGCAAGTTTCTACTGCGGGATCCAGCTGTCTTTCCCCTGAAGTTAAACCAGGTTTTGATGTGCAGTGCTGGTCCCTCTGACTTACTAACTATGGTGGTGTGGTTTGCCTTTATCACAGATTTTCTTCACTTTTCCAGTGGGCTTCAATTTTCATTTAGTAGACTCAGAGCGGCTCTCTTTCTCATATTCACAGGAAGGGGGACACGTACATCACCACTGTGTTGTTGCCCATGCCGCTGGACTCCTCTGTCATGCTGGGTTGAAGGGGCAGGCCTACCAGAGGTTCCCAGGCTGCTATAGGGCTCCTCTCTGATATGTATTGACTTATCCTTGTCATGACTGTTTCTTTTTCTTGGATTTTCCCCCTTTGTGTTTAATATCGTGTCATGCCTGATGGTTCATTCTGCTGGGCTTCCTAGGGTTGTGATCCTCATTTTGTTTTCCTAGGATATAGTTTAAAATTTTTTAAAGTGCTGGTTTGTTATTCATGAAGTTTCTTGGGTGCTCTTTGTCATGAAAGTATCTTATTTCTTCATGAATTTTGAAAGATAGTTTTACAGGGTATATCAGTATGGGTTGGAGGTTGTTTTCCTTTGGGGATTGAGATATATCACTCCAAGCTCTTCTTGCCTTGAGGTTTTGTGTTGAGAAGTCTGCTGTGATTCTGATGGGCTTTCCTTTACATGTGATTTGTTTCTTTTCTCTAAGTGCTCATAGAATTTTGTTCTTCTTTTGGGTTTCTGGAATCTTAACTATTATATGTCTATGTATAGATTCTTTTTTTAAATCATGGCTAGTTGGAGTCCTATGTGCCTAACATATCTGTATGTTAAGGCTTTTTTCCCCTTCTTGGGAAGTTTTCTGCTGTTACTTCTGTGAACAGTTTTTTATATGTCATTTGCACTATCTCCTGTTTCTTCATTGACTCTGATCAGTCATATATTATTCTTCTTTTCTTCAACTAGGAGATGCTGGATTGATTTCTCATGGTCCCTTAGTAATTTTAAAAAATTTTTCATTTCTTGTTCACTAATTGCGATCTGTGTTCTATAGTCTGCCCTCACATTGGCTCATGCTGTGTAAAATATCAATGAAGTTTTTAATCTTCTGATAATCTATTTTCATCTGTTTTATGTATTCCATTTGTTTCCTATACTGGGATTCCATCATGTGCCTCAGCTCCTCTATTTATGTCTGCTCTAACATAATTAATCATGTTTTGCACTATGGACCCAGTCTCTGTTGCTCTCTGAGGAATTATTTCTGATTTCATTTTTTCCAGATCCTCTTTGGTTTCCAGTTCAGGGAGTCCAGGTGGTTGTGTATCAAATTATTCCATCTTCTTTCCCTTTGGGGTTGCCTTAGGTGGTCTGGATGTCTGGTTTTGTTTCTATATCTTATTTCAACAGATGCAGCCTGCCTTGCCTTTGTTGATGTGACTTTTTGCTTGCTCAGTGGTCTTAAATTCTCAGCAAGTCACCTAGTGCCTTTTTCTCTGCTGCTCACCACTGTGCCAATTTCTGGGTTCAGGATGGTGACCTTCTGGATCCCTGTGTTGCACTGTTGTCTGGGAGGGGTTCTGCCTGGGGCCTGTGCACAGTTGTGATGGTAACCAGGCATGTTTCTGGCTGAGGCCTGCCCTACTGTGTAGCTGTTGTCTGGGAGGGCCTTTGGCTTGGGGTTATGCACCTGAGTTGCTTATATCTGAGTGGGCTTTTGGCTGGGGTCTGCATGCATTTACCTATGGTATCTGGGTGGGCCTCTGTTCTTTCTGGCCTTGGTAGCTCTTTTTCAGGTGGGTCTTTGCCCGGTGTCTTGGGCCCAACCTGCTGGTGTCTGGGTTGAGCCCTGGAGGGAACCTGTGCACACCTGTGCAGCTCTGGTCCAAGCAGGCTTCTCTTGGGATCTTTGTACACTTATCAATGGTGTCTGTGCAGGCTGCTGTCTGTGCTTGTGCACCTGTCCCGCATTTGTTCAGGTGGGCCTTTGGTGGAGGCATGTGAGCCTGAGCTGCCAGAGTCTAGGCAGGGCTCTGCATGATACCTGGGTGCACCTGTGTAGCCATGGCCCATGCAGGCTTCTCTCTGGGAACAGCAAGCACTTAGTGATGGAATCTGGACAGCCCTCTAGCTGTTGCTTGTGTGCTTGTACAGCTTTTTCTAGGTGAGCCTTTGGCTGGGGCTGTGGGCCCAAACTTCTGGGATTTGGGTGGGAGTTGCTTGATTTCTTGGGACTTTAGATACATTACCTGTTAAATAATGAGGCTTTTAAAGATATTTGCTAAGTATCTTCCATTTGTGGGTGTTGATCTGTTTTGATGTGATGTAAGGTGAGGGGAGCTTTGAGAATAAATTTAAACTGGCTTCTGAAAAAATGTTAGAAAAACAAAATTTTCAAATAAAACCCTGACTATATAATTTAAAGACATTGAGGAGGGAAGGTCATGTCTTCATTTTAGCTGTGCTCTGGATATCCCATGATTGTATGAATAAAAGAGTGGGCACTAGTGTACCTGGAAATGATAAATTGGCAAAGAGGAAACAGATGGGGACATGATGAAACTCCGCCTGCAGCATGTTTTGAACACATTTCTTTTTCTTTGATTTGAGAGTTACCATACATTTCACAAGAGAAAAAGACTGAAGAGCTCTGAAATTTACCTGCAGTCTGTAGTGAATTTTCCTCACTGCAGGAGGAGATGGAGAAGTAGTGGGTGGTAAAAGCGAGTTCATTTTTCAATGATTTTGCAACTCTTTCCCCTTTTCCTAAGTTACCACTCTATGCAACATTTTTTTCATCATTATCTCTGTGGTCCAAATACAATGCTATGATCAGGATGTAGCTTTCATCAGTACTGTCTGAAAACAGGAATGAGATATTGCATACATTTGTTCTGAAATATATTAATTCTATTTTTGGTACCAGGGATTGAACTCAGGACCTTGTGTTTGCAAGGCAGGCAGTGGCTCCACTGAGCTAAATCCCCAGCCCTGAAATGATATTAATTTTAAAAATTATCTTCAAATAAATAAAATTGTTTTTCAGCCACTTACATCTTTCATGTGTTTTTGTTTAGAATGTCACCAGGGAAATAAATCTCTCGCTTCTGTACTAGACTTCTTTTATTTTCATATTTTCTACTGCAAGTTCAAAATATTCTCACATATATATAATGCTAAAAGCCCCACCAGATGTATAATTTGTGACTATTTCATCTGGTCATGTTTAAAATTGTAGTCAGAACCATTTTATTAGTATCTGAGAAAGTAATATAAACTCAAATATCAGTCAGGCTACATAGTTGGGATTGAATAAGCTCGAAAACCCATTGTATTTGCACACATTTGAGACATTCATTTGGGGACTAGACTATAAAAGAGTTGGTTTACAGACTAAATGGACTACGTGCATTAGGGTTTTACAGGGTTTGGAATCATCTTAGATGAATTCTAAATGAGAAAAATAATCTATATGCATTTAAAAGAAATTAAAATGTATTAAGAGAAACTGTATTAGAGGATATGTATTTATTATCATTATAGTTGTTTTAGTAATGGTTTTATAATGCTAGCCATTTTAAAATAAGATGCATTTTAATTATAAAAACAATACAGAAACACTATAAAATATAAAATACTGGAAAGAACACATGACCCCTACCTTATCATAATGTTGTGTACTTTTTGCAATCCATCCTTAAAATCTTTATCTTTATATACCTTTATATAGTTGTAGTTCTATTATCTATACTCAGTAGTCTTAACAAATGCATTTTTGCACTTCCCACATTCTCACAACCTTATTCATAATGTTAGAAATAATAATAGTTTGTATTTATGTATTATAACTTGTGTAAACACTGCTCATTTGTTGGATATTTTTTATTTTTCTATTAAAATATCATATATAATCTTTTTAAACCATATGAACAACTTTATGGGAAGCATGATTATGAAGTTAAAATGTGCAACATTTTTTTAATGATTCTTGGTATGTATAAACAAATTGCTTTAGAAAATGATTATGTACATTTAGAGCCAGTTAACATTGTGTAAAACTGCTAGCACCACCATGAAAATACAATTTTAAGAAGCCAATTTTATGTATTTAATAATACTTTCTTGTTTTGTTTTTTTTTTTGTTTTAAATTAACGGCCTTGGCAGGATAGGTCCAATCCTGCTGTGGAAATATAGTTGTGGTTAGAGACTAGAACAAGAGAACTAACACCTTTTTGGTGGAATTTCACAGGAAAAGAGTTTGTGACAAAGCAAATATTTCATCTGAGTGTCAAGTAGGGAGTGGAAAGGTTTATTTTACTCCAGGGTTTACTGGGCACGATGGTACATGCTGTAATCCCAGCACTCTGAAAAGCTGAGGCAGGAGTACCATAAGTCCAGCCCAGCTTGCCTATTTAAATGACTTAGTGAGACCTTGTCTCAAAATAAAAAGTAAAAAAGGATGGGGATGGACTTTGCTTTATACCCCCTAGTACTGAGAAATAAAAACAAAACACCAGAATTTTTCTCCCACAGCTTGCATTCTAGTTTTGAAGTTTGGCCTTTTCTCTTATTCCTTTATTATGATTTTGCTGTGAAAGTAAAGAACAATCTTTACTGCCTGACACTTTAATAAAAGATTTATTATTTTCATACCAAAGGACATTTGTTTTGTGTGTTTCAGTGGAAGGTTAAGCCTTCTGTGAAGTGTGTTATCTGCTCTTACCTGTGTACTCCCAGCATAAGAGCTCTATAGCCATGGGATGTTAATGGCTATAGTCTACCGTCTGATTTTGGAGACCAGTGAATTTTTTTGAAGTATGTTTTATAATTTTGGTTATTGGGAAGTCCTGATACTCCAGTCTTATTGATTATTTGATCAAATGAATAATCATTTGATTATTACATCAATTAGAGCCAGTGATTCAACTACTTTTACAGTTGGCAGCAGGCAGAACCAGGTTGCTTGATCAACTTATAAATAACTGAATATTACTGAAGTCATAAGAATGATGAATTTGTTAAAGACAACATGTGGAAAAATAAAAATAAATTTAAATATGGAGTCCTGAAAGGAAAGAGCAAATGGAGTGAAATCACAAATGTGAAGTTAACCTTATATTTGTCACCTTAGAACATCAGACTTAAATTCATGTCCTGAGAATTTTAGGATGTAATATACACAAACATTTCTATATTGTACTAAGAGTATTATAAGAATATGATATTTCCATTTTTAGGCATATACTCAAAATAATTAAAAGCAGAGATTTGTTCAGATATTTAAATACCCATGTTCATAGCAACATTACTCACAATAGCCCAAAAGTGGAAGTAAACCACGTTGACAGCTGACTGGATAAACAAAATGTGCTATGTAAATACCATGGAATATAATCCAGCCTTAAAGAGGAAGGACAACTAGTGCAATCATTATGGAACACAGCATGGAAATTCTTCAAAAAGTTAAAGGTAGAAATTCCACTTGACCCAGCTATTCCCCTTCTAGGTGTCTTTGCTAAAGAGTTAAAGACATCATATTATACTGACATATGCATACTGTGTTTGTAGCAGCACAACTCATAAAAACTAAATCATATGAAAAAGAATTAAGATGTGTTATATACCTACCGACTCCCCAGAAAAAAATGTAATCATTGTGTACTACAAACATGCACCAATAAAAATGTATCTATAACACAAAAAGGAAGGAAATTCTAATATATGCTATGATATGGCTGAACCTTAAGGACACTATGCTGTGTGGAATAAAGCAGACAAAAAGGGACAAGTACAATATGATTCCACTTACATGAGGTATCTAAAGCAGTCAAATTCATATAAACACAGAAAGTAGATTGGTGGTTTCCACATTCTTGGGGAAGGAGAAAATAGAGAGCTAGTGTTTAATGGGCATAGAGTTTCAGTTGGAGAAGATTAAAAAGCTTTGGAGATGGATAGCGGTGATGGTTGCACAATGACGTGAACATACTTAATGCCATTGAACTGTATACTTAAAAAGAGTACAAATGACAAATTTTAGTTTATATGTATTTGCCACAATTTTAAAAAGTGTAAGGCTCAAGAGGAGGAATATCTTAAAAAATTACAGTAATCTCTTGCCAACTGCAGTTTTTGGAACACCATTGTCAATTAAAATAATTTAAATTATTTTTAAAAGTTAGTAACTGGCTTTATTTTCAGTGCTAGAATGGAGCAACATTTCTTTTTTCTCTCTCATTGAGTTTATTGGTACATTTTAGGTATATAGTACAGTTACATTCATCATTGCGATCTTGTACCTTTACATGACAGGTCTTTGCTCTCATTTTTTCCCCTTATCCCTGCCCTCTCTTCACCCTCTCCTCCCTTTCCTTTTTACAAATACTTTATTTCCATTTCTTCCTTTTCCCTTATTACCTTTCCCCTACCCTTCCCACTTCCCCTACACCTTTAGCCCTTTTCTTCTTATTGCACATTGTCAATTATATCTTTAGGATCTTATGTACCATTATAGTTTTTCACACCAGAGAAACTATTTGGTATTTATACCTAAGTAATTTAAATTTTTATAACAAAATTTTAAAATACGAGATTTTTCACATGTGAGATTTAGTTTGCTCCCTTATAGTTTTTCCCAGATCTGGTCATCAAAGATACTTATTAAACTCTATAAATACAGAGATACAAATTTCTGGGCTTTGCCTCAACTTGGCTGAATCATAATATCTAGGAAAAAAGGCCAAAAATTAGTATTTAAACAGGTTCTTTAGAGGATCCTTATGCAGCAAAAGAATATTGAGCACTCCCCCTCCCTCAACAGCTTACTCTTTCCTCCTTTGGATCTGCGCATAAGTCTATGGGACTCGTGCACAGAAAAAATTTTATCCTTTGAGTAGTAAATTGGAAAGCTAATAAGGGACAATAGTACTTCTTCACCACCTTGATAATTTATGAAACGATAAAAGCTTTTTGTAAAAGGGGATAAGGCAGCAATGATAGCAACAGATAATGCAATTACTGCCATCTTCAGTATATGAGAGTTTAACATCAGGTACTATTTCAGTAAAAAATAAAAGTGACAGTTCTAGCTCTAAATGCTGTGGATCAATTTTTGTATATTAGTATTCACTATTAACATAACAATTGCTATTATTCACCATATTATTTTATATATATAGCATATGTTACTATTCTTTCAAGTGCCTTTCATGAGACCTGTTTTGGCAGCACCTTTTGTTCTGTATATAGCATTAATGCAAATACAAAACATTAAATTTCAAGTCAGCAGAAAATGTTTCTCAATCCAAATGTTTAGCCTTATGAGTTTATTTGTCTCAACTGATCTTGGGACAGCAACAGTGGTTCTGGAATTATTGAAAAAAGGTGCTCTGATAGAGTATTTTCTACCATAATAGATTTTTTAATGACCAGTATTATTTGCTTTGGACAAGATATCTTTAAGATTTTTATTTATTCTACTTTTAAATTTTATGTATATTAGCTATTATATTTGTTTCCTATCTAAACTTTCATTTTCTATGAAAAAATATTACCAACCATTTATTCTGTCAATCCCAGAATTTTTCAAAAGCATAGCTTCCTGTGGTTAGCAAGGGTTCACTGTAATTATTTTGGGCATGAAAATAAGCATTTTACACTTATTCCTCATTACTTTAAGAAAAATTGAGCAAGTCACAGAAAGCATCTTCATAAGTGTGGCACAGCAACATATTACTTATTTAATGGAGCAGTTTCTTCATACCCCACCATTTCTGCATGTTGGTGAAACAGTCTTATCAGAAAAAAGATAAGGAAGAAAGTAGGAGCTAGCTGCTTCCATGGAAAATTTTAATGTGGCCATTTGTAAAGGTGCAACCTTAGGACCCATAGCCTTGTGGGCAGCCTTCCAAGTTCTTACAATTGAGGTGGTGTCCTACTGGGATAGGAAGACATCTTCATAATCTCTATAAACTACTCTGTCACCGGTCCTCAATGATGAGGGAGGAAGTGTGCCGCACAACAGAATGCTGGGCTCAGTTGAGATACTGTACCTACAAAGGAATAAGAACCTGTTCCCTCCTTATTTCTCTGGACTTGGCCAGTCAAGGGAACAGTCCCTTGAGGGGAGTATTTGAAATACCAAAAACTGACCTTGACCAGCAGCTTTCTTTACTATATGAGTGAAGACTCATATTCAGGAAATAATTCAAACAATTCTAGTACCTTGCTCTATGGACTAATTTATTTATTTTGCATACAGTGATGATTATTTCATACTATTTCTTGCAGAATTGATTTTTGCAAGATACATGCACAACCCCCTGAGTGTGTGTGTGTGTGTGTGTGTGTGTGTGTGTGTGTGTGTGTGTGTGTGTGTGTGTGTGTGTGTGTGTGGTATAAGTTTTTGTGTCTTAGATATTATATTCAGGAAGATGATTCTTTCCTTGAATCAGGTGTGGGAAGAGGGAAAAATATTGAAAATTGTTCTGAGCAAATGCATACATTGTGGTAAATTTCAGTGTGAATTGTGGACTGGAAAATTTTCCTAAATTATTGATTTCATATTTTTTTTGAAGGCTGAATTCACAGTTATCTGAATTCACATACATTTTTTGTTTTGCATTTTTGACTGCTCTACAATAGGCTTGCTGTTGAGGGTCTGTGTGAAAATTCCAATGGAGAAGCAGATTTCTTTTTTAACTGATTAAAATGTGTGGAGCTGCTGTGATGTTTCTTTTGGCTGCAGATAATACCACAAAGCTCACTTGATGACGCACACAGGCAGCTGATAACAGCTGACATATGGGAACTGTAAGCCAAGTATGTGTTATCAGAAAATGAGCTAAAAACCCCATAAAACTCCTTACTTCATGACTTGAAAAAAAATGTTTTTTGCAACTTTTTAATAACACTGTAGATGATATTTTTAGTTTTTCATGCTAAAACATTTGTAGCAAAATCTGGAATGAGCATAAAAGTATGTAACCATGAGTTGGATATACAACAGAACTATTAATGTAATCTTTAGTAGCACAATATCTGAGAACTGTATGAAATTAATATCATTTATTTGGACTTCTAACAAGCATTAATCTTTATTTGCCTTTTAATTTTAATCAGTTTTTTATTCAAATTTAAATATTGGCAGAATTTAAAATATTAAGTAATACAATAAGATAAAAACAGTGTATTTCTGCTATACCCCCCATCATAGATTCTTGCTCTCTGGAGATACTGTATAACTTAATTGTTTCAATTGTGTTTATTTAAAGACTTCTTATTATAGAAGACACAAAATTTGTTTTCTGCTATCCTGTACTTTTTTCTTTTCCAACCTTCCAATGAAGGTTTTAATTAAATTGTTTTTGTACATTTTCTTCATTAAATTTCATGTTTATTATGATTATTCAAATATAATTCACCACTGAGCCCCAGTGAATTATGATCATATTTCTTTCTTGTATAGCTTTTCATTTCCTCTCTAAGTGCCTTTTGTCAAGATTAGTTTTCTATGCACTCATTATTATTTAATTCCCAGACTCCCACAGGACTTACTTCAGATATCCTTTCATCTCTCAGTATGTTCACATATGGAGATGCACTGCTCAGGTCCCCTGTGAGAGAGCCTGCTGCAGGAAACAAGGGTCTACCTCCAAGCACTGCTCCTATGAATGCCTTGGATTGCTCTCAGCCAATGACTGAGTCTGTCAGGGGTTTTAGGATGCACTCTTTGCTTGGGGATTCCCTACTGACCTAGCCAAACTCTCATAACTATGCTGTGGTCTGGGGATTTCTTCCTCAAATCTTTCTTTCTTCTCTCCTTACATAGAGATCTTAATTGGGTCAGAGTCTGAGATCTCATCTGTATCACAGTCTGAAGGCTCTTCATGCTGAATTGTGGTCCAACATCCTTATCCTTCACAGACACTTCCCCCAGCAAATCCCTTGCACATGTAATCTCATCTTGGCACTTACTTCTCAGAAGACATTAAATGGGCAAAGGAGGCACTAAGAAGGAATCTGAGAAAAAAATGCACAAAAATGGGATTTTGGAACTGGCTTGCTGTTTATCCACGAAAGGACTGCATCTCGAGAGGATTGTGAGTTAAATGGATGCAGGCACAGTTGAAAGCCTAATCACTTAAGATTTCATTGATGGTAATGTGGGAAATGGACATCCAGAGGACTGATTATCACTACATTTATTAATATCCTACAAAGAATAATGGAAAACAGGGTAGTTAACAAAAGAGTAAAATCTTAAAATGAGTGACAGAGGGACTTTTTAGTATTTTGCAAATAAGTCCTTATCTCTCAGAGTGGAGAAGCATAACAGTTGAGAAACAGACACAGCTTTTTGTACTTAAATTCACAACACCGCAGCGATATTTAAGTAGTCAGCCAAGCCAGGTCCTGAGACCTTGGTACTTGGAATGGAGATACCTAGGAGACTGTCCTTGAGGGTTTTGGCACTACAGATTCTCCCAGGCCTCAGGTCCTACAGGGATAGTTTCTTCCTCCATAGCAAGGACTAGTGCTTTGCCCTGTTGGAGGATGCTGTATCCTACAGTGCAAGTGCCCCTCGGGAATGTCCCTCACTCTGGGCTGTCAATCTGATAACTAGAACTAAACAAAAGATGTGCTAGATCTAATAACAGAAGAGAAACAAGAATTAGCTATCATGTACTGGCAGATACCAGGGGCATAAACTTGTGATTGGATTTTTGAGGAGGCTTGACCAAGGGGATTTAGAAGTGAGACTATGTAAACATAAATCCATTTTCTTATTGGCACTTTCTTGGGGTAAAGAATTTAAATTCTGGCAGGGACTTCAGGCAATGAAGCAAATTTGCTGCTAGAGTTGGTCTCTGAAATCTAAATAAAGCAATGCAATGATCTGATTGAAGTGGAAGTAGCAGACAGTAGAAGGAATACAAAGGCAAAGAAAAATGAATAAGTAGTGAAGTATTTTTTTTAGAGAAAGTAATATCTACAAAAGGCACACACCTTTAAAGGGTCACTGGACAACAAATAGACAAAATGACTTGGCCATTTACTGTTATTTAGTCTTCATGTTCAGGAACTAATGGGATAGGAACATGAAGACAGTAGCCATAGTGTCAGAGATGGGGTATATGTATAGGAAATATGCATGGGCCTGATAGCAATGACTTGACTTGACCACTCATCAAAGCCAATATATGTACTGCTGCCTCTGAATGCCCAATTTGTCAGTATCCAAGTGTAGTATTGAACCTCTGATATGGGTCATTACATTAGGAGATCAAATAGTCACTTGGTGGGAAGTCAGTCATATTGGGCCTTTTACAAATTGGAAAGACCAATGGTTTTCCTACTCTGGGACAGATGCCTCATTTGAATATGGGTTTGTGTTTCTTATTAACAGAGACTTGGACAGCAGTACTTTCTAGGAATTTACAGAATACCTAACTGATTCACATGGAACTCTGCACAACATGGCATCAGAGTGAAGACCCACTTTATAGTTATGGAGGTGTGGGGGACAGCTTGTGGCATAAGATCCCCTGGTGATATCACTTGCTGTACAATTTGGAAACAGCTACTGGATACTGTTGGAATATCCTTCTAAAGGCACAGTAGCATTCCCATTTGGAAGCAATCCTCTGCAAGGATGAGATACCATCCTCCATGATTTACACATATTAAATCAAATATATCCATTAAATGAGGAACTTTCATATGGTATTGAAATCCTAGTAGGAAGACTACATGGATCTGAGTATCAAATGGTAAAAAGAGGTGACTCTACCCCAGTAATTTACTGGGGGCCTTTGTATTTCCCACTTTACAACTTTGGGCTCTGTTCAGGTATAAGTGTTAGTTTGGTAAATGAAGAGAATCTAACTATCAATCTATCTATCTTGCTAGTAAGGTTATATATATATATATATATATATATATAAACATTGCATATATATGATGGCAACTTATATCTATATCTCTTGTACCTATCTTATAAACCTATTGATGTTGAAATGAGCTAATATTACTTCTATTACATAGGTCAAGGATGGTAGATCGCTAAATTTACTCCTTTACTCATTTTACATGTATTTAATGAGCTCTAATTATGTGCTAGGCGCTGTCCTCATCACAGTTAGTAATGTATCAGTAATGCAAACCAAGGGCTGTCTAATTTCCAAATCTTGGTCACTTTATATGTGTGTGTATATATGTCAGTAATATGGCCCAACAAAGCCAAAATGGTCTTGTGAGCCCTCTGCTTGGTTCACCTAGTCTAATGAGACATGGAATTACTATTTTATGCAACATAGGAAAATAAATTATTTTACAGCTACCTATTTAAATTATTTCAAGTACTTTCAAATGATCAATGATTAGTCTGGAAGGTGAACTTCAAAATAATTTCTCTATTATAATTAAAATGGATTGTCTTGTCTTTTATATAGCTTTTCTTTTTGTGCATTAAAAAAATCCTGAGTATTTTAAAATGCTAATGGAAAAATTATCACTAATTCATCATTCGGAATTCCTCTCTTGGGTTGCATTTTGAAGAAATAATTTGATAATCAATGTAACAATGTATATAAAAATTTTAAAAAGCTCATGAATTTGAGGAGTAGTCATGGCTGTATTTAGACAAGCTATTTTATTGATGGTAGTATATTTTTTAATAACTTCATTAATTTATTGCAGCACATTCAAATGATATTTACTATTAGAATCATAGTACTGATTTCTTTTTTGTATGTGTTTTTATTGGTTGCAATTGGAAAGGCACAAATCTTAATTGGCTCCTTTGTACATGTAGGACTTCAATGGGAAAAATTAAATACTACTCCATATCTAAAGCCATATTAAAAATAGTTGTAATAAGAAAATATGAGTAATTGCCCTCATATAGTGGTTACTACAGCATCAATTATGGCACTCTGTATTGAATAGACTTATAGAGTTAAGTACCTCTTGAAGCAATTTTTATCTCTTCACAAATACAGAGATGAATCAGAAGAATGAATTACTCCTCAAGGACTTGCAAGAAGGATGAATTATGCTGAGCAGATACTGGTGAGGTTATTTATGACTGGAAACGTATAGGTCTCTGTAGGTCTCAATTTGTATAATTCAGAAGGGTAGAACTGCCAGCCTAGCTTAAAAATAGTAGAAATTATTAAATGCTTTTAGAAAGCAATTTTAATGTGAGTACTGGAAGGCAGGCAGGGCATAGCAATTTTATGTTAATGACTTCTATTTTGTCATGGTGTAACAGTTAACTGATTCTCCAAAGCAAATGGAACAAATGTGACTTTCTAGAAATGCCTTTCCCCTAGAGGAAGAAGAGATGATCAAGTCAAGGTTTCTCATTCTAAATATCTTTGAATTATTGTTATTCCTGATTCAGAAAGAATTTTTCCTAATACATAGGGATTCAGAATTTGGAAAAACGTCATGTGATTCAACAGAAAAATGAAATTGTGAAATATCTTGTGATATAGAGAAACAAAGAGAAAAATAAGATAACTATTTCTGGATTCTCAGTTTGCTTCCACTGACCTGAGATCTATTCTTACATTGATATCGTATACTTTATTGATTATTATAGGTTTATAGTAAATATTGAGATGGGCCAGTTAAATCCTCAAATTTATTTTCTGGCTATTCAGGATCTTTATATATCTACATAATTTAGAATTAGCTTTAAAATTTATGCCAAAAAAGTCAGTCTGAATATTGATTGGCAGTGATCAAGTTGGGTAAATTTATATTTTAAGAATTTGACTTTTGTGATCTATAAACATATATGTCTTATCCATTTACTCATAGTATTTAATTTTTCTCAGAGGTATTTATAATTTTTATTGTATAGATCTTATACAAAATATTTAAAATTTATCAATCTCTTTCAAAGTAAAAAGTAAAATGCAACGTCAGTTCTATTATCAGTTGAGTTGATAGTTGATCCTACATTAAAACCCTGAGGAAAAAATACAGATAACATGGAGACAAGCTTCTCAGTGTTTGTTCCTGCGGAAACACAGTGCCTAACTTACTGTGTATTAACAGGTTAACTGCTGTTTGCTCTTCATGGTGCTTTATTTGGAAGGCCATTCTTCTGGATGTTTATATCACAAGCGCATTCCAGCAGCACTGGCCCCAGCCTGTTATTTCCACCTTGTAGCTCACATGGTTTTGCTATGGTGCTGATGAGTGTAAATGTGGTTCTTTTTGTGGTTTTCTTACAGGTTCTGGAGAATTACAGATCATGCAAAAGGTTAGAGGTCCGTTTGTCTTTCCAGATATAGAACAAAGTGAAACTTCTAAAATGCTGGGGCTTAGCAAAGTAACCTTGTAAGTTTAGTTTTCCTTCTCATGAATAAAAACAAAAACTAACCAAAACATAAAAATAAAACCTGAAATCATTAACACAGAATGATATTCTTAAGCCTAGGGAGAAAACCACACACACACACACACACACACACACACACACACACACACTTTAGTTGTGCCCACTTCTCTTAATGCTTTTTTTTTTCAAGTGTTTCTTACCTTTGTTTTTCCTGAAAACATTTTGTGATATTTTGATATATGAAAGTATAATGTACAACACTACACATCTTTAATTCATAATAAGTGGTATATTTACTTGTGCCCACTTCTCTTAATGCTTTTTTTTTTCAAGTGTTTCTTACCTTTGTTTTTCCTGAAAACATTTTGTGATATTTTGATATATGAAAGTATAATGTACAACACTACACATCTTTAATTCATAATAAGTGGTATAAAGAGAGAGATAATTGGGCCCTTATAATATCAAGGATAAGTCATCTAGATTGTAAATCCGTTGGTAATTCAATTATACTTAGAAATACCTTATCTCCTAATAAGATTGATTAGAGAGGTATTCTAGTGAATGTAGTAAATTAGTTGTTTCCAATCTTGAAATTGCCTTTAATGTTCTAAAAAAAATTTAAGATTTTATTTGCTTTTAATGGGACTTTATCTTCCTCCATTTATCTCTTAATGGCAAATTCTATCTTACAGAACAAGAGGAATCTTTTTTGCTCTCCTTAACTGTGGGAATGGGAGGGGAAAGGAAATAAGGGAAAAGAAAAAAATGTGAAAAAAGGGAAATAATGGAAACAAAGTCTTTGTAAATAGGGAAAGGTGAAGAGGGTGAAGAGAGGGCAGGGGTATGGGGGTAAAATAAGAACCAAAACCTGTCATGTAAAGGTACAAGATCCCAATGATAAAAATAACTTTAAATGTACCAATAAACAGCAGGGGAAAAATAAAGAAAAATAAACTCAAGAGCAATACTTTTTTTGTTGTTAAGTTGTAGACTGGGAGGATATGTTGCTTACTTATGATGAAACTTATCCCTGGCTGCACGCTGGAATCTCCTATATCGTACTTTCTCATGTCATGGTGTGCACATGAATTATTCAAGGCCTTATTAAAGTGAAGATTTTGATTTAGCAGGTCTGGGTGAGTACCATTTATAACAAGCCTTGGTAATGAATGCTAATGACTGTGGACTGCAAATTTAAACATTGTAAGAACCCATAGGTTTGGGTTCATTTTTTCTAATGTGAGGTTCCAGGAATCTGCATGTTTTGATTCTAATGCAGATAATCCACCCACCACAGTTTGGTCTAGCTAGAAGGCTGTGTGGGTTCTGATAATGTACCAGAGTATCGTGTGAATCTTGAAGGGTTTATTTTCTGTGCATTTATAATCTTAAAGTATTTATAGCTTCTACAGTTTTGAACTGTTCCAGGGGTTTGAGAAAGAACTGTCATTACATGAACTTACTGAAATTGTATGGGAACTTTGAGTGTGTGCACCCTAGGGGTGATTAACTGATTGTCCACAGCTATCCCTTCACTCTTTTTTTTTTTTGTACTGGGAATTGAACTCAGGACCTTGAGCTTTCAAGACAGGCACAGTGCCACTGAGCTATATCCCTTAAGTCTTTTTTTTTTTGGTACCGGGGCTTGAACACAGGCCACCGAACTGCTGAGCTAAATCCCCGGCCCTCCCTTAACTCTTTAAAGAACCAGTGACCTCTAAAATATTCCAGTCCACTGATTGAAAAATGTCTAGGTTAGAGAAAGATTTTTTTTATTGAAAGATTCTTTATAAAATGATGTATAACTCTTCAACTGCTGATCTACTCAGGTTTAATATGTGATAATACCTCCTATCTCAAATGCCATTTAAAATGATAAGACACATCATTATTTAATGAATAACTAAGAAGTTAGGAACGCTGCCAATTAAGCAATTAAATAAAATGAAATCCAATTTCAAAAAATGTTAAAAAATTTAAATTGTATTCCCTAGAGTCAATGAAATATATAACTCAGTTATGGAAATTCTCTGTATGGTTAACTTTTCAGGAACAAATAGATTGCCTAAAGAGTTTAGGTTTTTATATGTCTCGCTTAGTTTTCATTATAATGTTACTAATGTGCATGATGCATCGTCAATGTAAAAACACCGTTCTGATTCATTCTCTCTCTGATTAAACCCAGGGTCTGACCCATCCTAGGGAAGCGCTTTACCACTGAACTATACCTGTACTTCCAGCCCTTCATCTCTTTTTAACACTAGTATTGATAGTAGGTAGGTCTGAATTTTTAAAGTTACCCGCTAGCAACTTGAGAGAGAATCTGATTAGAATACATAGGCTGGAAGCTTTTGGTTAGGAGGACAGAGTTATCAAGGCTTCCAAAAGAGCTTTTTGGTGGTACTCACTGGCAGGTTTTCTATCTGAAATAGGATTATAATAATTTGCAAATTTTTCGTCAAAAGCTTTATATCTTGAAAACAAAAATCCTGTTAATTTTGAACAGCTATAAGAATCATTAAGAATAAAGAATTAGTAACTAAAAGATGCTAAAAATCCTGGATTAAACCTCTTTCTGTATGCAAGTTTTCTAGAATATATACAAGTAAACCTTTCCATTACTTAAAAGACAAGCATTTACTTTCTCATCCGTTATAATATTATTTATCTGAGAGGATTTGCTCAAAGATGTTATGGGAATTATTGAAAGTCTAATGAATGAATGACAGTTTAATAAAATGGCTAGTTACAAAATCAGTACATTTCATATACAAATTCTGAGGAAAAGATTTCTCTTATAGTAATAGGAACAATTATAAAATTTAAGTCATGATATAAAGGGTTTATATAATTAAAAAGTCCAAAAAGTTAATAATGGAATTATAATAACTTAATAATTTAAAAAACATGTTATGTTTCTGAGATTTAACATCATAAAATACATTTTCTCTAATCATATCTAAATAAAAATTTTAATAAATACTTATAAAGTTAATTCAGAAGAATAAGTTTCTTAAATGCCCAACACAATTTTTTTGAAGATGGGCAATAGATGCGGATCTCTTCACCTAGAGTTAAAATTTGTACAAAGCTCATTTGATTAAAAAAATCATTGAAGGGCTGGGGATTTAGCTCAGTGGTTCAGTGGCCTGCCTTGCAAGCGCAAGGACCCAAGTTCAAACCCTGGTACCAAAAAAAAAAAAGTTCAGTGGCGCCTTGCAAGCGCAAGGACCCAAGTTCAAACCCTGGTACCAAAAAAAAAAAAAAAAATCATTGAGGCACTTACAAAGAAAAAGACTAATAATTCAGTAAAATACCATACCTAGGAACAAATGCAAACATTTTGAGAGAATTTAATACATGTATACGGTAAGTTCAAAGTGGTAGAATAAAAATGAATTATTCAGTTAGATATTGATAAATTTGGCTATTTTAAAAAATTAGCTTCTCTGCTTTATACTCTTATACCAAAATATATTCCACCTAGAATAATATTTAAGTATAAAATCATAATATAAATAGTGAGAGAAGATATAGGTGACTGTTTTAAAAATCTTGGGGATGGAGGAAAGTGTCTCACAGTAGGTCATTCAGGGCACAATTAATAAAGGAAAATATTGATAAAGTTAACTACCTAAATTTTTAATCTTTATTAGAAGCATATTAAAAAGGAAATTATAAACTATTGTAATAAAAATATTGTAGAATATATAAAGAATGAGGTATACTATTAATAGGAATTATTACAAATCAATAATAAATTTTTACTATCTTAACAAAACTGATGAATAATATGAGCAAGGAAATCATAAATGAAATGTGAAAATACCACAAATATAAAATGTAGTCAAATAACATGCAACTGTGGAGATTATCATGTATCAGTTGACTAATTTTGTGTAACAAACTTTACCCAAACTCAGTGGCAAAAACAGAATTATTTGTTCTCTTAGCTCATTCCTCTTTTGGTTGTCTAAAAGTTGTCTGTTTTAGAATGACCTTAGCTGGGCTTGACCTTATTTCTATAGTCAGGTGAGGGCCTATTTTCTCTCGGGTGGGTATGGCTGAGAAAGTTTAGGAGGGCACTTAGGCTCCTTAAGTCTCATAATTTTCTAGGATTTCATGTATTTCTCATCCTTCTCTTGGGACCCATGAATTAGCCCAAGCATTCTGGAAGCAATGGCAAAAGCCTGGTGATCAAGTGTTTATTAAACTCCTGCTTGTATCATATATATTAACATTCCATTGCTAAAGCAAATTATACAACCAAACTCAGAATCAAGGGAAAAGGAACTATATTTTGTCTTCTAATAGTAGGGACTAAAAAGTCACAAGTAGAGGGCATCAATATAAATAGGAGCAAAGGTATGAGAGCATTAATACCATCTACAAAATACGATGTTTTGCACATGGGTTAGTTTAGATCTTTTACATCACTTATACAATTCAGTGTTTTCAAGACTGTTGGGAAGTGGGTACTCCCTTACACTGTTGCTGGTGGGAGTGTAAATGGATAATAAGCTATTTGGAGGTCTAGTTCCAGAGTATGTTTCAAAATCCCCTTAAAAGCATATATTTCTTACTCCTTATTTCAATGTTTAGGAATGGAAAATAACTAGTCAAAAATTATACAATCACAATCCAGTTTAACATAGAATCAGTTGCACATTTAAGGTTATAAGACTCTATCTTTTTTGTTTTTGTTTTATTTTCTAGTTGGCATAAATTCTGATTGATTGATTGATCCTTGAACCTGTTATATATATCTTGATATCACCTCTGAGTCCAAGGGTATTAATCACTAAATTGTTTATATAGGTTGAATGTCTCCTATCTGAAATACTTGGCACTAGAAGTGTTTTGTATTTTTAACATTTTAGAACATTCTTATATACATAATGGGACAACTTGGGGACATTACATTCATTTATGGTTTGTATACACTAATATATATACCTGAGAGTAAGTTTTTGTAATATTTAAAATAATTTTGTGCATAAAACTTTGATGGTGTTGAATTTTCTGCTTGTGGCATCATGTTGATGATTATAAATTTCAGATTTTTGAGTGTTTCAGATGTTACATTTTTAGACTGAGGATGCTCAAACTTTAATAGTAAACACTGCATGGGGAAATGCTCTAAGTTTCATTAACATAAAAATAAAATAAATATTGAACATATACACAATGGGTTACTAAAGAACCATTAAGATAATGATTCTTACTTAACCTTATTATAATAAAAGAAATCCATGCAATATTAACTAAGACAAAAATCTTTTCAACAATGTATATGGTTATATGTATATAAAATATATGAAAAATATTAATCAAGCTTTTTCTAAGTAAAAGGTTATAAGTGATTTTATTTTCTTACTATGATTTTTTTATTTTCATGCATTTAACAAGCATTTTTATAACCATAAAAAGATTGAAAATCTATTTTTATTTTTAAAAATGATCTTGAGGACTTCCTTGTAGTTAATGTGGGGGCAAATTTATGAGTAGTGATACTGTATGTGATGAAGTTAAAATATTCATGGAGAATACTCCATCACAAATGATAGCCTGTTTTTTGCCAAAAGACAAAAATTCAAATATACAAAATATAAATACTAAATATACAGAAAATAAATACTTTTAGTCTATTTATTTATGTATGCACATCTGGCCATGGTTTCTAGAAAAATGGTCCTTGCTTGGTTCTGTAAAAGGAGGAACTATTTCAGGGTTTATGGCAACACCATTTGGTAGGTACAGAAAGCTGGCTTGGAAAGGATTCCACATTTGTCATACTTTCATGATTAATTAAAAAAATAAATCTGATCTGATGAATGGAACATTGTTAGAAGTCAGAAAATATCCATTTCTCATTAAACTTTTCATTTGTCGCATGACTTTGATGAAGGACCCTCCGCTTAGCATGAGAAGAAACAGTAATCAACCAAAAGTATATAGAACGTTTCCTTTTTAATGTAGACACTTCATACACTAATGAACACTAGTTAAAAATAAAATTCCCTAATAGTTATTTTGTTTATGATATACTTTGAGGATCTTCATTTCTGTTGCAAGTACAAAGAAAATTAATTCAGAGCTCAATCAGCCATATTTTTTAAAAAGAAAAAAGTATGTTATATGCATGTATGAAAATATTACAATAAAATCCATTATTCTCTAGAATTAATATGTACTAATAAAAAAGAAAAAATAGCAGTAGGCAATTTTACTTTTCAAAGCAATGAAAGACTATTGGAAGTGGGGGAAGGTAAGCAAGCAATAAAGAACCCTTTGACTTTTATTGAAATATCCATAATTTAGGTGACAGATCTTGCACATTTGAGAGCAATGGTTTGCAAAATGTGTTCAGCATGGCTCAGAGTTCTGTAGCATTTGAAGGAGCCCACTGGGGTTGGGCGAAGGCTGGAAGAGGAAGACAGGGCCGCATCTATTAGTATACCTATGACTTCACAAGTTCAGCCTTTCAAAATTCTGCATGAGATTTGGCTGAAAAATACATTGTATTTCAAAAATAATTTTGAATACCTTTAATCTGTTCTGTCTTCACAGTGCAAAGATAAACTGATATTCAAAGCAGACTTCTGTTTTAACTTAGTGACTTTTAACACTGAATAACTCCATAGTTTTTGTTGTTGTTTTGTTTTTGTGGTATTGGAAATTGAATCCAGGGAATGCTGAATTACTTCCCAGCCCTTTTTATTTTTATTTTGAGACAGGGTCACACAGTATTTCTCAGGCTTGCCTTGAACTTGTGGTCCTCCTACCTTAGTTTTCCAAGTAACTAAAATTACGGGCATGCACCCACTATGCCTGGCAGCCAACATGTTTTAAATTGTACATAATGCTTTGGTTATCACAGCAATCCTGTACCTAGACTGGATAGTCACCATTTTCCAAATGAGGAAATGCGATAAACTGCCCAAGAGATGGTATGTCTGTCTGCACTCCTGGTCCTGCTTTTCCTCTCCCCCTTCTTTTCTACCTGACCAGGGTGCCTTTTTTTGGTCATGGTTCTCTATGTTTCAAACCAGTGAAGTTGTAGTTTATAATTCACTACATTGAAAAGAAATTTTAAGTATTACAATTCCCTATACTTTAAGTGTTTTAAAAGAATTCAGTTGAAACTGCTATAATTAGAAACGATTGATCTCTAAACAGCAGTTCTGTTTCCTTATGAATATATCCAATGATTACAAACTGTAACCAGTAAGAACTCAGAATAGTAGGAAAGTTTTATTTAGTAATTTTGTAAGCTTGGTGTGGGATTAAAGATCTATAAGCCAAATGCTGTAGCATTATAAGCACAAAGATTCTTTATTTTCACAAATCTTAATAGTATTCTTGATTTTAAATGTCTTTATAATATATTATGTTCTGTTTAAGTACATATTCTATATATTCATAAACAACATTTGCTCAATTCAGTTACAACTATAGTAAAAAGTGAAAGATTTATATAATCTGAAGAGAAACAAGACTACCAATTATAACTATAGGTGTTAGGAATAGTGACTTGGGAAACGTGTGGCTGAGGCTTCTCTAAGCTGTATTCCTTCCCTATGAATTGAGACCTGTCCAAAACCTGCATTTGACTCTGGACCAGTTAATACTGTCAACTTGACTGGATTAATAAATTGCATGGATTAAATTAAAATAATGAGAAAACAAGGGTGTTTACTGACTTCTAACAATGTTCCAATTATCAGATTGAACTTAATTTTTATTAATCCAGGAAGAAAGATGATTGGATCGTGAGGGAGGTATTACTCATCAGTAATTCAGTGATGCTCATAGGTGACTTTGTTGCTTGGAGATGAGGCCCAGTCGGGGAAGCAGGTTACTGAGGGTGTGGCTTTGAACAATCGTTCTCTCCGCGCTCCTCCCTGGTACCGTGCTTCCTAGCCAGTACGAAGTGAGCAACTGTGCTTCATCATGACTTTTGCCATGATGTTTCTGCCTTGGAGCCACTTACTAGGGACTAAAACCTCTGAAACCATAAGCAAAATAAACAATTTCTTCCTTTAGGTTGTGTATGTTAGGCATTTTGTCCCAGAAATAGGAAAATTAATTAATGTAGTGTTTCAAAGGTGAAAGATTAATTGAGGTACCAGATAGTTGTTAAAATAGCATGCATTTTTGAGAAAAATGCTGGCTCAAATTTGGTTTTTGAGTATATTTTCACATCATAAGAAATAAAAGATAAAACAAATTATAATGACTATATTACATTCCATTTTTTATTTTTACTAGATTCTATTTAACCCTCTTCATTGTCATTAGACAATTGTTTCTGGATCTCTGTTATTACTTAAAATAATACTTTAATGAGCAGCTTGGAACATACATTACTTACATCTCTAAAATTTTCCATAGTAAATATTTATATAAATGATGTTGTACTATCATACTTTTGTGACTCTAAAATAATTTTTTCACTGCTAGATTTAACAGTGATTATATATTTTTTTCTAATATTGCTAATGAAAAATCCATGTATTAATTTAGTATTTCTATTTTATATCAGGATGAATTTTTTATATATGTATCAGTATGTTTTTCATCATTTGTAAGTGACATAAAGAATACATTCTTCAACATCTCTGATTTATGTAAAATCATGTATAGAGTCAGAGAATGCATTATGGTAATATAGATGAACATAATATAGATTAACATCTCATCTCTGGGATGAAGGATGATGGTATCAATTTTCTTCATACTTGGGCGTTTCAGACCCCAAGATATTTTATAATAAAGATATAAAAAATAAAGAACAACATAGCCTTCCTTGCAAAAGCACACATAAAGTAAGATACATGTATTATCTCACATACATAAAATTTATCTCACATGAAATTATGAATTATCTCACATACATGAAATTTGATTACTGTTTCATAAGGTTTATTTAATATATGAAAGATTTTTGTCAATAGAACAGTGTTACTTTACTTGCCTTAGAGGAACTGTTTTTCATCCCTGTGATAGTGAGAATAGGGCATGACTATGAAGAGTTTTTACTGAGGATGTAGCAAAATCAGTGTGAGATTCCAGATACCCTCAAATACAGATGAAGTGCCTTTTAACATGGCTAAATAGAAGAGGAGCCACATTATAGCTACTCAGAGGAAATCAACCAAAACACACAGGTAATTGGCAGAAACAATAGGACCTACATCCTGATTCTCAAATCAATCTGAAATATGAAACTTGTAGATCAAACAAAACATAGAACAGGACATCATAAAATAGTGTAACAGCCCACAGGGCTACCAGCAGTGCTTCCAGGGCCTGCAGCAAATGGAACAGGAATCACCATTCTGGGAGAAGGAAGCAATGCAGTCCAGTGGTTCAGGTCATGAGCCCTAGAGTCTAATGACTTAAATATTACTACAAGCTTTATCTCTTACTTGTTGTGAGACTTTGAGCAAAATTCAATCTCTGTGCCTCAGTTTCCTTGTCTGTGAAAAGGGTATAGAAACTGATTATAAAGACGGAATGAGATATTGAGCTAAAATTATTGAAAAAGTGTCAATTCTTTAAAAATGTTAGTAATTATTATTATTATCTAATGAATGCCTTCCTATACACATTTCCTAAACTTCAGTTTTCTGAAGTTTAGGAACAATAACAGTAACACAATTGCCAAATATTTGAATGAGAGCAAGGCTTGCTGTAAATAAATTTTTATTTGCCTTTATAGTGGTATGTGAGATTTCTCTCTTCTACCCCTAAGTTCTCATGTGGGTTCTTTGGATGGATCTAGGAATTCAATAAAAGTGCTGGTTAACAAGAAAAAAAGCATAAAAGTTCAATTAGCGTACATGTGCATGGAGGTCTTCACAAGAGAGTGAAGTCCAAAGAAGTAAATAAAGCTTGATGCTTTTACATCTATGAAGGAATAACAGGATAAATGGATCTCTGGAATAGGGTAACAAATTTTAGGAATGTTACCAAGAGATACATTGTGGGTGGGAGGGCTTTGTAAAACCTAGCAGATTACTAGCTAGTGAAGAGCAAGTTTGTTTATTCAGGTATATTCAGGTTCCCAGTAGGGTTAATTATCAGCCTTTGACGATGATTTTTCAGTTTGGTATGTGTGATAGTAGTGCTTGTCAACTTGACTAAATTGAGAGATGGCTAGAAAATTAGTAAAAGTACACTTATGGGTGTTTTCTCTGAGGGTGCTTCCAGTGATGATTGGCATGTGGGTCAGTGAACTGAGGTGAGGAAGACCCACTCTGAATGATAGGCTGGAGGCCTGAGATGGAAAAGAAGGTGGAAGAAGCAACTCCAGATTCTTCAGCGTGTGAATGCAGATCACACCAGTGACTGTCCAGGGAGGTTCTAGGTCTTCTTCCTTAGATTGGAGATGCATCATTGCTCTTGTTCTGAGTCTTCCAGCTTCCTGGACTAAATTGCTATTAACTTCTCCCACTTCTGGCTGCCAGTGGCCATTGTGGAGTTATCCAGCCTCTGATGAGATAAACCAATCCAATAAATATATGTATATATTCTGTTGGGTCTGTTCCTCTGGAGAATACTGACTAATACAATATAGGAAGAACATTTCTCACAAAAGAACTTCATGACTTATAGCATGTAGGAAAAGATCAGCCAAATGGCTTTTTCTCAAAGTGCAGTTCCTCAAAGGGAGATTAAATTAATTAACGTACCAATTTGGCTTATATTGAGATGGCACATCCTTAACTGCTTCACCTTTTATGAAAGTCTCCCTTACACTAAACATAGGAATAACATGAGTAAAAGCAGTACAATGGACAAATATTTAGTATATTCAGAGCATAAGACTAGGTAATGAGTTATATTAATTAAATATTCATGTTTGTCCTTAATGTAAAGGTGAAATATATTTCAATTTGACTTCACTATTTATATAATATTTATGTAGTGTTTTAGTTACTTTTCATCACTGGGACAAAATACATGACACTCACAACTTAAATGAAGAGAGGTTTATTTGGCTCACAGTTTGTAGAAGTTTCAGTCCATAGTCCCCTGGCTTCAAAGCAGGATGGCATAGTGGATGGGTGTAGCAGAGGAGGGTTGGTCAGGGCATAGCAGCAGAAAGCAGAGAAAGAGTGAAGGGAGAAGCAAGAAGAGATAAGCCCTTCCAGCCCCACTCCCCCATGGCCCACCTTTTCAGAGCAGATCCTACCTCCTAAGTGCAAATTAACTGTAAAACCATCAGTGGAACAATCCACTGATGATTATCATGCCCCCATGATCCAATCACTTCCCCAAAGCCTCACCTGTGAGCACATGAGGTTTTAGGGGGACATATAGAGTTAAATTAACATTTTATCCCTGCCCCCTAAATATGTGTATCCCTTTATGCAAGATACATTTACTCCATCTCTAAGAATTCCCAAAGTCCTAACAGTTTCTGCATAAAAGTCCACAGTCTTCTCAGATTTAAGGCAAACTCTTGGCTGTGAGCTCCTGTAAAACTCAAAAGACATACAAAAGCACAGGGTAAACATTCCCATTCCAAAAGGAAGAAATAAGGGAATAGAAAGGAATGGGACTAAAGCAAGACCAAAATCCTGAAGAGACAACAAATCCATGTCCAGCACTTTGGGCAAATTGTGGTGAAATATGAGCTTCAAAGGGCTTGGGTGGCCCTTCTCTTATAGCACTATTGGTGGTTATAGCCCTGTGGCCTCTTTCTTGTGCTTGTTTTGCTCACTTTCTGTGGCCTTCCTTAGATACTCCATCTTCCTGGCTTTTCCAGCATCCTGGGCTCTCCACTCCATTTTCAGCTTCTCTCTCTCTACTTCTGCCTCTGTTCCAAGCTGCTTCTCTGTCATGCTGCCCTGCCTTGGAGTTAACTGACCTGAACTGAAACCACTAAAAACTGAGCTAAAATAACCCTTTCCTCCTTTAAGTTGTGTGTATTGGGGTTTGGGTTTTAGTAATGAGAAAGTAGCTAAGACATACAGTATTATATTTATAAAATAAACAGCTACACATTATTGGGATATATTTAATGGATTCTTTGTAGTCTACTGCTAGACGCCAAATTCCAGATAATTTTTAACCCTTGTGTGTTAGTTAATTTTGATGGTCAACCAGATTGGCTTGAAAAACATGTATGAGATTAGTAATGCACATTTGTAGGTATGTCTGAGTGGGTAATCATGGGGAATGACCTTGTAGACTATATCTGGTTTTTGACCCTTCCCTCTTGAGCTCTTCTCTTGCTGTTGACTTCTGCTAGTTGAGCAGTCTGCCTCCACTGTGGTCTTCTGCCATGATATTTGTGCCCTGAAGTCAGCTGACCATAGACTGAAACTTTGAAACTATAAGCCAAAATAAACCATTTTTTCAAGTTCTATATGTATTTTGTCCCTGCAAGAGAAAGGTGAATGATACAGCTGGAGAAGAGACAGTGAGGCTAATGCATTGTCCAGAATAAATTATCTTCCTAGGGAAGCTCCTTTATTATGTAGGGCTTATTGCCTGGCTAATTCCTATGTCCTGTAGATAGAAGTGGCAAGATCTCCGTCTGTATCATCTGTGTGTCTTTGCATTATAAGGCATATAGAGCTGCTTTCTTAAAACCATCCATTAAGTAGTAGGAAAATGTCACATATATAAAATTTGTGATGAATAATTAAGCAAATATTGGATATGCTGCCCTGTTGTAAGTAGAACTCCACTTCTAGTGACCTTGCTAATGGTGACAGTGTGAATTAATTAAAAAATAATTATTTATATAATCATTGCTTTAAAAATATCAGCAATGCACTAAAAAGCTCAATAAATGTTACTTAGACTCTCCATTCGACTTTCCTACAAAACTTTAAACTGTGTTTCGGAAATTTTTCCTTAAAATTCTAAGATGAAACAATTTCATAGTCAGTTTCATGTTTATACATACACCTTGTAAAGTTGGATCTCCAAGTAGTGCTAGGGAGTTACCAAAGGATTAATCTGGTCAGCTGCTTCTGGATACTATTTTAAGGTCACTGTGTAATGTGTACTTTTTTTAGAGAATTTTCCTAGTGTGTTGTCCCAGAAAAGTTGAGTAGGTCTCTACATAAAGAGGCACTTTAAGAGCCTCTGATACTTAAATCATTCCCTTGATCATATTTCATTTCCTTATAGAAGGAGACTACCATGTAGAGGAATAGCTGATACCCCTGGTTAATCCATATCTAAATAAAGGGTCAAGTTAGAACTTACTCTTAACTCTGGCATTTCCATTACTTCAGAATTATTGTGAAGGTAATTTTGAGATATTTAATCTGCTATTAATTGAAAATTAGCAGAAAATATGAACAAAACACACAGAACACAAAATAAAGCAGCTCTTTATGTGGCCTTCCCCAGGATGGGACTGTCACAAGGATTCTGTTTCTATGGAACTTTGTCTTACTACATTCTAAGCTTGTGGAGCTGAGGCTCAGATATACATATACATATGTATTACTTCTTTGTCTCCAAATCTAGAAGTCAATCTGTGCACATCCCATATTTCCCTTTTATGATTATGTTTTCTCCTAGAGCTCATTAACTTCTAATATATTATGCAAGGTATTATAAAAATATGGTGACTTAAATTTTAAAAAATGGTTACAATTAAAGACACATTGCCATTAATCTTCTTTAGCATACTTCTTACTTTGAACATGCTTATTCTATTGTTCTTGCCAACTTTCTGAAGCAGTTCCAGAAATTGTTTTGTGGCCTTTTAGTTGTGCTCTTGTGGCTATCTCCATGACCAGAATTGATTTGAAATGTTTACCTTTCATATTTTACTTCGGAGAAGAGCCATATGTTACCCGATGCCAGATCCAATGAATAAAGTAGATGAGAACAGAGTATAATTTCTTTTTTTGGTACCGGGGTTCGGAACCTTAAGCTTGTGAGGCAGGCTGTTGCACCACTGAGCTAAGTCCCCAGCTCCCAGAGTATAATGTTTTTATGAGCCTGCTTTTCACTTGGACGGCACTCAGAAGCAGTATTCGCTATGTCTACTCATACTTCCTGAAGACACTTATGAAAGAGGACTTTCAGAATTGCTTTAGAAAGTAGCTAGAATGATAGGCTGTGTTCAGAGTGGAGGGTGGGGTCTTAAGAGGCATTGATGGCAATAATTTAAAAAATCTAAACATTTACTGAATATATTGATTTTTTTCCTGTATGTTTCACTTGCTTATCTGTGTACTGTTTGACTTTCCCATCTGAATGTAATTTCCATGAGATCAGAAATTGTTTGTTTTGTTCATTACCACATTCATACTATCTAGAAAAGTACTTAGCACATCACATGTGCATAATGGTCACTATTTTACACATTCTGTTTTTGTGTCTTTGCATGACAGATTTGATGGGTACTTATATATTTGAAAACTTTAGAAAATAAAAGGAAAAAATACAGAAGGCAAATCAAGACACCTAATAGTTTAAAATTCACCAGCAATGCAGAAATAGCTAGATTCTTGTTGGAAAAGTTTTAGTCATGAAAATCAAACTTTGTCATTAAATCTAGATTTACTAACTTCTTAAAGTCATCATGTGTATAAAAATGGCTGTAATCCTCTAATGCTTTAAGGTGCTCTATCAACTACTTTTATGTATAAGTGAATGAGACAATCATTTTTCTATTTTGTTTAATATTATTTGGTCTTGAGCCATTTTTTTCTAGCTAAGTCAATTAAAAAATATCAGAAAAACAAATCCATTACCATCATACTAAAATTCAGTAAAATTCAATTTTTTAAAGTGGAAGTTTTGATTATTTTCTGTTAGCCTATTTTCTGTTGTAATAAATCAAAGATTAGATTGTTTATAATGAAAACAGGTTTTGTTGTTGTTGTTGGGTTTTTTTTGCCCATGTTTCTGGAAGCTTTAGAGCACAGTACTGCATCTTTTTGGCATCTGTTGTGGGGCTCATTGCTAGATCACAACAGTCAAAATCAGTCCACTTTTCCACTCCAGATGCAGGGTCTACTCCATGGGACCCATGTCTGTCTCCTTGAGTATTTATCCTGCTTGTCTGTTACAGAGCACCAGTTTGAGATTACGCAGAGGTTAGTTAGATGTGATTGAATTTGTAATATTACTGATTACAGCTTACACCTGTTTTTCAGCTTCTGTGAGTCTCAGTGAAATGAGACAATCCTTTGTCCCAGTGACTTTCTTTTCTCTCCCTTCCTATTTCTGGCTGCCATGTTGCCAGTCAGTCTTCTCTGATTTTTTTTCCATTTTGGGATGGTAATTTATTTCCTTAGTATAAACGATAAAAGTAGTTGTATAAGAGGGTTCAAGGTGTTATTTTGTTTTTAAAAAAGCTCAATATTGCTTCTTACATTTTCATTTACTAAACTTTAAACGAAATTCATTTTGGTCATTTTGTTGAAAATCCTGCAATTTTAAAGTCTGCCATACTCTGTAGCATTGTGCTCATATGTACTATTCTCATATATTCAATAACATGATAATTATTGTCATAAATCCATATATTACTTGTCTTTCATTTATTTATATTTTATCATTTGTATTTCCTCATTGTCCATTTCTCCATCTTTTATATTTTATTTATTCTCACTTTGTACAACCTTTAAATGAGCATTTATTTATATTTGCTTCTCCGGTCACATAAAAGATCATCTTACAGGGAATTAGTTTTTGCCCCATTCTTTATATATTCCCAATATATCCTTATGAAGGATTACTTGAGATATTGATTTTTCATTTTAAAATAATGAATCTGATTCATCAGACACCCAAAATCATCCACAAAAAGCCATAGTTTTGAAGGTTCATTTTTAAAATGGAGTTTGTCCCACTGAGTCAAACAATCATGTGTCTCCATTAATAAATTTATGTAAATGCGTTCTAATTATTGGAATATTCTGTAAATTCATTATCTTACCTAAGTATTTATATTTCTTTCTTTGACAACTAATAATCACCTAAAAACGTAAGCCTTTTTAAAAATAGATACTTTTACTATTTCTATTTTTAAAATTTTTATTCATCAAAGAATTTAGTATAGGTATATATTTGTTGAAACAATTTTTAATAAAATTATATTTTTTCTGATTATAAAACAATCCATTTTTTTGTAATTTTTTGTGAAGTTGTCATTGTAAAATCATTAAAATATAACGAAAATTAAAATCCACCATACTATCACTAGATAAAATATCATTGTGATCTTAAAACTGCATATTTATAAATAAGTATTTTTTAATGGAATTAAGATCTTATGTAAGTTTTACTGTTTTTCTCTTAAGAGTGTGTAATGTGACTTATTAATGGACCATCCATCATGGTCGTATCTATAATTTTAAAATAAATCTTCCATTCTTAGACATTTAAATTATTTTTATATTTTTCACTGTTATGTATAGTATAATGAGACAACAAACATCCTTAAAAATAAATATGCATGTGGTTTTCTGTTAACTGGCTTAGATGGCTTTGGAATTACATTACTGAATCAAAAGATTGACCAAAAAAAAAAAAGATTGACAATTTGTCTCACAGTCTGCCTTCTCTTAAGCAATGTAATACTTTTGCTTACTTATTTCCTTCTGTAAAGCAAGCAAGTGACCTAAAAATGAAGTTATACACAGTATTGTTAGCTTATTGTGTTTTCTCTCCCCTTCCTATTGCTCAGCTATTCTAGAACGATTCTTGGTAACAGACTCTGGAGACAGAGGCAACACCACCATGAGGGGCTGAGGGAAGCATTTTAAACCAGAAAGGATGCGCTGTAATTCTATCACAACAAAGTCTTCAGCCATCTACAGGGAAGCTCTGGAGCTCACAAGGCATCAAGAAATCCATCTCTACAATTTTAAAAAATTCCTGGTCTAGAATTCAAAACCTCCTCCTTTAGAACTAAAAAATGTTAATGATTCCTGTTATAGAAGTCAAGACATCCCACTCTAAGCTGGATGTGGTGGTACACACTTGTAATCCCAGCATTCAGGGAGGCTGAGGGCAAAAGGATGGCAATTTCAATCCCAGCTAGGCAGCTTAATGGTTTTGCAAGACCTTGTCTCAAAATTTAAAAAAGTAAATAAGAGCTGGGACTACAGCTTAGTGTGAAGGCCCTGGGCTCAATCCCCAGTAATGAGGGGAAGGTCTTACTCTGGAACTCAAAAACATCGGTTTAAACTTGTGATCTGTGAAGGAGCCACCTAACAGCATTTTTTGACAAAGCAGACTTAAAGCACATTATTTTATATACCAACATCACCATTTAAAGGATTTTTCTGTCTGGAGTCCCATTGTGATTAACTATAACAAGGTGACTATATTTTGAACATTAAGCTAAATTTTAACAATTAAAAATAATTAATTATGAACTCCTAATGATTTCCCTCCTGTCCCAAAATGTTCCACTTGAAATGCTTTATTAAATATTTATGACATAGGGAATGTTCTTTAATGGGACATTTGTATTGTCATTGTACCTGATTATACATGGTGAATATTCATATTGTTTCTATTATTTAAGGTAACAATTTAGCATCATTAAAAATGCTAAAATATTTAATGGAAGCATAGTACTTTATTGCTGTACTTTGGAAGCAGAGATGGGCATACACATGGTAAGGGTCATTTAGAATACATTCTACTCCTACCTCTCCCACTGAATGCCTCTGTAAATCTTGGACAGAATGCATGTAGTAGATACAATGCATGAGAGCTCTAAAAAACAAATAGTACCAGGTAGGCGAGGAAGAAGACCAGAATTTGAAGTATTACTAAACTGTTGGTGAGTTTACCTTTTTTCCTATGGTATCCTTTGGTTAATACTAAAGGCAGCCAAAAGACTCAGACTGAAGGTTAAGAAATTGGTTTCCTCTTTGTGACAGAATTGCAGGGAAGACACTCAGAAACCTCAAATGTTAAAGGAAGGAAACTTTCTTTTCTGATTGGAGAGAGGCCCAAAGAGAGTAGGTCAATCCCTTATTTGTGTTTTTCTGTCTTGTCTTCTCCCTGCCTGGTGTGGACAGAGTGGCAAGAAGTGAGTGATGCAGAAAATAAATAAATAAAGCAACTTTTTGGCTAGAGGACTAAAAAGGGAAGCTCCAGGGAACCTGAAAGTAGAGGAGGGAGAGTACAGCCTGAGGAGCTTGGGAAAGGAAACTTGTGGAGCTGTTTGGGAATTTCAGAGCTCACTATCAAAGTGATAGCACTATTTGTTCCTCTAGCCAAAATGAACAAGAGCTTCAGTTCTTCCACCTCTTTTCCAGCACTTGAGATTGTCTTTTAAGTTTTAACCATTTCACCATGTATGTATTGTAATTTTAACTTACATTTCTCTAATGACATGGTAAATATTTCATTTGCTTATTGGCCATTCATGTCTTATTTTAGTGATATATTTGCTTTTTTTCATTTTGGCAGTTTTTAATTAAAGTTGTGTTTAAGATGACTTTATCCTTGCATCTTTTCAATTGTTTCTTCGTCATATTTTCCCTTTTCCTTTCCTACTTGACAAGATTTGGCTTTCTGTTCCAGAATCTTTTTGCAGCTTTTGTTTAATTTTAGCCTGGTGATAATCACCTTGCTGGTGTGACTGCCCCAGTGGTGCCATTTGCCTTTTCCCACTGCACCCATTTGATGCAGATGATGTATTTCTCCTTGTAAACCTGGACCACTTTTCCAATCTGCTGACTTTTATAGTGTCCTAGCACAACTTGAATCTCATAATCCTTTTGGATGGGCATACATCGAACATTGCATTTCTTTCTGGGCTCTTTGGAAAGAGGGGAAGATAAAATCTTCCCGAGAATATGGGAAGGTGAATTGAAATGGCTTTTATGGTTCTTGCTTTGGTCTGACATCACAAAGGGATTGAACTTTATTTTGGCCACTGTACCTCCAGTGATGGCTGCAAAAGGGTGATGTATTTGAGTGGTTTGTGTTCTTACTAATATAACAACTACTCTTAAAGTGTGTGTGTGTTTTGCTACAATAAAGGTTCTTTATATATTCTGGATATAAGGTCTTTGTAGACATATGTAATGCCAGTATTTCTCCCAGTCTGTCACTTAACTTTTCATTCTCTTAAATGGAATGAGCAGACTTTATTTTTAAAGAAATGTGCTTCTTCATGTTAGTGTGTTATTAAATAAATATTTACCTTTAAAGTGATTGTGAAATTTTTCCTCTATTTTCATTTAGAAATTCTGTATTTTTAGTTTTTTCATTTGAGTCTGTGATCAATTTCAAATTAATTTCATGTATAGTGTGAAGAGATGAGGTCCTTCTCTGCCTTTTCCTCTTCCTCCCTCCTTCCCCCACCTCTGTTCCCCCCTCTTTCAATATTGACTCTTTACTTTTTTTTTAATCTTTGGCCTAACTACCCAAGAGCTTGAACAAGTAAGTCCTTAATAGGTAATGCCATTAAAAGGATAACAAAATACTAGAAGAAAAAGGCTATAACATAAATATTAAAGTCTATTTCTAAGAACTACCAATAGACACTGAAAATTCAGAAAACTCTTCAAAGAATAAAATCTTCTACTGAAAAATATTCCTGAATCTATAAATTGGTACGCATATAAGAAAGACTAAAGTTAATGATTTGTTTGTAGGAAAATATGTCTTATGTCATATGTAAGTATACTCGTTAGTCATTATACAACTAGACTGCTCTGATTTTCTTTGATCTTGTCAAAAGCACCTGATTGAAGCTGGGGACTTCAATGATGTGTTAGAACAAGTAATGATACACCAAGGACGTCCACATCTTAATTCCTGGAACCTGAGAACATGTTACATGATGATATGTTACTGAAGATGAAAGATGAGTCATGACCAGGAATGTGGGCTAGGAAAAGCAAGGACACTGACTTTTCCCCTAGATCCTCTAGGAATGCAGCCCTGCTGACACGGGGATTTTATCTCACTGAGACTGAGTTTTTGTTTCAAATGAGGCTTATTTCTTTTCTAACACAGTTTGTTGAAATAACCATCCTCTCTTGATTGAGTTAGTGCGGACATTTTGTTAAAAATTAACTGACCATATATGTGTGGTTCTGTTTATGGATAGCATTCCATTCCCACCGCTCTGTGTCTGTCCTTTCACCAATACCATACTGTCTTGATCCCTGTAGCTTTATAGTGAGTGTTGAAGTCAGAGAATAAATACTTAACATTTATTCTTTTTGTGAGGAATTTGGTTAGGTTTAGTCATTGATATTTCTATTTAAATCTCAGTACTAGCTTGTCTGCTTTTGTTTTTTTATCAGAAAGCTACCTGGTACTTAACTGCAATTAGGATAGCATTGAGACTATATACCAATTAGGAAAGAATTGACATCTTGCTCTTGAGTCTTTCAATTTATTAATATAACATATGCCTTCATTTGCTATTTTTTATTAATTTATCTTAGCAATCATTTATAATTTTGCTTATACAGATGGCACATATTTTATAACTGATCCCTAAGTATTTCATGTTTTTATGCTATTATAAATGACATTTAAAATTTTTATTTTGTAATTTTTCTGGCTCATATGTGGAAACACAATTCTTATGTGTTGACCTTATACCCTTCTGCCTTGATTGATTTTATTAGTTCTACTAAGTGTGTTTTAGATTATTTAGGATTTTCTGTTTGTGATCATGGCATTTATAAACAAAGGCATTTTTGTTTTATTTCTCTTTCCAATTCATAAGATTAGAAGTTTCCATTTTCTATTTCCTTCTCTTCATTTATTGATCTGTTTTCTAATTCTGGTAGACTGTTGAATAAAAGCTCAGCATTCTCAATTATGAGCTGAGGTGGAGTAATCGTTGAACATTAAGTCTGAAGTTAACTATAGAATTTCCAAAGTACCTTATTTTAGGTTATAGAAGTTCCTTTCTATTCTTAGTTCACTGAGAGTTTTTTTTTTAATCATGAATGTTGAGGTTTTTTTACCAACTGAGATGATCATATCGATTTCTTCTTTATTCTATTTGTGTCGAATTTCATTTATTGTTTTTTTCCAAAGGTTAAATCAACCTTACTCTATATAGTCATGATGTATTTTCCTTTTTATATATTGTTTAACTCAGTATGGTAATTTTCTCTTAGGGATATTGGCAAGTACTTTCATGAATGATACTGGTCTGTAGGGATTTTTGTTGTTGTTGTTGTTATTTTTTTTAATGATATCTGTGGTTCTGGTGCTAGAGACATGCTTATCTTCTAAGATGCTTCCTTCTTAAATATTTGATGTAACATACCAGTGAAGCCACTTTGGTCTAAAACTTCTTTTGTTAGAAGAATATAATTAAAATTTCAATTAGAAATAGATTTGGAAATATTCAGTTCGTCCATTGTTTTCCTTTGTCAAGTTGGAAAATCTGTTTTTAAAAAGTTTTTGTGTTGCTAAATTTATTGGTATAATTTTGTAGATAATATTTCAATGTTATCCTTTTATTGCCTTGAAAAAATAGTGGTATTCCTTTTTATTCTTACTATTGATAATCTTTCTTTATAAGTCTAGATAGATATTCATCAATTCTATAAATTTTAAAAACAAACTAGCTTTTGATTTTATTGATTTTTATATTGGTTCCCTATTTTATTGATTTTTTTTAATTCACACATTTATTCTTTTCTTCTGCATAATTTAGCTTTTTACTCTGTCTAGCATTTTATGGTGGAAACTCAATAAATTTTAGAACTTTATTCTTTGTGTGTATGTTGCGGGGGAGGATTCAGAATTGAGCCCAGAGCCTTTGCACTGAGCTACATCCTATCCTTTTTAAATTTTGAGACAGGATGTCCCTTGATTGCTAAATCATCCTGACTGGGCTTGAGTATACAGCCTTCCTGCCTTAGCCTCCCAGAACATTGGGATCATAAGGAGATGCCACTATGCTCAGCCATTTTCTTTTCTAATGTAAACACAGCTAGTATGCATTTTCCTCTAAGTACATTTTAGCCAAATTCCATAAATAATAAAATATTGTGTTTTAATTTTCTCTGTGAATTCTTCTTAACTATGGATCATTTAGAAAAGAGCTGTTTAATTTCTAAGTATTTGGACATTTCCCACAGATTTTTATCTCTTGCTATCTAAAGACCATACTGGCCAGAGGCCATAAGTCTTTTCCTATTTAAATTATTTAAAATGTATGCACAGTGGCTCATCATTTATACATATGCTCCAACAATAGCAGAACATATTACTTTATTTATTTATTTTCCTCATTGAGTTTATTGGTCCATTTTAGGTATACAGTACAGTTACATTCATCATTGGGATCTTGTACCTTTACATAACAGTTCTTGGTTCTCATTTTTACCCCTTACCCCTGCCCTCCCTTCACCCCCTCCTCCCTTCCCTATTTACAAATACTTTCTTTCCATTTTTTCATTTTCTCATATTTTTTTCTTTTCCCTTATTTCTTTTCTCCTACCCTTCCCACCTCCCCTACACCTTTAGCCCTTTTCTTGGATGCATATTAAGGATATACTTATAAGTGAAATAAATAAGTCACACGTGTAAATACCAAATAGTTTCTCTGGTGTGAAAAACTATAATCATAATTAAGATCCTAATGATATAATTGACAATGTGAAATAGAAAATATTACTTTAAACACAGGCACATGGAACATTCTCTAAGGATGTTTGTTTGTTTATTTGTTTTTTGCCATTGGTGAGTGAAATGCTCTTTTCGTGTCATTTAGTTTTTCATGCTGTGCCAGGGCATTGCAGCAGTACTTCAAGGTTCTTTTGATAAAAGGTTGATAGGTTTGTTAGAAACTGGTAATTCTTCCCTAAATTATTTTCACCTACTTCTGCAGATTATTTTGGCGTGTGGTGCCCAGGCTAAATGTGTGGCCATATGACTATTCTCTAGGCAATGATAAGTAAGCAATAGGAATGTGGACATCTTTGGGGTCATGTCCCTAAAGAGAGAGGCTTGTCCTTTCATCCTGCTACATAGGATGAGGATGTGGCAGACAGTCATGTTGTACCATGTGCCTGTGAGGTACTTGCATATGTTTTCTTCCCTGTAATGAGATCCTAGCAGTTATCAGGGATGCCTGTAATATCCTATTGGCTAATACTAGAATCACAATATTCATAATCATAATTCTATTTTGTCTTCACAATAAAGTTTATCACAAAATTAGAGCAAACAGTAATGAAGAAAAATAACTCTAGATGAAGAAAGGAAAGATAGAAAATTTATTTCTGTACTTATTCAAAGGAGTAGTAAATTGTAGATATTAAGAAATCCAATTTGGTAAGGCAAGAGGAGAGCAAATTTGAGTTCAGCCTTGTTAACTTAGTGAGTTAGAGGCAACTTCGAGGCTGTGTCTTGAAATTTAAAAATTAAAAGAAGTCACACATGTATAAATACCAAATAGCTTCTCTGGTGTAAAAAACTACAATTGTACATAAGATCCTAATGGTATGGTTGACAATGTGAAATAGGAAGAAAAGGGCTAAAGGTGTACGGGAAGTGGGAAGGGTTAGGGGAAAGGAAATAAAGGAAAAGAAAAAAAAATATGAGAAAATGAAAAAAATGGAAAGAAAGTATTTGTAAATAGGGAAGGGAGGAGGGGGTGAAGGGAGGGCAGGGGTAAGGGGAAAAAATGAGAACCAAGACCTGTCATGTAAAAGTGATGAATGTAACTGTACTGTATACCTAAAATGTACCAATAAACTCAATGAGAAAAAAAAAAAGGCTATAGCTCAGTGCTAAGGCCTCAGTTTTAATCCTCAATACTCTGACTAGTTGAATGTATCTAACCCTTATGTAGTCACACAAATATACTCATTATTCCTGCCTTTGTTGCTGAGTGAAGTTGTAATAATAATCCTATGCTTACTGAAGGCTTGAATTATACCAGGGTATGTATATGCATCTTTTTTATAGATGAAAAAGCTGAGGTTCAGAGAAATAGCTTGCCCAGTGTCACACATTCTGTAAATGGAGTTGCTGAAATTTGAACTTATAAGGCATTCTAACTTGAGTTCTTAGGATACTTTCTGCTTGTTCCCCATATTGAATATTAGGTGAGATAGTGCTGACACTGCAAGCCTAATCCATGTCTTTTGTTTCCAATAGGTACTGAGAAACTGGGAAGGCATTTAAATGTTGCTACAGTCTCTTACCCTGCAGGTAATTTCCCCTTGATTCTAGAGTTTGGCAGTGTGTTTTCTAGTGTTGATAAGCAAAAGGTGGAGTATTTTCCTTTTTCCTTTGGTTCAAGATCAATTCGCTTCTTTCATGTTTTCCTTTATTTTCTGATAAAGGAGAAGAATAAGAGGATAAATGTGAACACTTAATCATGTTACTTAATATTATGCAGTAACGTGAAAACATGGTTTGCTTTATCTAGACAGATGGGGTTTTATAAAATAATCATGAATAGTCTTTTGTTCAACTCGCGGAATAATTATGCACCAAATTGGAGCATACTTTCTGAAAAGGTCATCTTGACCACTAAAGGATCTCTTTAGGCATTCATGATTGTTACTTCTTGATCAGTGTGGTCCAGGTTGAAATATATTTTACTGTATTTTGGTTTAAAGCAGTGTTTAATGAATAAAGTAGTTCCTCAGAAATTTGAGAGCTGTGGTTACTTGCAGTAATTCACTCTTAAGTCGTCTATATGCTATTTAAAAAAAAATCAATAGCTTATCCTCCCTTTGTTTCTTTCAGTATCAAGAAATAGAGATTTTTTAATACATTCAGTTTATGCTCAGTTGTGGGTGAAAGAATTAATTCACACAGCGTGCCCATAATGACACTAAATTTGTAATTCAGGGTGGTTAAAATTGCAGATGCTGAATTGATCTAAAGAACAGTTTCAACCTAATGAATTGATTTGGAATAGCTAGTCCATCATTAAGTAGCAATTAATCATCAAGAGAATGAAATGGCCCATAATGAGCGACAGAAAGTTTGTGTTTGTTTGTTTGGTACCAGGGAGTTTGTGTGTTTGAATTATAAGATACTTGAATTAATGTACATTTAAAATTTGTGATAAATATAGTGATATTGTGAAAAATAGTATAATAATTCTATTTTATGAACTTCGTATCACCATTTTATAGTTTATACAGTAGTCATAAAGTAACTACTGTGTGATAAATAGTAAAATTCTTTTTATTGTTTTATACTCATTCAAAAAGATAACACAAAATTAGACAATTTTTCTTTTGAATTCCTACATTGGATACACTTAATATGGATTTTGTTTTTATGACTTGTATCTGAAAATTTGACTTTTTTAGATCATTAAAATTTGTATTGAAAGCATGTGAGATTTTTGAGCCTAAATCAGGAATTTGTTATGTTTTTATCAGCCATCTGAAGCCATAATACTTGCTCTTTAGAGGCAAGTATTAAACAACTTATGATGTGGCTATGCATGATGCATGAAAAGACAGGTAATATTTCAAATTGTGTGCAAAACTGCCAAATATTGGATGTTTGGTATGTGACTCATGAGGGTAAGTGAAAAATTAATCAATTTTATTGGTGAGAGCGGTACCTTATGGTGTATGAGAAACCTTTGGAAATAACAGGGAAAGTGGCATCATATTGCAGACGGATCCATAGGCAACCAGAGAACCTCAGCCTAGATCAAATAGGAACAGCCTGGGAATTAATGTAGCTAATGGGTAATTATGTACCAGACAAAGTCATAGCATTTAAGACATATTAAATAATACCTACAAGAGCCTTTTGTAATAGATAATAGTATTAATTAGATATCAGGTATAAGTAGTTTACACATGAGTAAACTGGGGTATGGAATGATTGAGTAACTTGCTCCACATCTTGAAAGTGGTCGGGCTGAGGTTGAACTCTGGCAGTTTGCCCAATCAATCAACATTCTTATTTAATTAAATAAATTCTTTCCTTATGACTTGTGTGTTTTTCTGACTTTTTCTTGATTAGGATGAAAGTTATAGCTTCCTGCCAGTAAATGTCTAATTTGTCTGAAATTTATATCTTAAGAATATTCAAGCTTTAGAGTGTTTTTTCATTATCCTACTGGTTAGTCTAATGTTGAAGTTAAGAAAAAAAAATTTACTTTAGCCCTTTTGTTTGTTTTTATGAATATAAATATTATGGCTTACTTTATGGTTTGCTCCTAAGAGTTTTCTTTCTTTTTTTGTTTTTTTGTTTTTTTGAGACAGGGTCTCACTATGAAGTTAAGGCAGACCAGGAACTCACTGTGTAGCCCAGGCTAGTCTTGAACTCACAACGAACCTCCTGCCTCAGCCTCCCAAGTGCTGGGATTACTGGCATGCACCACCATGCCCGGCCTCCTAAGAGTTTTCTAAGGTATCTTTATCTGTTCCTCTTTCCATACTTACAGCTATCCATCTAGCGTAGGCTTTCTTTGGGTTCTCAATGTTATTCCTAACTCTAGTCTCCTAACACTTATTTTCTAGAATAACTCACAATGTTCTAATAATAAACTTCACTTTTATATGTAACTAACACCCCTTAATCTTATTGATATTCAAGGCCTTATTGCCTTGACACTACCTTTGTAATCTTTCCTCAAAGCTCTTATTCATCACTAAAGCTCATGTATTGAGTACTTATTACTAGTCAAGATTTGCATTTGCTTTTGGATATACAAAATAAGTATAACATAGTTTGTACCTTTGAAATCCTTTCAGGGATTATCTCAATCTTCACAGAAACCATAGGAGTTATGTACTATTGTTAAGTCCATTTTCCTGAAAAAAAAAATCCAAGGCTTGATGAGTTTATGTATTTTATTCATGAAAACAAGATTACTAAGTGGCAGAACTTAGATTTACATTCTTACTTACATTCGATACTATACTGTCTCATAATTTTTCTAACCCTAACTCACTTAGATATACTGAATACTCACTACTCCTTTTATATCTCCTCCCCTTTTCCTCATTGTCTCACCTTATATCCTTTTTGAAAGTAATTTCTGATTCTCTTCATCTTTATCTGTTGAGTAATGACTACTCTTGAAAGTTATAGATAAAATTGAAATTTCCTACCACAGAATCAAATCTCTTTTTAAAATGAACTCACATAGTGCTATAACTTTGTATGCTGGTTATCCAAACTATATGCTGAGCTTTACCAAATGTTCTAAATTTTTTTAATCAAGAGAAGTTCCTAATTATGTAATATGATAGAGAAAGTTCTTAGAAAAGCTCAAACAGACTCTCCACCAGAGTTGCATTGGCCTAGAAGACATAACATTAACCACATTTTAGCACAATTTTCATCATTCTTTTGTGGTGTAACTTTTCTGATGATGTTTAAACTTTAACATAAAAGGAAGCATCACTTTATATGGACAACTTGAAATGGAAAAGAAGCTCCATGGTTTTCCTGTTTGGCTGGTGGGTTTGACCTTTTCCACAAGTACATTTGGTTTCAACTCATGCTAAGTAGGTGTCATATGGATATGTTATAGTCAACATTCTTTCTTTGGGTGTCCTTGAACAAAAAATTTTCTCTCATGACATGCTGTGTATATTTACTTTCAATGAATATGAGTTCTGAATTTGGATTTAGAAAGCAGATAATGTGACTAAAATTTATATATCTTCATGCTTTGAATTTAGGGCTGTAGGGATGGGCCTGAATGTGAAAGGAATAAAATATAAGAGAACCTTCTTGCTTAGCCATGAAGTAACTCATGAAAATAGATTTAGTTTATGGGCTCTAATCAAATCTGTTATCTCTCATTTTCTTGAAAAGTGGCCTGTGTTATCACAGTACAGCTGTGAACCAGATGTTTCTTTTTCTTACTGTGGCTCTTGTGAGCTCTCTGCTTTAAATTTGTATATCATTTGGGATCAATAGATGAAAAAATACTTGTAGGTTCAAAATATGGTTTCTCTGGTGTGAATAAACTGTAATAATACATAAGATCCTAGTAAGATTACTGACATGGTGAAATGGGAAGAAAGGGGCTAAAGGTGTAGGGAAGGTGGGATGGATAGGGGAAGGGTAATAAGGCAAAAGAAAAAAATGTGAGATAAAGAACAGATGGAAATAAAGTGGTTGTAGATGGGGAGGGGAGGAGGGGGTGAAGGGAGGGCAGGGACAAGGGGAAAAAATGAGAACCAAGACCTATCATGTAGAGGTACAAGATCCCAACAATGAATGTAACTGTACTGTATCCCTAAAGTGTACCAATAAACTCAATTAAAGCTGAAAAAATAGGGGTTAGGATTATTGTTTATATGTTTTTGAGTTTTTTTAGTTTAATCTAATATGTTTAGATTATTTTCTTCTAATTGCTCTTGTATTTCCTTAAGCCTATTGAGAATGGTTTTTCCATACTCAAGTGAGGTAAAATATTGAAATAATTAATAGGGTAATTCAAACAATGTTTCCTGCCTCTCTCATTTGCTCTTCATTCTTCTACCAAGCCTAAATTATTGCCTCAGTTCTCTGTTTAGTACTGAAGTCAAGAGACTTGAACCCTAAAGAAAAGAAACATTCATACAGTGATAAATACTGAGATTATGAAATGGTAACTTGAGTCATTTCACACTTTCACTGACCTTATATCATAGTTGCATCAACAGGAGCAAATATTTTGGTTTGTGAGTATGTCTAGGATCAGCTAAATTAAGGAATTGTAAATCAAAGACGTATGAGCAATCTATCAGTGTTATTGCTCAGAAATCACATGCTGTGGTATTTAAACATAATAGAGTTATGTTTATGTCATCACTTTAATAATTAGGAGGTTGAGGTTAAATGATAATAATAGTTAACATTTACAATGATTATCATGTACCGTTTAAGTTTTTTTCTGTATTAATTTATTTAATCCTTTTGATAAATACTATTACTGTCCTTGCTTTACAGAGAAATTGAGACAGATAAGTTGTAAGTAATGTGTGTGATTACACAATTTGTAAGTAAGGAAGCCAGGATTTGAACGTAGATAGGTTACCTCTTTCTCCTGAACTGGATTACCTCAAATTGTGGCAACTAGTAAATAATTAGTCAGATTCATAATTTCAGAAGTAGTCCAGTTTCATGTGCCTCCTAATTCCTGTTTGGTATGTTGATTGGCTTCTCCTGAACTGAGCACTTTTTCATGATTCTTGTGAATTACTAATGTGGAGCAGCAAAGCTTCTATGGTTGAGATCAGCTAAGTCAAAATGAAGCATCCCCAGTAGGCATATCAGTGCATAAAAGTCAGTGTCAACCAAATGCAGAGTATGTTGAGCTTGGATTACTACATCACACTTTTGTAATTGAAAGTTTTCTTAGAGACATATATATATTCCAAAATGAAATGCAAAACTCTTCTGCATTCTTATGTGAATTCAGCATTCTTATGCTGAATCTCAGAGCATTCAAAAATTCTATCTCTCTGGTGCTTCCTTGAATTACTGACAACAGACCGCTGAGTCTGTAATAGTCTCATTTGCTTGCTTTTGAATGGATAAATAGATGAGTAAATTTATGAGAGAAAGAAAAGACAAGTTCATATGGTTTCAACTTGCTGTGGTTCAAAGTGGCTACCATGGAGTAATGGCAATATTTAAATCACTTATTCTTGGACCGGGGATTTAGCTCAGTGGTTCTGCTGCCTGCCTTGCAAACATAAGGACCCGAGTTCCATCCCAGGTACAAAAAAAAAAAAAAAAAAAAAAAAAAAAAATCAGTTATTCTTCCTATAGAAAACAGTCCCCTCCCAATCCTTGACAGAGAGGCAGGGAAGTGCTTTTTGAAAGTGCTATCAAAATAGCTTTCTTTTTTCTTCTTGACCACAGTTGTAACAAAATTTGAAATCATTTAATCTTTGTGTTTTTGTTGTTTGTGGCTGGCACCAGAAATATAAAGAGAAATTGAACCTACAACAACAATAAGATACAGAAGCTGAAATTAAATTACTGAGTCAGTGACTGAGAACTATAGAATAACAGCTTAGTATATGCATGGTATACTAGTCCATGTATAATGTGATTATCGTGGGTATATTAAAGCAATTAACTAAAGCCAAAGTACTATCAAATGCCTTGTAAATCAATAAATCAATACCTGCTGGTTAAGTGCAAGAGATTTATAATCATACATTTAACATGTATACATGCTTTTGTCTTCAGAACATTGGTTTTCTTTGACTTATATTTTAGTTGGATAAAACTGGAAGACTTTAACAATAGATTTAGATATTCAAAACAAGGAAAAATTTTTAGGCTTCAAGAACAGATTTAAATAGTTAAAACAAAATACTGAATAAGATGTTAGCTAATCTGTTTTTTAAATATAATAGATGTGCTTCAAATAAATGAGAAGACATAGATAAGCAAGGATAGAAGAAAATGAACCAATGAACCAATGGTACAGAAATCTATGATACCACTTGATGGGCAAGGCTCAGCACTCTGAGAAAGTAGAGTAAGTAAAATGATGTGACCAATCATTGGTATGATAGCCTGCTTGTTCACAGCATAGGCTGAGGTTCCTGATGAATAAAATGAGTAGATGGAACTAATATTTAAATCAAAGACTAACAGAAACGAAGTTCTTTTTTAAGGTGGCACACTTGCCTTGGAGGAAGACAAGTACTACAGTTTGCATCTAAATATTTCCCCAAAAGCTCATTTGTTAAAAGCTTCATCCTTAGCCCATAGTGTTTTTAGGAGATGGTAGAACCTTAGTGAAGTGTGGTTTAGTGAGTGGAAGCTAGGATCCTGTGGAGCACATGCTCTTGAAGGAGACTGTAGGACCCCAACGTTTTTCTCTCTCTTTGTATTGTGGGCACCATGAGGTGACCAACTTCTTTCTCATGCTCTCCTTCCATGATGTACTGCCTTGCCACAGGCCTAAAAGCAAGGGTAACTGCCCACATACTGAAACCTCCAAAACAGTGAGTCAATACAAACTTTTCCTCTATTTAAGTTGATTATCTCAAATATTTTGTTACAGTAACAGAAAGCTGACAAGGGTGCTTAGTTTTTAAGAAATTAGTGAGGATTACTAATGAGATTTAGGTATTTTGCTATCAAGATCCACAAATTAGGCAATGCAAAAGAACTGATAGAGCAGAATTTAGGGGTGGGATAACTCTTAAGAGGATAGGGGAATTAAACAGCATTTGGGACCAGAAAACCTTTATAATATAATGTTTCAGGACATTTAGCCCACTCTCTAATTCTCTTCACCTAATCTCACCTAATCTCCAAAGACTGGAGATTATTCTTAGAGTCCACAAAGCCCCTCAAAACACATATGAATAGACAAAATGTAAAATTTTGTACCTAGTTTGCAAAATTATTCAGGTGGAGGCTATCCTCTAATATGTAATGTTAAATATCTAATTCATTAAGAGAAATATAGAACTAGATAATTCCATTGTATACAGGACAGTCATTTCATTTGGCTGGATAATCGGTTAGGCTGTCATCTATTTTGAAGGATACTGAAAATTTAATAGTATATCTGTTGGAGGGTAACTGGAAAGGTTATTAATCTGGCAATAATAGGAAATAAGAAATGGTAATAGGAGCTAGGGTTTGTTAGCCCCTGCCACAGAACAGAGGCTCCCAGTAACTTTCTTCCAGTATCTCTCCTCAGATCTCTAGAGGAGGGCTTGAATGTGGTATAGTACTTACTTAACATATGTACCTGGGTTCCATCCCCAGTAAAAGAACAAATAACCACAACATACACACAGACAACAACAACAACAACAACAAAATTCTTTAGGGGCAAAGAGCAAAGTTATAAGATGATCTTTCTAAAGTCTACATAATATAAAATAAAAAGAAAACATTTTCTAATGATTACAGTGTTCTAATAATAAACTGTATTGCTTTGTGATGAAACAATTTCCCTCACAAAGGTAACATTCCGGGAAAAATCAATAACCATCAATGGATGGAAAATTGGCTTTCATGACCTTGAGGGTCCCACGATGATTTTTCTGAGGGCTAATACTAGTTTTCAAAATATAATAAAAAGAAATGCATATGTTGTTGTCAGATACAACTAACTTTTATGGCATGCTAGCTATTTTTGATTGATCAAAAATAAAATAATATAGTTGCCAAAACCCAAACAATTTCAGTTCTAAGTAAAGAAGTAAAAGAAAACGGTGTGGAGGCCCTCACCACAGCTCCTCCTGCACCTTGGCCTCCTGATGCTTCACTAGTAGTTTCCTTAGCTTGGTTCTTTGCTGTTTTATTCTGCTTTGGCACCTGTTATTTGAAGAATCTGAGTCAACATAGTAATAAGCATGCAGTAAATATTAATGACTTTATTCTACTCTTTCCTCTATGTCTCAAAACTCGTTTGTATTCTTTTTCTGTGAACAGTGCCTGTTAGTGTATGTAGAATTAAACTGAGTTGGAAGTTTATGGGATTTCTTTTTTCATGATAACAAAGTGGAAATACTGTTAACTTTGGTAATTATAAAATGATTCATTATTTTAGGTGAATGGTAACAATTTAAAAATTGGAAAATTTTAAGAAGGAAGTATTTGACATAAAAATATTTAATGTTGATCGCTGCCCCAGTGCCAGCCAAGAAGGTGAGATCCGGGGAAAGCCACTCGACTTGGACATCACATCTCCCTCTGCCCAGCTGGACCCAGCCCATGGGTCCGGATAGCCGCACCCTCTCTTGCAGGCAGCACTATTGCTGCTCCAGCCCCAGGGGGGTACCCCCCTTCTCAGGTCCCCTGATTGTGCCAGTCCTTGGACCTGCTCCGCAGAGACAGGGCTGGTTATAAAGGGTGCTAAGCTGCAGGGAAACCTGTGATAGAACTGTCCGGAGTTCAACCCTGCGGAGGTTGGGGAGCTCAAATTGGTCCTTGTGGCCTGAGGTCAGTCTGCAACACAGGGTTCTGCTTTGACTAGATGAGATAGAGGGATTCAGTTCTGCACATGGCTGAACATGATGCATATTATGACAGCAGAGATATAGTCTGAAAGAGGCCCTTCAAAGTCATTTTTTTTTTGTTCTTTTCTTTCTTTTCCTCATTCCACCCTGTAAATTCTTTTTTCTGCCCTCTTTCACCAACTCAGTCTCTTGCTACACCATATTGGCCCTCATCTCCCTTTCTGTTCCTGCCCTAACTCAGATTTCTTCTTTTATCTTTTTTATTAATGTTCTTTTTTGTTTTCTATCATTGAGCGTCACTCAAGGGTTGGTAGTTTCAAGGGAAAGTGAGCCCCTATAGCTGTTAAGGGGATATATTCTTGTCCTTATACTTGCACTCTGTCTATCCCTTTTGAGTTTAACAGTTTCCTAAAGATTGTGTGGTCACTCTGTGTCCTCTGGCTTCACTTGGAACCTTCTACAGTTCTTTTACTTGTTTACTCTTCTCGTCCTAATTAGGTCTAGGGTCCCATTCTAAATAGTAAATATACCATGTTTAGGAGTTTGTCCACTGCAAACGTATTTTGGGCTGCTTCTTGATTTTAATTTAATTCACATGGTTGGAGGGTGATGGATTGATGACTACCACAAGTGGTCAATTTGCAGGAGGTGATTGATCCTGTTCTGTTGCTGATTGTATAGATTGGGATAAGGGATTGGGATTGATTGGATGAGTTTTTTCTCTGATATTGTGAAAATGAGAATGGCTATGAGTCATTAGAGAGTCGGGGGCTGAAGCACAACAATATCAGGAAGATTTAATAACCCAGAGATTGAATCAAGGAAAACCCAACGGCAAAAATTAAAATGAGAAAACACTTAAGCAAGACACAAAGACAGACTTCCAGTTCACCAATGGCAAACAGTAGGGCAAAGGAGGATGAAAAGTCTGATAGTGAACTTCCAGGACACTCAGAACTCACAGCACAGGAAGTAACAAAACAGATCCATCAGGCTCTAGAAAAATTCAAAACAGAAATAATTTCCCAGATAACCATAGAGATGGTGAGCAAAGTGAAAGTCATGATTTGAAACTCTAGAACAGAAACTGACAAAAAAAAAATATATAGATGAGCTCAGTACCATAATAGAAGCCATGAAGGCCCAGCATTAGAAAGAAATGGAAACAATAAAGGCACAACATAGGAAAGAAATGGAATCCATAAAACAGATTCAAACAGATATCCAGGAGATTAAAAACTCTATTGAAAGTGTATGCAACATATTGCAAAGATAGAATCTCAGATATAGAAGATAGGATAGCAGTCAGTGACTGTGAAAAGAGAGGTCTCTTAAAAACAGTAATGGATCATGAGAAATTGATTCAACAACTCCTAGATGATGCAAAGAAGAATAACATAAGACTGATAGCAATCCATGAAATAACAGGAGAAAGTGCAAATGACTTTAAAAAATGCTGTTCACAGAATTAATTACAGAAAATTTCCCAAACAGAGGGGAAGAATTTGACATACAGATAAGTGAGGCATATAAGACTCCAACTAGCCATGATCAAAAAAAATCTACACCTAGACATATAATAATCAAGATCCCAGAAACCCAACAGAAGAACAAAATACTACAAGCAATAAGAGAAAAGAAACAAATCACATGCAAAAGAAAGCATATCAGAACCACAGCAGACTTTTCCACTCAAACCCTGAGGTCAAGGAGAGCCTGGAGTGAGGTATTTAAAGTCCTTAAAGAAAGCAACCTCCAACCTAGACTGATGTATCCTGCAAAACTTTCTTTCAAAATGAATTCGGGAATAAGATACTTCCATTATAAAAGAACACCTGAGAAACTTCATGAATCCCAAAGCAGCACTACAAGGAATTCTAAACAATATCCTAGAAAAAGACAATGAAGATCACAACACCACGAGGCCCAACAAGCAAATCAAATAGTCAAGGCAACAAACAAAAAGGAGAGGGCAAAAAATTAAAGAGTCAACAAAAAGACAATAACATGACAATAAGAAGTCAGTACATATAAGTTATAAGCATCAATGTCAGTGGCCCTAATTCACCAATCAAGAGAAATAGACTGGCAGATTGGATTAAGAAGCAAAATCCAACAATATGTTGTATACAAGAAACACACCTAATGCAAAAAGAAACCCATAGACTGAAAGTGAAAGGGTGGAAAACAATTCTCCACGTGACAGGAGCCCAGAAAGAAGCAGCGGTAGCAGTCTTATTCACAGACAAAGTAAATTTCAAACCAAAACTGATCAAGAGAGACAAAGAAGGCCACTACATCATTGTAAAGGGAACAATTCAAGAGGAAGAGATGACAATCATAAACATATATGCACCAAATATAAATGCCCCCAACTATATAAAACAAATATTAAGTAACATGAAAAACCAAAAAAGCACTAATACAATTATAGTGGGGGATCTAAATACCCCAACTATCACAAATAGACAGATCATCTAGGCAAAAAATCAACAAAGAAATACAAGAACTGAACCAAGCTTTTGAATGTGTGGACTTATTAGACATCTATAGAGTGTTCCACCCCACAAAATCAGAATATACATTATTTTCAGCTGCACATGGGTCATTCTCCAAGATAGACCACATATTAGCTCACAGAACAGTTTTTAATAAATGCAAAAGAATCAAAGTTATTCCCTGTATATTATCAGATCACAGTGCAATAAAGCTGGATATCAATAGCATGAGAAACTAGGAACTTCACAAACACATGGAAATTGAACAACACTTTCTGGAACAATCAATGGATCACAGAGGAAATTAAGAAATCAGACAGTTTTTATAAATAAACAAAAATGCCAATACAACATACAGGAATCTGTGGGACACAAGGAAAGCAGTTCTATGTAGAAAATTCATAGCACTGAATGCCCACACTAGGAAAATCAAACAAGTTCAAATAAACAACCTAAAGATGAATCTTCAACTCCTAGAAAAACAAGAGCAAGAAAAACCCAAAGCTCGAACAAGAGAGGAAATTATAAAGATTAGAACACAAATCAATTCAGTGGAAACTAAGAAAATGATACAAAAAAATAAATGAATCGAAGAGTTGGCTTTTTGAAAGAGTAAATAAAATTGATAAACTCTTAGCAAACCTTATCAAAAAAAGGAAAGAAAAGGCTCAGATCCATGCAATCAGAAATGAAAAAAGTGAAGTCACAACAGATCCAATAGAAATCCAGAGGATCATTAATACCTACTTTGAGAACTTGTACTCTAATAAAATGGAAAACATAAATGTACAGATTTCTAGATACTTATGAATTAGCAAAGTTGAACAAAGAAGATAAAAACATTTTAAACACCCCAATTACAATCAGTGAAATTGAAAATGTAATTAAAAACTTACCAACAAAGAAAAGCCCAGGTCCTGATGGATTCACTGCTGAAATTTACAGGACATTTAGAGAAGAACTACTGCCATTACTCTTGAGACTTTTCAATGAAATTGAAAGGGAAGCAATACTTCCAAATTCATTCCTGGAGGCAAGTATCACTTTGATTCCCAAACCAGGGAAAGACAAAACTAAAAAGGGAAAGGGGAACATGGGAAAAGGAAAAAAATATGAGAAAATGTAAAATGGAATTAAAGTGATTGAAGGTGGGGAGTGGAGAAGGGGGTGAAGGGAGGGTGGGGACAAGGGGAAAAAATGAGAACCAAGACCTGGCATATAAAGGTGCAAGATCCCAGTAATGAATGTAACTGTACTGTCTACCTAGAATGTACCAATAAATTCAATTTAAAAAAAGAGAGAACTACAGGCCAATATCCTTAATGAATATAGATGCAAAAATCCTCAATAAGATACTAGCAAACAGAATACAGAGGATCATCAAGAAGATCATATATATTCCAAGGATGCAAGGATGGTTCAACATACGTAAATTAATAAATGTAATTCACTATATTAACAAAGTCAGCAACAAAAACTACATGAGCCTCTCAATAGATGCGGAAAAAGCATTTGACAAAATTCAACACCCATTCATGATTTTAAAAACCCTGCAAAAAACTGGAATAGATGATCTATATCTCAACTTAATAAAGGCTATCTAGGAAAAACCAACAGCCAACATCATATTAAATGGCCAAAACCTGAAAACCTTTATGTTAAAATCAGGAACCAGACAAGGATGCCCACTATCACCACTCCTCTTCGATATAGTTCTGAAAACATTAGCCATAGCAATTAGACAAGTAGAAGAAAGCAATAAAGACAGGAAAGGAAGAAGTTAAACTCATTATTTGCTGATGATATGATACTCTAGATTGAAGACCCAAAAAATTCCACCAAAAAAGTCTTGACTTAATAGACACTTTTAGCAAAGTAGCAGGATACAAGGTCAACACCTAAAAATCAATAGCCTTCTTGTACACAAACGACAGACTCACTGAGAGAGAACTTAGGGAAACAATTCCTTTCACAATAGCACCAAAAACAATGAAGTATCTGGGAATCTAATAAAAGAAGCAAAAGACCTCTGCACTGAAAACTGCAGCACTCTGAAAAATGAGATTGAGGAGGATATAAGAAAATGGAAAGATCTCCACTGTTCCTGGGTAGGAAGAATCAACAGTGAAAATGGCCATATGACCAAAACTGCTATACAGATTCAATGCAATACCAATTAAACTTCCAACACTATATTTCACAGAACTAGAAAGAAGAATCCAAAAATTCATTTGGAACCATAAGAGACCTAGAATAGCAAAAGCCATCCTAGGCAACAGACACATGGCAGCGGGTATAACAATTCCCAATTTGAAACTATACTACAAAGCCACTGTGATAAAAACAGCATGATACTGGCAAAGAAACAGACCTGAGGATCAGTGGAACAGACTGGAAGACACAAAAACAACTCCAGATGCACTCAGCTACCTCATCTTTGACAAAGGAGCTGACTATCCCCAGTGGAGGAAAGATAGCCTCTTTAATAAATGATGTTGGAAAAACTGGATCTCAACCTGCCAAAGATTAAAACTAGACCCTTGTCTCTCACCATGCACTAAATTAAAATCCAAGTGGATTAAAGATCTAAATATTAAAACAGAAACACTAAATTTGCTGGAAGATAAATTAGGCAGAACTCTGGAAGACATTGGCACAGGAAAAGACTTTATGAACAAAGGCTCAGTAGCGCGGGAACTAGCAGAGAGAATCAACAAGTGGGATCTCCTCTTATAAAAGTTTCTGCACTGCCAAAGAAACCATCAACAGAACTAAGAGACAACCTACAATGTGGGAAAAAATTTTTACCAGCTGCTCCTCAGACAAAGGACTATTATCTTGAATATATAAAGAACTCAAAACAATCAGCACCCCCCCAAATATAAGGACGTGATTCAAAAATGGGCATTTGAAATGAACAGACATTTCTCAGACAAAGCAGCAGCAAGTAAATATATGAAAAATGTTCCACATCGCTGGTCATTCGAGAGATGCAGATGAAAACAGCACTGAGATTTCACCTTACCTCACAAAGAATGGCTGCTATCAAGAAATCAACCAGTAACAAATGTTGGTGGGGTTGTGGTGAGAAAGGAACCCTTCTCCATTGTTGGTGGGAGTGCAGACTCGTGAAACCACTATGGAAATTAATATGGAGATAGCTCAAAGAGCTTGGACTGGAGGTTCCATTTGACCCAGCCATCCCTCTGCTGGGTATCTTTCCAAAAGAGTTAAAAGAATCATATCACAGTGGCATATGCACACCTATGTTTATAGTAGCACAGTTTGTATTATCTAAAACTTGGAAACAGCCATTTGTCCATCAGTTGGAAACTAGATAAAGGAGATGTGGTTTTTCTATAAAATGGAATACTACTCAGCTATAAAGAATGAGAATGTCGATTCATTCATAGGAAAATGGATACATTTTGAAGATATACTCCTAAGTGAAATAAATATGTTCAACATGTGTAAATACTGAATAGTTTCCCTGGTGTGAAAAACTAAAATAATACTCAAGATCCTAACAGGATAATTAGCAATGTGAAATAGGAAGAAAAGGGCTAAAGGTTTAGGGACAGTGGAAAGGATAGGGGAAGGGGAGAAAGGGAAAGTGAAGAAAAATGTGAGAAAATGTAAAAATGGAATTAAAGTGTTTGTAGCTGGTGAGGGGACGACGGGATGAAGGGAGGGTAGGGTCAAGGAGAAAAAATGAGAACCGAGACCTGTCATGTAAAGGTACAAGATCCCAGTAATGAATGTAACTGTTCTGTATACCTAGAATGTACCAATAAGTTCAATTAGAAAATATTTAATGTCACTTAATATTTAGATTCTTCATCTAAAGGACTAGTAAATTTCTTTTGGTTGTACATGATCACTATATAAATAGTGTGGATAGTACCGACAGGACTTAAACAAAGAATGGGGGTCACAAGGGACATGAGTGTGTGAGTGTGTGTGTGTGTGTGTGTGTGTGTGTGTGTGTGTGTGATGGTGTAGAAAGTCCAACACAAACACCTGGCTAGGCCAAAGTCACTCTACTGTCTGGATTTCATGTCACCTCCTCTCCTGTCTTTGCTGGCTTTTTTAGCCTGTGTGTACCAGATTATCCAAAGCCAAGAATTTCCTGCAAGGTAGCAGGAGGGACAGGAAACACCATGTGCTTCCTTGTTTGGGAGGTGGCACAGGACTCTGGTGCAGCCAGTAAAAGCAAACACCTAATGCAGGAAAGGGTTTGGTGACCTTGTCAGTAAAATTTTGCTTTTAAGAAGAATGATACCATCACTTACCAAATTTTAGTTTGTATTCACTTAACCAGTGGGAATACAGTGCAGCATGTTTACTATTGGAGCTTCAATTTAATAAGGTAAACAGGATAAATATTGACTCATTCAGGAGTGAGAAACAAAGATACAGCCATCTTAGTTGCTTCAGGAACAACGGATACCTTTTGTAGTGATAAGCAAACATATTTTTTGCTCTGGATTTACTTAATCCATTCAGCAATTACTTTGTTGAAGAAGAGAGTCTTGAGGAAAGTTAAGGGAAAAGCATGAAGTTATGTTTTTTGATGAAGAGAAGGGTATAGTCATTATAATTAAAGCATGCTGCTGTAGGTCACAGCTCTGAGGCAAAGACAACTAATTTGGATATATCTTGACATTTATAAACATGAAATAAGATTCACCATTTTTAAAGGTAGAGTGAGCTACAGAGAAAAATATATTTAAATCATTTAAACAGGTATTTCTCTTAGGGCAAGGGAAGGAAGCTATGTTTTTTTTTCTCAGTCCCCCTGAGATAGTCTTTCATCTCCCAGGCTGGTGGCCTCTTGTGAGGATAGAACAGCATTAAAATTTTGAAAAAGGGAATAGTTTTTGTTTCCAAGTGAGGCACCATATTATACAAGCATTAAAGGGAAAGGATCTAGAGGAAGTGTGTATATGAATTGTACTTCTGTCCTCCACTAGTCACATCACCCTGGGAAAGTTGCTTCATCTATTTTTTATGAGCTTCAGTTTTCTCATGTGTAAATATTAGCACCTATCATACAGAATTTTTGTGTGGATTGAATTAGAAGTGGTCTGTATAATATTTAGCACAGTACTAGGAATATATCATAGAAACACAGATTGAAAAGTGACTATGAGAAGAGTTACAGGTATTTCTTAACTCAAAAGGTATTAATTAATTTGTATGCAAAAATGGGCTTATATAACTTTAATTTCTACATCAACAATTGATCATTTATGATGACTTTATAAAAGCACATCTTTTGCATAATTGGCTTTTATCATATATCACGGTTTGTATTTTCAGCAATGAGATCAAAACCCGAAAAGATTTTCTGCATCCTAAATTGGAGGTATCATCTGCCTAAAACTTTTGTGATTAAGAAGCAAAGATATTACTTTTACATGATGGGGGCTCAATAAATAATGGTAAATTGAATAAATTCATGCATTGGTTCAATAAATATTTAACTAAATGACAATGAGCTTTATAAAAAATAAAACAGTGATGTCATAGTCAAGACACTGTGTGTGTGTGTGTGTGTGTGTGTGTGTGTGTGTGTGCGTATGTGCACGCATGTGCGCTCACATGCATAGGAGGGGTGGCAGTTTGTATTTAATATTGGGAGCTAGTCCTAAAGTCTAAATTCCAAAATTACTTGAAAATTGGAAATCCTATTAAGTATGACCAACTTAAAAATTGCCACAGGTATATAATGATATTCAACTTTAAATTCAGTGTTTCCTTGTGGGAAATTAAGTTTTGTTTACTTTAGACTTCATAGACCTTTTCTGGTGTTTTATTTTCCTAATATTTAAAAAGAAAATTGGAAAAAAAAGTTATTCTCAGTAACTGCATATAAACCCTTAAGCAAGGATTTTCCCCTCCCCCTTTGGCTAATGTTTCATTGACCTCTACAAGGCTGGCATTTCTATAATAACATCTAATAATTATTCTGGAATTTCCATAATTTTCATTGGTACTTTCAGAAAATGTGAAAAAGCTATTTGCTAGACATTTTGTGTTTGTCTAATTAATTTTCAGTCATACACTGTTGCATATTTGAAGTTGGCCGGCTATTGCTATCCTGTTCAATAATGCATTTCCCAGAGAATAGAATAAATCCATATTTAAGTTTTCAGCCATCCATTTGCTCAGGAAGAATTTATCAGTCATCTTCTGTATGCTATGTGCAGGATAAACCCTGTGCCACCATTGATATTCCACTCTGATTAGCTTGGAAAGTCAGAAAACAGATATGGTTCAGTCTCTGAGAACAAGTTCCTCTCCAAAGAACTTTCAACCTAATGTAAAGTTTTAAATGTATAAATAAGTGAATGCCTTTTAAATTTTTCATTATATTTAATTAGAAATATTAAATATGGAAATCTAAAGTAATACAGTTTAAGAATATTTCCATATAACAAAGCAGTTTCCCTGTTTTCTTTAGAGGAAGTTGTTTTCTATGCCAAACATTCAGAATAAGTAATTTCTTAATTCCTATGCTCTATCACTGAGAATTACTTATGTGTGTATTTTGTTGTGATTTTCAAAGTTAATATAGCATCAAAATTAAAGAGAAAATTTGAACAGTGCCCAGTTTTGGTCCTTCTTGGAAAAAGTAATTAATCTTTAACTTCCCATTTCCCTACTTACTCTCTTTCAAAAACACAAATACTTTTCCTTACCCAAAACCTCCTAAATCTCAGAGCATTCACAATATACACTGACAAAATGCAGGAAATTGGCAAACTACTAGGAGGGAGGTGACATGTTATGTGCTTGAATTCAGACCTTTTCCTTTTCCTTTTCTTTTGCTCAATTTGATTTAATGCCTGCTAAAAGTAGTGGCATATGTTCTTAGTGAAAGCCCAATTATGATTATGATTCCTGGCAAATGTATTTACCACTATAGAAATCCAAAGGGCTTTGAATTGTTGGCCCTACTTAACCACCTTCAAAGTCTTCATTGTTCTTATTCCAGTGGGAACTTGGCAAATATAGATAAGGTAGAGGGGAGAAGGGTAAGGAGGGAAAGCAAGGAGAGCACTATGTATATTGCCAAATGCTATAATTTTCAACCTGAAAATTTTGTTTTAGTTTATATTTGAGCATTGAAATGTACTGGAGAGAGCACAGAATCCAAAGCTAAAAAAATGAGTTATAATCAGACTATGCTCAAAGCACATTCCCCAGCACAAGCGAACTTGCCTCTGTACCTATTGTTTCCTCCTCCTCTCATTGTAGGAGAGGGGATGTATTTCCCTGCCAGTCCTTCCACCAACATCAGGAACCCATTCACTTCTTGCCATCTGTTTATTATATGTCTCATAGATATCTTTTAATCTCATTTTCCCCTCTAGTTACCACACTGTCTTTACTTGTGCACAGGAAATAGCTCAGAAAAGAAACACTTGTATTTTTCTCAGTGGCTCCATTTCCTTATATCTCATTCACTAGTAATTTTCCTCAAAAAGGTTAAATACATTCCTGAGATTTCATATCATTTACCCTCTCATCAAAGTACAATAAAGTTGAACATTTACATCCATAGTATCCTCTACTGACTTGGACTCCAAGGTAGTAGATCTTCTTAGTTTATAGGCTTTCTACATTTCTCCTTAGACCTACCAGGGCCTCAGAGAATCCCTGCATAAAAATTATATCTATACCTCCCAGTATATTAGCATGATCAGGAAGTTGTAGATGTAATAAACCAAAAATAGTAGCGATATTCTTTTGAGAAGAGAATGTCAGTTTTCTATGAATCTGTTTATATTGGCTGCTCTTAGTATAACTCATTTTTGGGGGGCTCCATTTCTCACTAAGGCTATCAACTTGAATGTAAGTGGACATTATTGATACATTTTAGCTCTTCCTTTAGAAAATAAAAAATCCTTCTGGATTTTAACTTTTTCCAAATATACTTAAAATTCTTATTATAACTGCCTCTGATAAAAGATGGTAATGTTGTAGAATATGTGACACATTGTATATAGCAAGACTATTTTTCCTGTTTGCACCTATGATATTTTAGCTATCCTTTCTTTAAAAAGGAAGGCTATTAAGCTTAGCTTGCCTTTTAAAAATTAATTTTTAAAACCAGTCGGGTTAATTTAGTACATTTCTCTCAATAGTTTATTCCAAAATGAGATTTTTTAAAAGATAGACTTGACAAATTTAAAGTTTATAAGCCGATTTTATGTAATATTATTTTCAACACAAAAATGTATTGTGAATGTTGAATAGTAAACCTCCTTAAATAATATACTAAAATAATTTAAATAAAGATATAGCTTGTGATATGTACATAGCTAGTGATATGTCAAAGGGAAAATAATTTGAGTGAAGTGGGTAGGATCAAATATAACCCTGGCAGTTACAAAATTACTATGCAGATATCTTGATCTCTTTCGTAGGCCTCAGTATGAATGAAAGCATTATTTGAATCCTGTCACGAGCTGCGACGTCAGGATCCTGCCAGCAGGTCCTAAACCTGAAAGGACGAGGACAGAGACGGGAGGCACTTTTCTGCTCATGGTCCTTGCTTGCTTTATTACAGAACCTTTTCCTTTTATACTCTCCAGCTGCACGAGAGCGAGAGTACTGCCCACACATTCCAGAAGGAAACAATAACAACTACTATCGGTTACCTCTGCTAGGCAATAGATCAGACCACCAGTTGAACTAGCCCATTGCTATGGGTGATGGTATGTCCACACTGCTCAGGTGAATCACAGGTCAATATGGCTGTGCTCTCCATAGAATCTGAAGGAATAAATGACATTTATGTACTTAAAATGAAACTTGTATTATCTTTGCTACAAAAATATTCAAATATTCAAGTATGTCAGATGTATGAAATAGGCATACAAATATTTTATTTTCAAGTATAATCAATTTCTGTTCTTGACTTTGATAGTTGTAAGATAATAATGAAAAACTTGCTCATAAGTAAGTTGAAAACAAGAGCCAAGCCTTCCCTGAGTGGCAAAATACTCTGCTTTCACAGAACCCCACAACTCATCTAGGGATAGAGCTCAAATTGTCATCTTGAGTGCATAAGCAGAGTTCAGCTCAAAGTTCTTTCTCTTCTCTCAAAGTCAAGTTGTCAGGTTGGGCAGAAAAATCTAGAGAGACAGTCCTTCAGAGTCTGCACTTGGAATGGGAAGGAAAACATTTGTCAGAGACCAGAGGAGAATTAAGGCCTAATTGGACTCCTCTGTGAGCACAAATGAGCAAGGCTGCACACTGGAGTGAATGCGTATTGCATATTAGGAAAAGTTAAGACATCTGAGCTTAAGTTGTTTACCAGCGTGTGTACTAATGATATTGGAAAGCAGATGAATCTTGTGTTACTTTGATTGCTTGTGCCCATGTTTGGGTGAATAAAAGAGATGAGCCAAAGGCTAGGGGCTCCTCTGCTTACTACAGGTGAGAGTCCTCTAGCTGCCCACAGGTTAACCTGTGTCTTTCTTCTTCTTTTGCCCCAGGCTAGGGAGAACAATTTAAAGTGTCTAGGTCCAGGAGCAAGGCAGAGAGTGGGTTGGCCACAGGTGGCACCCCAGTGTGGGGCTCAGGACTTGGGCTTGCCTGCAAGTATTGTTCTGTATTATTCTTATCTTTGAAGCATCTGACAAAATCTGACCTATTTGTTTTTTATTTCCAACGAGTTCTTTATTTAGAAATTTCATAAATGCTTTTTTGTTTTTTGTTTGTTACTGGGGAATCAAACTCAGGTCCTTGCGCTTGCGCAGTAGACGATGGAACCACTGAGCTAAATCCCTAGTCCTACTTTTATCAGATGGTTCTGCAACACATTAATGCTTACTTAGGAACGTGAAGGCTGGCTCACGCAAGCATTTTGAATTAGTAGATTACTCCCTCAGAAGGGTATTCAGAAGTATTTTGTGCTGTGAACTCTGAGGCTACAGGAAGGTAGAAGTGGGATCTGGGAATCCAGATCATTAACTTACGCACCATTGGTTTATGACTCTCTTCTAGCTTATAGTACAGTACTTGATACCGTGTATTTTTCTGCAAAATTTTGTCTACATCTTTCAGGTGTTCACCATATTATTGGATTAGCTTCTTAGCTCTATTCTATTGATGAATGGGACTTAAGTTTGTAGGACTAATAACCCGTTATCTTCCATAACTTTTGCTTCCACATCTTTTATTAATTTAATTGTATGTTATAAATTTAATTACTTTCAAAAGTGACCTAAAGTCAACTCTGGGTGTGATGTAGTTGTCTCTGATGTATTCAAAATTCTTTGTTTTTCCTGTCCCTGGAGAAGAATCTGACTCACCAAGAACTTTCCTCTGTCGCGAGCCGGCGACGCAGAGCACTGTCCAGCAGTATCTCAAACCTGAAAGAGCAGCGGGGTGGAGATGGGGCAGAGAGAAAGGAAGGACGCCAAGACAAGAGTCTGATCAAGGGGACGTCTATTGGAGGCAGGCAGGCATCAGCCTTTTAAAGGAAAAGACCGAACTATTATGGGCTAGGATTACCATAGTAACCTCAACACCCGCTCCACGGGAACGAGGGTTCACACGGGAAAGAGAAAGCAGGCTCAAGAAAAACAAATTAACAACACTTGCAACTAATAATCATGATTCCCAAATAGGTGGAGGAACTTAACAAAATGGAGTTACAACACCTGACTCCTACAGATAACGTCAGATCTTTAACAGGAAGCACCTGACTCCTACAGATCTTTGGCTGTCCGAGTTTCTCCCGTGCAGGGTCAAAAACAAGTTTAACACGTGCAGTCCTTAAAAAGGAACAAATGTTATCTTTCAAAAAGCCAGTGGGCCATGGCTGACTTCCCACATTCTTCCAGGATTTACTTCTATCCACATCAAAATTAAGGTAATTGTGAAAGTTTCTTCGAGAAGTTGCTTGAAGTTTTCCTTGCTCTTTTTGGTATTTAATGTGTTCATTCAGTTCTTTTTCTCTTCTTTCCAGCACAGATTCAGATTTGCCGGTGATGGTCTTTTTAGTGTCCTTTGGCTATCAAATCATGGCACTGCTGAAGAATATACCTCAACAACCCTTACAGGAAATGCAGAAGGATTTTTTTGAGAAGGCTCCAAAATGCTGGGATTACAGGTAGGTGCCACTGAGCAATTTCTCCGCATCACCACCAACATTTATTTCCTTTTTAAATTATAGCCATTGTAGTGGAAGTGAAGTGCTATCTCATTATGGTTTTGAAATGAGTTTTCCTGATGATTTGTGTTGAGCATCTTTCCATGTGCAAACTGGCTGTTAATAGTTTTGGCTTCTTATAAAAACTGGTGATACATCCAGAAATGTTTTCAGAACTCAGGTGTATTTGTCAGTTCTAAGGCAGTTGTTTCACTGTGCTTTTCTTTGCTATCTATGATATAGTATGCTCTGCTTTCCTTTATTGTTTTTGAGTATTGTATCTACAGTTTGACTTGGCTTTGAACTGTCCATTAAACCTAAACTTAACAAAACACATGAAGATTTGGAAATCCTTCAGAACAATGCTACAGTTAAGATTTTGCTAATGCAAGTGTTTTCTCTAACTCCTTTAGCTGGTTATTGCCTTGAGTAATCATCATCCAGTTGTATCCTCTTCTGTGGCACTTTTATTTCTTTCAAATTCTTCCCTTGCCCAGTTCCTCAGGTATTGGTGATCAGATGCATTTGGAACTTGCTGGATTGCTTGCAGAATTCTTCTGTAGAGGAGGAGGACTTGTTCCCTTCTCAGGAACTGCTTTAGTGTTAGTGTCCCCAGAGGTAAGCGTAAGGCAGCCATGTCAGTGAAACATGTAGAGTGTAGAAGAAGATGTAGAAATTCCCTTTTGAGGTGTTTATACTACCTTAAAAGCAAACTAGTCTTTGTTTAACCATTTTGTGGGAAGCCAGCCATGGCCCACTGGCTTTTTGAAAGACAACATTTGTTCCTTTTTAAGGACTGCACGTGTTAAACTTGTTTTGACCCTGCACGGGAGAAACTCGGACAGCCCCGAGGGCCGGGCGAGGGGCGTGGGAGGCGGGCGGGGCGCGCTGGGACCACTGTGCAGAGTGCGAGCTTCCCGGGCCGCGTGGACCAGGTGTTGAGGCCCGTGTGAACCCTCGTTCCCGTGGAGCGGGTGTTGAGGTTACTATGGTGATCCTAGCCCATAATAGTTCGGCCTTTCCCTTTAAAAGGCCGGTGCTTGCCGGCAATAAACGTCGCCTTGATCAGACTCTTGTCTTGGCGTCCTTCCTTTCTCTCTGCCCCATCTCCACCCCGCTGCTCTTTCAGGTTTGAGGCACTGCGGGACAGTGCTCTGCGTCGCCGGTTCGCGACACCATTTTGGTAGCACTACTTAAATATTTTGTTCATTTCGTATTCAAGTTTTAAACACCAATAGTTTTCTGGGAAGAAATCAGTGTGTTTGATGTTAGTATGAACATGAATTTTCTTGGGGCACCATCAACACAGATGACTGCAGTTTTTGCTAAATAACAGACTTTCTGATTTTTTTATATGAAGAGAAAGATCAAATATATCTTATCCTTTACTGTTTTGGCCAGTGTTCTGCAGTGTAAAAATATTTGTAAAATTTAGACATAACTTGTAAATCTTACAGATGCTACAGCATGACACTCAGAGGTGAAATTTGTTTATTCATCTAACTGTGCAGAGAAGCTGTTCAATATTATTACACAAAATAACTTCGGTATGAAGAGTCATATCATCAGTATGTTAACATTTCATACTGGTTGAAAGAGGGACTTTTTCAGTTTCTTAAATGGATTTTTACCCTAAGCATTTTATTAGTTATAATTTTACCTGCCATCATTATTAGATTCTAGTCAGCTTTGCAACTTTCCCTTTTATAGGTCATAAATTGCCTTCTAAGTAACTCCTAAATAATTTACTTCCTGAGCCTTTTCATTGAGTATGACCCTTTTTATAGACAAAATCTTTATGTTGTTTGTGTGACATTTAAATCACTGATTAAAAATAATCAGCATCTTGTCAAATGGCTGTGATTTGGAGTTAAGCATCTTTTCAATTTTGCTAGTCATTTGCCACAGACTGTGCACAATGGAATAAGACCACTAGGCTGTAAAACTCACTGATAAGTAGCTTCTATTAAAAGGTGAACTTCTATTAATGCCTTGTTTCATTAGTGCTATGAATTAACTCAGAAGATTGTAATGCCTCGTCCCTAAACATCTCAAAAGCATCCATAGGCCTACGCTTAGTCTCCTTTCCTATGTCACTTCTGAAATCATCACAATGTATCGTCAGACATATTTGTGAAACATAAACTCAAATAAAATGTTAAAATAAAGGCATAGTAACTAAGAAAAATCTCAAGATGCCAAATTTCATATCATTTTTAATTAAGTTTATTGGTACATTTTAAATATACATAATGATCACATTCAACATATGTAATTTGTACCTGTACATGAGGTATGTGATATATCTTTCTTTCCTTTTTTTTTTTTTTTTTTTTTTTTTTTTTTTTTTTGGTACTGGTGATCAAACTTGGGACCTTGTGCTTGTGAGGCAGGTGGTGGAACCACTGAGCTAAATCCTTGCCCCTACATGATATATTTTGATTCTTGTTTTTTTCCCCCATTTCCCACCCCTGTCTTCAGCCTTTCTTCCCTTCCTTATTATAAAACCTGTTTCCATTTTTTCCTGCTTTTTGTTTTTTTCTTTTCCCTTCCTTCCTTTCCCCCTCCCTGCTCCCTAGTTCCCCTTCCCATTTGAATTTTCTCTTTCTATTTCACAATATCTTTCAAACATTTTGGTCCTTATTTACACTTTCGTTTTCTCATACCAGAGAAACAATACAGTAGTAAACATGTATCCAATTTATTTCACTTAAGAATATGGTCTCCAGTGGCATCCATTTGCCTAGAAGTGTCTCAAGTTTATCTTTCTTTACAACTAATACTCCACTATTTAAAAAAAAAACGCACATCTTCTTTATACATTCATCAGTTGATGGGCATTTGGGCTTTTTCCAAGATTTAGCTATTAGAAGCTGTGCTGCTATAAACATGGGTGTGCACATATCATTGTGTTGTGAGGTTTTTAATTATTCTGGAAAGATGCCAAGAAGGGAAATGGCTGGGTCAGATGGAACCTCTAGTTTTAGTTTTTTGAGGAATCTCTACACCGATTTCCACAGTGGTTGCACCAGTCTACACTTTCACCAATGGGGGAGAAGTGTTCCTTTTGTCCCACATCCCCACCAGCATTTGTTACTGGATGATTTCTTGATAATTGCCATTCTTTATGTAGTGAGATGGAATCTCAGCTTTGCTTTCATTTGCATATCTGGAATGAATAGTGATGTTGAATACTTTTTCATATATTTATTTGCTGTTTGTACTTCATCTGTGTTTTGCTTCATTTGCCATAGTGAGAAGTATGAATCAGATTTATCATGGTGTGTATACATATCTTCTTTTGATTGAAAATGTTCCTCTGATGTTCTATTACACCATTAAAGCTTTTTTTGCTTCCTTCATCAGCTTTGTATAAAGGGAGGTCAGAAAGTTAATTTGGGGGGACCAATTGCTAAGTGTTGTACTATAAACACACATAAAAAAACTTAACAGCTATCCCAAGACCTCACTCACCTTATATCAAAATCTTAGAATGGACTCATGTAGATGCATACTGTCCTGCACAATGCTGAATGGAGCGGAAGATTCTCCAACAAAATTGTTTGTAGGGCCAGGGATTTAGCTCAGTGGTTCTGCCACCTGTCTCTCAAAGTACAAGGTCCTGAGTTTGATCCCTAGTACCAAAAAACAAAAAAATAGCTTGTAGAAATATTAATTCACAGTCTATCATATAGCACAAAAAGTTCAAAAATTGATGTTTAATATTTTTTGGTTATCATTTTACGTGGAAATCCTGTTGACATTTCACAGATCTTAGAGATTCTGTAGAACATTGCTGAGGAACTTTCCTGAGACAATTTCACTCTTCTAGCTTTATTTATCCTCTTTCAAATTTATGTTTCCTTTTAGTTCTGGGCATATAAAATTGTTTGCTCCCTGTCTACCTTTGAACTCTTCGTAGGCACATGAATCTCAGTCTACCTAAACCCAATTCTGTGTTGCTGCTTCTCCTATGACACAGAAGAAAATGGCAAGCCTCTTCTAGGGCTGTCTGCCTCAAAAATGACACTAATGTCTATAAATTGAACACACAGGAAACTGGGAGTCTTTCTTTATTCCAACTCCTTAACTCCTCCTCCACCATATTTAGTCAGTCTCCAATTCCCGTTGAACCATTTCCTGAATATTTTTAAGTTGAATATCTCTTATTCTCTGTCCCTGCCACTTTCAGTCAGTTCTCAGTTTTGGAGCTGAATTTCTAGAAGAGTCTTTTAGGTGGGCTTTCTCATCTACCATGAAACTAGTCTATCCATTTTCTACTTTGTCACCAATTGGGTGATTTCTAAAATGCAAAATCTTTCATGTCTTTCTATGCCTAAAGCTCCTCAATAACTACATGTACATGGCTCTTAAGATGAAGACTAGAATTCCCCATAAGACATACAGTTATTTTGTATGATCCCACCCCTGCTAATTATACAGAAATCTCCACACAACCCCACTGTATTTCATCCACCAAGGACTATAAATGCTTGATTCTAAGGGGCTTTATCCAATGTCTGCACTGTTGCTTCTACTGTCTTCCCTCTGCTTACATCTGAGTCCCACTCACTTTATAAAAAATTAAATTTATTGATATTTTTAGGTATACAGTACAGTTACATTCATCATTGGGATCTTGTACCTTTATATGATGTATCATGGTTCTTATTTTTTCCCCATACCTCTGCCCTCCCTTCATCCCCTCCAGCCTTCCCTATTTACAAAGACTTTGTTTCCATTTTTTTCTCATATTTTTTCTTTTCCCTTCTTTCCTTTCCCATACCCTTCCCATTTCCCCTACTCCTTTATCCCTTTTCTTCCTATTTCACATTATTTCATCTCACTCTTACTCCTCCTTCAGATCTGAGTTGAAGAATCATTTCCCCAAGGAAGCTGGGAGTCAGTACTGTGAACAGCCACCTAATTTCACATAGCACAATTCTAATTACACAATTAATTACCTAATTTGATGGCTATTATCTATCCTGAGGCGACTCTGCTCCTGAAAGGTAGAGAATGTATTTGCTGTGTTTACCATTTTATCTCCAGTATTAGCACCTAATAAAAAGAATTGATAAGTTAGTAAACCAACGAATGATTAAATTCACAGTTTTATTTCTTTTATGCTATAGCTCTCAACTTTAGGAATAAAATAATCATAATCATGATATAAAAGAAGCCTGAATTTCTATTTCAGTTTTTTTTGTTAGTTGAACTTTTACTGTAAGTAAATTGCTTAATATTTTAAACACCTAACATTTTATTGTGTTGTAAATTTCGGTGATTAAAATTTTGGTACACAGCAGAATAACAAGCAACATGGAATTGTAAATTACAAAAATATTTATCTGTGGCTTGGGTTTCCTGGCATGAAAAACTTCCCTTTTGTTTGTAAGAGCAAATAAAAATATCGACGAGATTAGCACTGTAGCTGTTGAATATTTTAGTGTCTATTCAGTGTTGGAGGTATAGTTTTAAAATGTACAAGGAAAATACAAAGATCGCTTTACAATTTTATTTTTCTTAGTATTACTTAGAAAAAAATATTTTTAAATCAATATTTCCTTTAAAGAAAAATACCTAAATTTATAATTTTAATAAATTTACTCACCAAAATTAATATTTATTTTCCTTTCATTTGAATACAAACCAGCATATACATGAACTTATCTCTTTACTCCCAGGATATAAGAACACATTATTCCAATTTAATCAGTGCATCCACATGTAAATGAACTGTTCAACCAGAGTTCAAGGATGTTCATTCTGACTTCAATCCTTCCAGACTGGATGTATATCAACACTTCTTTGGTGTTATTATTAATTAGCAGTCTGATAAAAATTAAGAAATATTGTTACTTCAGCTTGAAATCCTTTAGACTTGATCAACTCAAAAGAAAAATTATTAAGATTTTATCAACAGCCATTTAAAGTATAGAGATTAAAATTTAAATTCATGATGTGGTCTGTGAGGCCTCTTCCCTTACTATATTTTACAAAAGCAGAATAGGTATTTATCAAAAAGGAATATAAAATCAGAGGTGGAAAAGGGCATGGATTTTGAAGTTATCTTTTTTTTCCTCATTGAATGTTCTTCCTTTATCTACATGTCAAAGATCCAGACTGCTGGATTGCTATACCTGATCACTACTAATGGCTAACTGCCTGCTGATTTCCAGAACATGTCTGCACCAGCTGTTAGATTATTTGACTAGAACATCTGCCATTGGCCATGGGAAATGCAATGCATGGGAAATGTTTTTGTTAGCAACAAGGAATGAACATGTGACCAATTACTCAAATAAGCAAATCCCCAACACGAATTTCAGTTATACAAATTATATTTTAAATTACTTATATCATCTTACATTTTCCTGATGGGTAATATAAGCAATCAGGACATTTTAAAAGTTTGTTCTTATGTTTTCCAAAATGACAACTAGCTTTCCACAAGTTACTAACCACCATGCTTTAAGACAATAATAGCCTAAGTTTTTCACAAAGTCTATTGGGCATAGGAGTCTTTCATACTCCTATATCTGGACAAGAAAATCACCCACATACTTTCTGCTTAGTGTATTTTGACTTGTGCATTACAATTCTTAGAAAAATTCCACCTACTAATGCAAACCCTAATGTAGAACAAATACAAAGGAAACCACATTTTAGGCATGTTATTCTCAAACTGTTGAACCTAAAGTAAAGACCAAATCTTAGAAACAACCAGAGAAAAAAGAAACTATACATAAGAAACCATGTTGAGAAATAGCTAAGTTTGCAGACCTGAAGACAATGAAATGATATGTTAGAGTTTTAAATGAAAAAAAAATCAATCTAGAATTCTGTGCTCAACAAAAATATCCCTAAAAATGAAGGCAAAATAAAAATAATTCCAGTAAGCAAAAGCTGAGAGCTTTGGTAGATCAGTTTACACAAAAAGGTATTTTTTTCAGGCTAAGGAAGAGTACCAGATATGACCTCATATCTGTAGAAATCAGTAATCCTAAAAAGGGCAGAGATAAAAGAGTTTTAGTACGATTTAAATACATATACTCAGCAATTTTAATTTCTCTAAAATATTTTGATTTTTTTTCTATTAAGGGTTATAGCATATGTTGTAATAAAATAAAATAAAAAATAAATAAAAACACAAAGGCCAGGAAGGGGGAGATAAATCAGCTATAATGATTTCATATTTTTGTGAAGTAGTATAATATTTGAAAGTAAATTGTGATAACTTGACATATATTATTTTTAGGCTAAGCAATTTGTAAAAACAAGGAAACATATCTTTAAAAGTTGATGGCAAAGATTAAATTGAATACTATAGACCACTTTTTCACCCTAAGGCAAATAAAAGAATTGAAGTAGAGGGCAGATGTTACAAAGACAAAAACAAGTGGTAGGCTGTAACCCTGACATAAAATAATTACATTGAATATATATGAACTAATACTCTAACCAAAAGGCAGAGATTGTTATACTGGAAAAAAGAAAGATCCATAATATATCCTTGGTTTTGTTTGTTTTTTTTGTTTGTTTTTGGTACCTGGGATTGAACTTGGGTCCTTATGCTTGCGAAGCAGATGCTGGAACCACTGAACTAAATCCCTAGCCCTACAGTATATTCTTCATAAGAAACAGTACAGGTGTGAGCCGGTCAAGGAGCCATATACACCATCTCAGCTGCCATCTTGCCAGCCCTGGGCCGGGAATGGAAGGAGCCATGGCTCTGGACTGGATAAAGATGGCCAGTGGCTGCTGTGCAGATGTGTGGGAACTGAGCATCATGTGATGGACCTGATCCACAATGTCCCAGGAGTGATCCGAGTGACCCAGGAGGTGCACATCGGAGGGTTGATGTTCAAGTTGGTGGAAAAAAGCCATGTAAAAAAGGATTGGTCTGATCAAACTCCTTGGTGAGGGAAGAAAGAGAACTTGGCTGCTTAAGACACATTGGATAAGTACGGAATTCAAGCAGAGGCCAAGCTTCAATTCACCCCCCAGCATAAACTTCTCCCCCTGAAGTGAAGTATGTGAAGGTGAAAGTGAATTTCTCTGATGGAGTCTTCAAAGCTGTTTCTGACATATGCAAAACTTTCAATATTAGACACCCTGAAGAACTTTCTTCCTTAAAAAAATCCCAGAGATCCAACAAAGAAAAAAGAAAGAAAGAAAGAAAAAGTTAGATGACCAGTCTGAAGACGAAGCACTTGAATTGGAGGGGCTCTTAACACTTCTGGATCAGGAAGTATACATTCAAGCCCAGGACTGTATAGTAAAACAACAATCCCCACCAATGTTGCTCATGATGGAAGCCTTTTGTCACCAACTTCTGCGTGGTTTGGTGACAGTTCTCTGTCAGAAGTCAATCCTTGTATCCTTGCTGTCGGTCAGCCAATCACATCACCAGAAATCTTGACAAAAAAGTTCAAGCCTCAAGCTCTTCTTGATAAAGCAAAAATCAACCAAGGGTAGCTCAATTCCTCAAAATCTCTTATGGAACAATATGTGAAAGAAAATGAGGGCCTTGCTGCCTCATTTCAAGTATTACAGCTTTTTAAAAAATTTGAATCCAAAGTATGATGCAATCAAAATCAGTCAGCTTTATGAGCAGGCCAAAAGGGCCATTCTCCAGGAAGAAATTGAAAGCACAGAAGAAGAAATGATGGTATCTGCAGCCTTGCAGTGTCATATCAATAAGCTGTCCATCATGACATCAGAGAGTCACATAAACAGCAGTGACAAAAATGTTGATGAAGTTTATGCTGCCCTTTCTCACCTGGAGATTACTTTGGAAGGGGATAAAATGTCAACAATTTTGGGTGACATTACATTCATTCCTGAACTTGCTGACTAAAAGTTTTCAAGCCCCAAAAGCTGACTTTAAAAGGCTACGAGCAGTATTGGTGCACTTTCAAAAATAAGTCTGTTTCCAGCTATAAGAGCAAAGAAGAGTCCAGTGGCACCCCTGCTCATCAGATGAACCTGCAAGGAGGTAAAGTTACCCCAGATGTAAGCATTTCAGGCCAAAAATTTAACATTAAACTCCTGATTCCAGTTGTAGAGGACAAGAATGAAATCTGGCTTTGTTGTGACAATGAAAAATAGTGTGTACACTGGATGGCAACCTGCAGTTTAGCCCTCAAGGGCAAGACTATGGCAGACAGTTCTTACAACCTAGAAGTTCAGAATATCTTCTCCTCAGTTAATACCAGTACAGATCACAACTACTATAAATCCTGAATGTTTAGTGTCTCCTTATTATCTAAAAAAGTACAAGAACAAGCAACCAGGCTATATAAGAGATTTGATAAGAGTATGGATCCTGGAAGCCCATCAGAATGTGGCTCAGATGAGTCTGATTGAAGCCAAGATGAGATCATTCAAGCTTGGCAGTCACTGCCTGAATTTGTCGTCACGCACTTCATCGCAAGGTTCCAGGGAGGCAAAAAAGAAGACCTTATTGGAATTGCATATAGCAGATTAGTTCGGATGGATGCCAGCACAGGAGATGTCATCAAAACATGGAGATTCAGCAACATGAAGCAGTGGAATGTCAACTGGGAGATCTAAATGGTCACTGTGGAGTTTGCTGATGAATTCCATTTTCCTTCCTTTGTACCAAAGTGGATTGCAGAGTGTTTCATGAGTTCATTGGTGGCTACATATTTCGATCAACATGTGCATAAGACCAAAACGAGAGCTTAGATGAAAAGATGTTCTATAAACTTACCAGTGGTCCAGTGTGATTAGAAATACTGTGTAGTGAAACTCCACGGCCATAACAATATTTAACTTTAAAGATGTTCTTATATGCTGCTTAGTAAAGTAAGCTTGACATTATCATTTTGTCATGAAAAACTTCTTTGCCTTACCAGACTGGTTACTATGTGCACTAACCCGCACCATTCTGAATCTGCTATTGTGATATGACCTGTGGACTCTGGAAGATGGCACAGAATTGAAAACTGAAACGGTGAGAAGATTAGGAAGAGACCATCACTGATGCATGCTAGCCAAACTGTAAGAAACAAGACATCGACTCTAAAGGTATCCAGGGCTTACCCTAAATGAAGTCTGTTTATCATTTTAATGCATGTGTTTCAATGTGCGTTAAATTTGATGTCATATTTTAAAAATCCTAATTCTGGTAGCCATTCAGCTGCCTCCCCCATGTAAAATCAGGCCTTCAAAAGATGCCTAATATTTAATAATATCATTGTTGGAAGGAAAATGCTGTTAGTCTGTTATGCTTGGGTTGTCCTTGAATAAGCATGTGTGTATATTGTCTTATTTTTATGCCATAATGTATTACAACACTTTTATCATTCACCAGCATATTCACTGTCTGCCTAAAATATGCAATTTATGCATTATAATATGAAGTAAAGGTCTACAAAGTATGTATTTTGTGTAACTAATGTACAGACACAAATTTTATAAAATTGTAGTTTTTAAATACTATTCACAACTAGAAAATGGCTTAAATGTAGCATCCCTGCGTTAATTAAATGTGTTTGAGATATAATTAATATGCAGTTTTAATATGTGCTAAATTAAGAATGACTTTATTCTGGTTGTGATTTGCCACAGTGTATGTAACTCTTAAGGCCTGGCCTGGCATGTTCTAGACCACCACACTGTTAAAATTCGCACTGGTGCTAGTCGTGAGAGTCCTAACACACATAGCCCAAGAGGGGGCAGGAAAGTGGCTTAAAGACTGTACAAATGCATTTTGTTTTAAATAAAAGCAATGCCTTTTATTAAAAGAAAGATGGCCTATGTAGGTTGAAAAAGTAGCAAAAAATACTATGAAAAATAACTAAAATAAGAATGATGGTATGCTTATATAAAATCAAATAAAGAAGACCTTATCAGATAAAAAGAATTTCATAATAATAAATGGATCAATTTATCTTGACAAAACATAAAGCTAAAATTGCTAGGATAAAGGGAGAAAAAAAGCCAATTTTCATTTGTGGTTGGTGAATAGTTTTATGTATCAACTTGATTAGCTTCTGGTAATTTAATCAGACATTAATTTAGTTGTTACTTCGGATATATTTTGTACATGTAGTTACACCTATAATCAGTTGATTTTAATTAAAGGAGGTTATTCTTGATACTGTGGACAAAGACTCATCTAGTCAATTAAAGATCTTAATGCAAAAATCAAGGTTGAAGCATTAATTCCTGCTTGAGTTTCTAGCTTCTGGTCCTGCCTAAAAGTTTCAAATTCAAGGCTGCAATATTTACTGCAGTCTGAGCCTACAACCCTACCAGCCTACTTGATGGATTTTGGACTTGGCTGCTTCTGAGTCATATGAGCCAATTTCATAAAACAGATCTTTTAATAAGTATAGCTATATCTATTTCATTTATATCCTATGCATTCCGTTTCTTTGGAGAACTCTGATGGATATAGTGATGTTAACATCTCTTCTCAGTAGATGATGGAGGGCCTAGATAAAATAATCACCAAATATAAAGAGCATTTGAAAAATACTATTAATCAACTTGATCTAGTCAATAACGAAACTTTGAAGATCAACATATGATGGATTTTAAAACGTATCTCAATAAATGTTAAAGATTGAAGTCATACAAAGTATATGTTCTGACCACAACAATATTAAAGTAGAAATAACTAGCAGAAATATAGGCAGAAAGTCTTCAATATTTAGAAATGAGGCACCATACTTCTAAATAACCCATGGTCAAAAGACTAATTGTAGTGGGAAATAGAACAATGTTTTGAACTGAATGATAATAGAAAAACATTATAAATGAAACAAATAGGCAGATTCCAGAGGATTATTACAGCAGTGAAACTACTTTGTATGATATTACAGTAGTAGATACAAGTCATTTTACGTTTGTGAAAACCCAAAGAATGTATAGTACCAACAGTAGACCTTTGCTTACTACTTCAGATGATAATGATGTGCCAATGTAAATGTATTGATTACAACAAATATAACACTGTGGGCTTTCATAGTTGTGGAAGCTGTACTTATTTGGGGGAAAGGAGTTTATGAGAAATCTTTCTACTTTCTACTTAATTTTGCTGTAAACTCAAATGTCTAAACATAAATTCTATTTAAAAAACACTAGAGAAAGGATAAACTTAGGAGGAAGAAAAATAAAAATAAAGAACAGATCATGAGATATATAACTATTTTGAAATAGAGTACTTCTGAGGAATGATTGTGTCTAAGCACGAATTAGATCATGCTGTCCTGTTTCAATATATTCAAAGCCTCTGAGTTGTTGATAGGATAAAATTTAAACTCTTCAAATGAGCAAATAGCATAGTAAATGGTTAATAGGTGAGAATTGTGCCTTTCTTAGCTCCTACATAATTAGTACAGTTCCTAATATATAGTAGACATTTAATAAATACTTGATGACAAAAATAAATTTTAAATGTTGAAGGCCTTTTGAGGTTGGGTGCCCATTTTGGGGTCATTGTAGGAACATTAGTGAGGTCCTGCTATTTCCTCTAACAGGCCACTTTGTTTTCTCACCTGTTGCACCTCTGCCTAGAGTACACTACTCCAAACAGTTATGGTGCAACAATTTTATCTGTAACTTAAGTTTTCTTCTAGAAAATATTTCTGTACTACTGTAGGAGTAAAGCATTCTCTCTTAACTACGATAGTGAATTTATTAACTTGCATATTTTCTAACTTCACTGTGAGCTTTTTTGATCAGAAATAGTGTTTATTGTCTCTGTACACACAAGACCTAGCATTCTTATCTCAGAGTAGGGGCTCAGAAAGGCAAACACTGGTACAAATATATTAATATTTATCATTACATTATATATACACAATTATAAATTGCATTAATAAGACTAGTATTGGTAGCTAATTTAAAATAATTCTAAAATAGGTGCCTACAACAGTATTTTGATTAAGTAAATAGATACTTAATTCAGGCTACCCTGGTCAAATCTCTATGCTACCTCTTCTCAGTAATGTAGACTTAAGCAAGCTACTTTTTAAAATTAAATTTTTATTGTTATCGGTACATGTTTGTAGTACATAATGTTACATTCCTTGTGAGGAGTACATAATACACCTTAATTCTGTTTTCATTATCATTCCCTTCTCTTTCATCCCCCCTCAAGCTACTTAACTTCTCTGTACTAGACCCCTCATCAAGAAAATTAGTATTTAAAACAAATCTACTTCATGCAGTTCATGGTAATTTTGGGACATGCTCAGTAAAGTAGCTGGCAGATAGTGCTCAGTAAATAATTGTTATTATTGTTAATACTTGTTATTTGGAGTCAGATGAACCTTACTTGTTTCTTCAGTTAGTACTTGTGTGACTCTGGAAAAGCTGCTAAAACCTCTGTCAGTTTATTAATATGTACAGTGTTTAAACCTTGGCTACAGCTGCTCTGATGTGCTCTAATGAGTAGATGTATAAGTCTTAAAATGGTTTTTTAAACTTCTCCAATAACTTTGGGTTTTCTCTAATATGAAGAATGGAAGATGCTGGCAGAGCAAGATCAAGGTAGAGAGATGGGTAGGAGTTACCTTCATAAAATGATCATTATGAGAGACAGTCTTATGAAGGCAAATGCTTCAAGAGCCATAAGAATATTTTTAACTGTGAAGTCCTTTAAGCTATCTGTAAAGTAACTAAAACTGACTGTAAAAGAAAAACAAGTGACTCCAAAGGCAAACTTAAGAGCAGCGTTTTTCATCCTAACTAGACCTCCTAATTATTTTTAATTATGTACATAATTACATGATACATAAATTTACTGAGTTTTGGAGAAACCAAAAGCAGTGAGTGAGCAATACTGCCCCCTCAGTCTCTCCATTCATTCACATATTAAAAGCAGACATATTTGCACAAAGCTCTGCTCCTTATGCAAAATAAATTTAATTTTAGCTTTATCTTAAATATAAGTGGAAGCTATTTGAGATTATGTATTTCCAAAAATCATCTAGTCCATGTAGAATTTTGTATTTTAGAGGTGAAAATATAGTCTTTTTACCCAGAAAAGTTTGAAAAATGTTAATATGTGTATTAAAAATTATCAGCTAGTCCTAGAAAATGTACTCATTTAAGGCTATAGACATTATTTTATGAACAATAATCAACAGTTTTAGGTCAGTGAGGGGAAAATAATTTTATAGCAATTTTATAGCAGTGTTGTTCTTTATAATGAATACAGATTACAGCAGGTCATCTGAGTTATAAAAGGTACACGTGTCTATTGAGATAAAGTTAGCTTCTTGCCTTATTTTGGCCTAGGTAAGAAGTGTACAAAATGTGTTAGCTATAGGTGGATGCATAGGATTTTGTAATTGATAAGTGATCACTGTTCCTTTCAGAGAATACATCAACCAAAGCCTGACCAACTATTCTCAGACTGAGCATATGAATGACATTTAGTATACATTTCTTCCTTCCTTAGAGTCACTTAGTCATCAAAATTTGGGAAGTATCTGTTGAATATAGGACCTATAAGAATTAAAAAAAAAAAAAACTAAAGGAAATTCTTTCCCCAAATAAGCGATAACCAAGTGATGGAGTCAATAGAAATATAGTTGGAAATATCATTGAAAAGATGTAAAAGGAGAACTCAGTGTCAATGAAGGATAATGGTCAGACTATGAAATATTGTCTGTTCTGATCAGATCCATAGTCTGTTGCCGCCACCTCTTAAAAAATGGGCCAAATGATAAGCACCAATGATTGTGAGCTATGATATAAAGACAGACATTACTCAGTGAAGGTCATAAGTTCACTCAAAAAATGAAGTATTGTAAAACTATTGTGATGAGTTTTTATGATCAGAGGCAGAGAAAGAATGTACCTGAAAACTAAGGGTGATTGGTGGTGGATGGAAAACTAGGCCTGTAGCCAAGGGATGATAAAAAGAAACAAAAGGAAAAAGAGAAATAGAGTTGAGTGATTTAGAAAACCAGGTCTGTGAACCAAGGAAATGTACCAAGTTCCTTCCTTCATGTAGCGCCAGGAAGTGCACTCCAGGGCTCAAGAGCCCTCAAAAAGCACCACTCTGCCAGGGTAGGCTCAGAGCCAGGGGAAATGGTGCTGCCTTTTGATTTAAATAGGTACTACTCTCAAGAGCTCAATCTTCTAGGTTCTATTCTCAAACTTTCAATATTGTTGTCAACAAAAACATGCTGTTAGTGTTGTGTCCCAAACATTTCTTACTGACTTTTAATACTTGGATCACAAGCATAATATCCCTAATCCCTCATCTAGTCTATGACAAACAAAACTGACAAGACCTGGAATTGTTAAGGCTGAGAAATTTTACAACTGTCACCATTAAAATTAAGAAAATGATCACAGAAATTAAAATTCTTTTATTCAGAATTTATTCACAACTCTGATTATTAAGGTTATTCAACATATATTTATCAAGTAACCACGAACCATTTCTATTTTATATATATGTGCATGCATAATGTCTCTATACCATTCTAGATATAATTTCCTAGTCTATAATCTTGGGTTGGGGGAGAGAGTATCAAGCCTTTGAATTATCACCTTATGTCAGCTCTCCAAAGGATGGGCTGCAGGTCTAAGTTGTGGCTTCACTGATTACTCACTACTGTGGTACTACCAGTATTTAGGAGAATATTTTCGTTGAAACTTAACATTCTTGAAATCATGTTTTGTGGCTCAATATGTAGTTCTTTTTGCCAGTCCCTAATATCAGAAGGTTTTGTTTATAATTGACTTTTGAGCTCTTGCTCTATATTTCATTTTGTTTTCTGTATTCAAATGTACCTTTAGACATTAGAACAGGGTTACCTTCCGAATAAATAATCTTTAGGCTTGCCAGTGTGAAGCAGTGTCCACAAACCAAGCCTTAGAAAAATTCTATTCTTCTCTTCTTTCATTATTTATTCAAAGACACTCATTATATTTCACTATTGATAGAGAATTATTTAATACAGCTGGATGACTTGCCAGTGTATTGAGAACACTGTCATGGAAATTGGTTCTAGAGCAGTATATCTCAGACTTGGATGTGCACATGAACTGCCTGGGTATCATGTGAATATGCATATTCTATTCTGAATGTCATTTAATTTTGCTGCATTTGTGCAGAGCAGGAAGTCATTTCCTGAATCCTGAACCCCATGGTGCACCAGTATTATTTGGAACTTGTTAGAAATGAAGAATTATTGGTCCCATTCCAGATCTACAGAACCAGAAATTGCATTTTAACAAGATACCAGGTAATTTGTTTGCACAAAAGTTTGAGAAATCATTCTGAATAGCACACAGAATTGGCTATGTAATATCAAAAGCAAACATACAATTGCTATACCCTCTCTCTCTCTAGTTACAACTTTACTATGTTCCTTCTCTGACTATTCCCTGAGGATACTGTATATGATGTGGGATCATTTCATATCAAAAGTGGTAGCAGGTTCAAATTACCTTATTTTGTGTATTAGATCTTGAAATTGATGTCATTTCTTATAATACACTACATACCAATGTTTGTGAACTGTTGCCTCAGGGCACCATATAAACTAAAGACATGCTTTGTCATTATGTTTATCTTAGGACAAGTCAATTTCAGAGTCCAAGTCCTTCTGAATGAAGCCCAAAGGGCAGATGTACCAAATTAACATTTATTTTCTTACATAGAATCACCATCATCAATACCATCCACTGTATGAATGGGCACTAGAGTTTGGTATTCTTTAGAGAAACAGTTTTCAATGTCAGTTCCATGGAACAGTTATTTGAAAATTAAAAACTCAACTTGTTTCCTATTTTTGTACTGCCTATGAACAGTTTTTTATATATTTGCATCATTAAAATAAAAATATTTCACAATGCATGATAATTGTGTGAAATTCAAATTTCATGTTCACTAGTCAAGTTTTACTGGAATACAGCAAGTCTTTGGTTTAAATATTGTTTATAGCTGTTAATCTAACAGCAGAGCTGAGCACTGAGTCAGGAACTATATCCCCTGCCAAGCCAAAATATTTATTATCAGGATCCTTGTATAAGAAGTTTGCCAACTCCTGCTTTAGACCATTCTGCTAAAAAGACTTCTAACTTCCTGATCTAGAAAAGGACAATAACAGTGCAAAAAGTACAGGTGTGATAATGATAACAGCATTCCAGAGCAAATCAATATTTTCCCTTACAGATATTTCAAAACTCAATGAAAAATTATGTATTATGCCCATCTTAATAAATTGTAATATAGATTTCTGAGATTACAATAATGATTTTTAGTCTTTAAAAACGTATAGTTTTGACAGAAAACTTATACAATATTCAATTATTACAAATTTTACCTGATTATATTTTCAGACAGTTGATCTATTACTGTAATTCTGAAACTTTTTCATCACAACCAATTTTTGTCATGGCCCATTTTTGAGGAGTATTCATGATTCTGTATGAAAATGTATTGAGTCTAGCTTGTATGGTGTGAACACCACTCTCTTCTTGCTGATTAGAAACGCTCCATCACTATACTGCTCTTTATTGAACAGTGAACTTGGGATTTCTTCAGCTCCAAGTTACTATCAGGGTACCTCAGCCTGGGCCTGGGAGTGAGAACATGATGAAGATAGGGTCTTAGGGTAGGGATTGATAATAAAGTGACTTTTCTTTTATTAAATGTAGGAATTAATTAAACACTTTTTCACCCTATTGTGTCTGTGATTTGGACAAACTTCTGTCATATTCTTTGTGTTTTCACTGTGTCCTTCATTGTACTTCCTTGACCTCTTACAACTTAAACTAGCTTTCTTAAAGAAAATAATTTATTGCTTCACATAATTTAAAAATCTGGGGAGAAAAGGCAGAGCAGATTTCAAGCATGTTTAAATAAATGTCATCAAGACTATCTCTCAACTCTGCTTTCTCTGTTTTGGCACCATCGTTACTTAAACTGGTCCTTTCCATGAGATGAAAAATATGGCAATCAAAACTGGCTTATCTGCCAATGCCTAAATCAACTCTAGGTGACATGATGCTAACCAGCCAACTACGGTCACATGCCCATCCCTTAGTGAAAAAGGGGATTCCTTGATTAGTATTCCTTCCAGAACCACATGGAATAGAGTAGGGAAAGTTGATGAAGTGATCCAAAGAAGACAACAAGGAAAAATTTTGTCCTGCACTTGTTTCCAAATGAAATAAAGTTCCCTTTGTGGTCTTCTAAGTGTCTTCACAATTTTAATTTTGAATTATTTGTTTGAATTGATTTCCTATAATAACAATAATTAATTGCTTTGAAGGCAACTTGGTTATAGATTCTAAATTATAGAGAAGATATAGAGTTTTACGGAGGTGGTTCACACCTTTAATCCCAGTACTGTGGGAGGCTGAGGCAGGAGGATTGTTAAGTTCCAGTCAAGCCCGGACAACTTTGTGAATCAGAAAGAACCTGTCTCAAAATAAAATTTTTTAAAAGGGCTGAAAATGTAGCTCAGCCCCAGTACTGACATAGGGGGCAAGATGTAAGGTTTTAGAATTCTTGCTCTGCATTTAACCTAGAATTTATCATCCCCAGCTAGGCTCTATGTTCTGAAAAACATGTCTGTTTGTGTTTCAATCCTTCCTGAAGCTGTCATGCTGTATGTGTCCTTAATACAGGGACTATTATTTCTTCTTATTGAGAGAAAAACTGAGATTTAGTGAAGTGTGAAATAATTTGTCCAAGGTCTCAAATAGTAAATGAGAAGACTGAATTGTTTTCACTCCAAATTAGTTTTCTTTCTGCCATATGTACTACCTCTCTACTAAAATCTTGCTAACTCAACAAAGTCTAAATTTGTGTATTCATTGTCCAAATATGTATTGACAAGTACTGTTCTGCTCACCAAGGATATGCAGGTGAACAAAGTGGATAAATCCTTATTCTCTTAAGGTTAACACATAGAAAGTAATATACACGATGTTACGTAGCAACAAGTGTTGGAGAAAGAGATGGAAAGAGTGAGCTATTTATGTGATGTGATTAGGAATGACAATTAAATGGGTACCTCAGTGAAGCTAGGAAACATGGCAGAGGATATTGGAGAGAAGGCATCTCAGACAGAGAATGGGAAGAACAGAGGCTCTGAAGTGTGGATGTCTTTGGCATGTTTACAGGGAACAGCAAAGAAGCCAGGGTACTGAAACTGACTTCAGGTAGAGAAATGAGTGCAGTAGAGGATTAGACCAGAAAAGATGCCAAAGGACATTTTACCCAGAAAGATCAGAGGGATGGTAATCGCTCAACTGTGTATTCTTGTCTTCTGAAAGACAAGAAACAAAACAAAAACCAACCAACAAAAACACCATTTATCCCACAATATTTACCTTGAGAAGATGAAAAAAAATATTTGATCATTTCTACCATCCATAGGTGACTATACAACTTTATGTGTTCAATCATCTGGGCATTCATTATTTCATCCAATATTTCTTAGTCACCCATTTTGCCCTAGATCCTAGGCAAAATGTTAGAGATATGGAAAAGGCAAGGATGTATATTTTTCTGTTCTCTAAGACTAAATGTGAGGATATTATGTGCAACAGGAGTATGATCAAATTGATAAGGGCTTCTCATAGTGCTGTCCACACATTTTTTCCAAAAGGGTAGTTTTACTAGACTAGCAGGAAGCCTGCCACTTACTGACATGTTTTACAAATTTTTAAATTAAATGTTTTATTAGAAATAGAATGAATGTGGTAATGGATCCTTCTTACTACCATTTCAGAAAGGTTTAGAAGCATTTAATTTTCATGCAGCATCCATTAAAAATGCATGATGTCACACACTGGGGAATAGTTTATTTCATGATTTGAAATGGAACCAACAAAACATGACTCAAAAAGGAAATGAAGGCAACAAGGTGCAGAACGACATGAAACAGTACACATACACCTATTATGACCCTTGCTGGGGTTAACCTGACAGAGAATAGAGTTTAACAGAAACAAATCAGATAATCAAACCACAGTCTCTTTTCCTCCATGTAAATCAGGATAAAATAAAGTTAATGTGATGTGCAGAAAGCATTTTTAGTGTTGGTTTCCTCTGCACTGAAATGAGGAAAACAGCATAAGGAAGGCCAAGTGAGGGGACTACATAATGAGCTGTGGGATTAGAGAGGATGCAGGGCTGCAGAGAGGCCTCTGACTCCACATTCCAACTGGTGCCGGCCACCTGGCACCAACTCTGCCCAAGGCTCTTTTATGTGCTGGGCCTTCAGAACAAGAGAGGAAACCTGTGTATATGCTCTTCCCAATGCCAGCTCCCCTTCCCTTCCATCTTCTTCAAACTTGTTCACATTTGTACTTGCATGTTCCATATAGGTCAAGAAAATTGGAATTGGTTTTATACATATATATATATATATACAAACCAAATATATACACACATACACACACACATATATATATATACACCAAATTTCCATGAATACATTTATTAATATTGCAAACATATACAAATAATGAAAATTTTGATGTAGAATACAAATTTAAAAAGTAAAATACATCGAAAACAGAAGTTTATTGTCAATATGGAAAATTTTGCTGTTTTTTAAATTAACTTTAGAAATAGAATAATGCCTAAGTAATACCAACTATACCACTCATTGAGGTTAACATGTGATTCATAAACTTATAAATGAAGGATTAAGCTGCCAAATCAAATCCTTGCCAAAATTGTCTAAGCTAATGTGAAGGTTTATAAATTATAATGAAATGCAGAGGATAAGAATATTATCCTGTAATGCCAGCAGATGGAACCAATGGCCATCACTGGTTCTTTCACTGGTATTTCTATTGTGTGATCTTATATTGTTTAAGAATTTAAACATTTTATAGTATATTTTATGAATTACTATAAATTTAATACTAGAACTAGATCAGGTATTATTTGAGCTGAGAGAATTCATATAATGCTTTGTATCATACAGATGATAAATAAATTACTGCTTACTGAAAGTGTGTGTATTGCAAAAATAGATAAATATCAGATTATAGATATGAAAAGTGAGGGCAATATTACCAGTTGATCCCAGTGCCAACCCCTACTGGAAAACCTGCAAAATTTAGAACCTTCCACACATTTGCATTTGATTTAATTGTAACTAGTCCTGACACTGTGTCAGAGTTCTTTGACTGATTAATGGCCATCAACTCTTTCTAATTTCTAAATTGTTCCTTTCTCTCTGCCTTTAGCTTTTGGAAGTTTTGTTTTGTATGCTTTTGTTTTATAGTCAAATAACATAAAGAATTTTTAAGACTTGTAGCTCTGGAAGTCTTTAAACATTTTGTAAGTCATAGTCATTTAGTTTCAGAGACTTTCCCATGTTTTAGCTGAAGCTAAGTGATTCATTAAGGGTCTCTAGATGAGAGTTTCCTAGAAACACTTGCCCAGAAAATTAAAACAGATGAATTAATTTCTTTGTTATATGCCCATAATTGGTGGACAAAAATTAATCAGTTTAGTATAATTTTCACAAGACATGTTTTCTATGTATATTAATTAAAAAGCATAAAATATTTTTGATAGATCAAGATTTGATGAAATTGATTTTATGAAACTGTTATTCTTTTAATCACAATGACCAAAAAAGAGAAAAAAATCAAGTTAATATTCCATATTCCATTGTCATGAGAGTAATAAATATATAATTTTAAATATAAGAAATGGAAATTGTTTGGGCTTTGCATGCACATCGATAACAAATTACAATCAGATGAATTAGAGTTTAACTTAATTCCTCTTTTCTTCAGTTTCTTTTCTTCTATATAATTATACTCATTATTAAAAGGAAATGAACTCAGTATCTAAGTGTATACAGAGTTATCATGTGTTATCTACCAGAGTACATTTCTGAACTTCAATAAGTTGAGTTGAAATGAAAAGTAAAATTTGTTACATTAATTTGTAATATACTTTGAGTAAAACTATAGTTTTGGCTTTTGTGTTTAGCTCATTTTTGGTTGTATGTTAGTTTTTATGGCATTCATTATGAAGCATTTAATGTTACAGGGAATGATTGGTAAGAATGGACTAAGCCAAAAGACAGGGAAGTAAAGATGAAGGTCATGGGAGTAAAAGAAGGAACTATGCTTCTGAATGCTGTATCATGGAGTTCAGTACAGAATGCTGTAGAGGTTTGGTTCATGGTGGGCAACCTCTGTCTAATGAAGTCAGGAATGGTATTTACAGAAAGTACCTGAAAATGTCCAAAGTATTCTGTAGATTCAATATAATATCCGAGAGTACTCCAATTTTCTTTGACAGAAACAGAAAAAAATTGTAAGATTCATATGGAACCACTAATATTGAGAGAAAAGAATGCAACGAAATGTGTCACACTTCTTGATTTCAAAACATTTTGTACTTTTACCCAAATAAATAAAGCAAATATTAATAGCTATAAAGAAACAGACTTCAATATTATTATATTGTAAGAGGCTTTACTGCCCCACTTGTGCAATAGATATCATACAGAGAGAAGCTGTTAATGATAGCAGTAACAACAAATAGCAGCTTGTGGGGGTTTTAATCTGGAACAAATGTACCTAAGAGATAGCTACATTAACATTTTATCTCACCCCTGCAAAATACACATTCTTCTTATCAGCAGCATATAGAATATTCTCCAGGATAGATCAGATGCTAGGCCATAAAACAAATTTCAGCAGTTTTTAAAATGTGAAGGCATATCATCAATGATGTAATTAAAAACTAGAAATCAGTAACAAGAAAAACTTTGGAAGCTAAGCAGATACATGGAAATTAAACAATGCGTTCTTAAACAACTGATGGATCAAGAAAAAAATTATGAAGGAAAACTGAAACTTCTAAAACAAATGAAAATGGAGACAGTAACATGGTGAAACCTACATATGCAAATCAATACATGTGAATACAGTACAAACAGTTCTTAGAGGGAAGTTATGGGAATTAGCACCTACATAAAAAAAAACCAGAACAGTTTCCATCTCAAGGAACTAGAACAGCTAAATACAAAATTAGAAGGAAAGAAATAATAAAGATCAGAGGAGAAATAAATAAAGTAGAGATTTAAAAATTATACAAAAGATCAAGGAAACAAAGAGCTGGGTCTTTAATAAAATAAAATTGACAAATCCTTGCCCATAGTAATTAAGGAAAAGAGACAGACTTAAATAAATAAAATATGATATGAAAAGAGTAGTAATTGACATCACAGAACTGCAAAGGAACATAAGACATTATTATGAACAACTATACACCAGAAAATTTGATAACCTAAAAGAAATGAATGAATTTCTGGGTACATACACTTTACCAAAGTTGAGTAATGAAGAAATAGCCTGAACAGATCAATAAGAAGCAATAAGATTAAATCAGTAATAGAAAGTATCCCATCAAAGAAAAGCCCAGGATCAAATGACTTCAGTGCAGAGTTCTACCAAACATTCAAAGAACTAATACTAATTTTTTTCAGTTATTCCAGAAAACTCAAGAGAAAGGAATTCCTCTAAAAATTCTATGAGGCCAGCATTATCCTGATAATAAGACCAGAAAAGGACAAAACAAAACCAAACCACTAAAACTAATATCCTTGGTGGACACAGAGGCCAAAATCCTCAATAAAATACTAGCAAGCCAGACACAACAGCGTGCTAAAAAAGAGTTTTCATCATGATCAAGTGGGATTCATCCAGAGATAAAAAATTCAACATAAGCAAATCAATAAGTGTGAAACATCGCATCAACAGAATGAAGGAAAAAAACTATGTGATCATCTCAATAGATGCAGAAAGGGCATTTGATAAATTTCAACGTCCCTTTATTATAGAAATATTGAACACAAATGTAAAAAGTGAACATGCCTCAATATAATAAAGATCATATATATGAAGCTAAATGTTAACATTATATGGAATGGGAAAAGCTGAACACTTTCTAATATCTCATATAAGGCAAGAATGCCCACTTTTACTGTCTTTATTCAACAGAGTGCTGAAATTCTAGCAAGAAGAGTCAGGCTAAAATAAATAAATAAATAAATAAATAAATAAATAAATAAATAAATAAATGTCATGCCAATTGGAAAATAACTCAGATTGGCATGTTTGCAGATATTTCTTATATATAGAAAACTCCAAAGACTCCACCAAAAGTAATTGTAATTAACAAATGAATTCAACAAAATTTCAGTATACAGTATTACATAAAAATATAGCATTTCCAGGCACCAATAGCAAATTATCTAAAATAGAAAAAAAAAAATCCTGAAATTTTTAAGAAGACACAGAACAAAAACAAAACAAGACAAAAATCTAACAGCCAAAGCAATCTGGAGAAAAAAATGCAAAGTAGAAATACTACCTTACTTCAATACATACTATAAAGCTGTATTCATCAAAATAGCATGGTATTGGCATTAAGAACAGACATGTGGCCAATGAAACAGAATAGAAAGCCTGGAAGTAAACCAGCACAAGTGCAGTCACGTGATTTTTGACAAAAGTGCTAAACACCCGCACTGGAGAAAGGACAATTTTTCAAATAAGTAGTGCTAGGAAACTGGAATATTTATGTAGAAAAATTATGCATAACCCACACAAACTAGAAAATAAAGTCAAAGTGGCTTAAGATTTAAATGCAAGACCAAAAACAATAAGGCTATTACAAGAAAACAACATAAACACTTTAAGCCATTGGGATGGGGAGGGGATTTTTGTTTGTTTGTTTGTTTTTTATAAGACTTCAAAAGCACAAGAAACAAAAGCAAATATAATGGATTATGTCAAACTGAAAGTGTTCTACACAAAAAGAAAACAATCATCAGAGTGAAAAGATAACCTACAGAATGGGGGAAAACTTAGCAAACAGTCCATCTGAACGGGGTTAACATCCAAAATATATAAGGAACTTCCAAAATCCAGCTACAACAACAAAGCTAAATAACTCTATTAAAAATGGGTAGTAGTTCTAAATAGGAAAATAGTCAACATCACTAACCATCAGAGAAATGCAAACCAAAATTACAATGGGATATCATATACTCTAGTAAGAATGGCTCTTATCCAAAAGATGACAAGTGCTGGTAAAAATATAGAAAAAAGAGAATGTTGCACACTGATGGTTGGAAAATACTTTGTGGAAAACAGTATGGAGGTTTCTCAAAAAATTAAAAATGAAATCATTTTATCCAGTAATTCAACTCTTGAGTATAGATCTGAAGGAAATGCAATCAGTATGTTTAAGAAACATCTATGGTCTCATGTTTACTGAAACACTGTTCTCAGCAGCCAAGAAATTGAAACAATTTAAGTGTCCATCAACAGATGAATGGATAAAGAAGATATGGTACATATACACATAATAATATTCAGCCATAAAAAAAAGAATAAAATCTTGTCATTTGTGACAACATGGATGGAATGGGAAATCATTGTGTTAAGTGAAATAAGCAAGGCACAGAGAGACAAGTACTATTTTACCTCACTCATGAAATCTAAAAAGAATGATCTGATAGAAATTGAGAGTAGAATGGTGTTTACCAGAGGCTGATGATAGTAAGGAGTTCTAGTGTGCAACTTTATTACAAAGCTACAACAATCAAAATAATATGGTACTGGCATAACAATGGACACATAGAATAATGAAACAGAATTGAGAGACCCTAAATAAATCCACACACATATGGTAAACTTATCTGTAACAAAGTTACCAAGAACACAAAAGGAGGAAATGGCACTGGAAAAATTGGGTATCCATGTGGGAAGAATGAAATTGGATCCTTATTTTATACCAGTCAACCCAAAGTAGATTAAAGATCTAAATATAAGACCCAGAACTGTAAAACTTTCAGAAGAAAATATAGAGGAAATCTTCATAACATTTATCTTGACACTTATTTATAGAAATAACATCAAAAGCACAGGCAATGAAAGCAAAAATAAATAAGCGATACTACATGAAATTAAAAAGTTTCTGTACAGCAAAAGAAACAATAGTGTCGAAAGAGAACCTATGGGTGGGAGAAAATATTTGCAAGCCATATATCTTATAAGGGGTTAATCTCCAAAATAAATATAGAACACTACAAATCAATACTAAAAAAATGGATTTAAAAAGAAGGACATGACTAGACATGTTTATAAAGAACAGATGCAGGAAGTCAATAAGTACATGAAAAATGTTCAACATCACCAATTTTCGGTAAATGCAAATCAAAACCACAGTGATATTTTGCCTCACACCTGACAGGATGGCCACTAGCAAGTATTGGTAAGGATGTGAAGAAGTGGTAGAAAATAGGCACTATAGAAAATAGTATGGAGGTTACTTAAAAAATTAAAAGTAGAAGCATCATCTGATCCATCAACTCTATTTCTTGGATTATAATCAAAACAATTTAAATCAAAAGTTATATTAGTACTCCTGTGTTTACTGAAGCACTGTTCACAATAGCCAAGATGTAGAAACCTAAATGTCTTTTGATAGATGGATGCATAAAGACACATGGATTATACACACAAAGGAATACAATTCAGATTTGAAAAGAAAGTTCTCCAATATAAGACATGACTGAACCTTAAAGAAAAATTCTAAGCAAAATAACTTTGTCAAAAATAGGAAAGGACTGAGGTATTAAAAGAGCAAAATTTATAGAATCAGAGAATGAAATGGTGATTGCCAGGAGATTGGAGGAGGAGGAGTTGGGCAGTTACTAATCATTAGGTATGTTTTTTTCTTTTTTTTTTCAGCTTTAATTGAGTTTATTGGTACATTTTAGGGATACAGTACAGTTACATTCATTATTGGGATCTTGTACCTCTACATGACAAGTCTTGGTTCTCATTTTTCCCCTTGTCCCTGCTCTCCCTTCACCCCCTCCTCCTCTCCCCATCTATAAACATTTTATTTCCATCTTTTCATTATTTCACATTTTATATTTCACATTTTTCTTTTCCCTTATTACCCTTCCCCTACCCATCCTGCCTTCCCTACACCTTTAGCTCCTTTCTTCCCATTTCTCAGTGTCAGTAATCTTATTAGGATCTTCTGTATTATTGCAGATTATTCACACTAGAGAAACTATTCGGTATTTACACGTGTGCCTTATTTATTTCACTTAGGAGTATTCATAGGAAAATGGATATATACTCATTAGGTATGTTTTAATCAAGCAAGATGAATAAGCTCTAGAGATCTGCTATACTGCACTGTACCTATGGTCAATAGTACTGTTACACATCTGGAAATTTGTTGCAGGTAGATCTTTATGTTAACTGTTCTTGGCACATGGAAAGAAAAGGAGAGGAGAGGAGGGGAGGGAAGAAGGGAGGGAAAGGACGGGGAGGGAAGGGGAGGGGAGGAGAGCAGAAAAAAGATTCTGAGATTCTGTAGTCCTGTATAAAGGACTAAAGTTTGTACACAGACAAGGGTGAAGATACATAGATCTTCACATGTAGGCCTCATACCTCGCTAGGCTCAGAAGTGAGTAAACATGTTCACTCTAGGATGTACAAAAAGTTGGACTTGGGGAGAGTTCTTGGGCTGTGCAGATGGCTATTCAGAGATGAAGTAAGACAAGACATGGCAGAACATTACAGGCCCTTTACAGGCCATTCAAGAGATTTCGGGACACATAGTTCAGGTGCTATGAGGAGCCACCAAAGAGTTTTGTGTGGGATATAGGGGTGAGGTGTTTATGACCTGATAAAATATTCATTTTAGAAACAATCACTCCTGTGAGGCAGGTGGCACCACCACTGAGCTAAATGCCTGGCCCTAACAATCACTTCTGAATTTGTGTAGAGGAGCAAAGTGGGGCTGTTCTGAAGATGCAGAGAGAAATTAATAAGAGCGTTAGTCAGCAGAAGCTATCTCCGATGTCAAAATAGTGCATAAACCTCTATGGCTTAGTACAACAAAAGAGCACTTCTTTCTTTTTCCCTGCCTTGAAAAGGGCAGCAGGGGACTCACTCTGTTCGATAGGGTCACTCAGGGAGTTAGGCCATGCTATAGTTTGGCTGCACCATCTGGAACACATGACCTCTTAAGTCCCACCAAAGAAGAGACAGCTGCAGTGTTTTGCACAGGTTTGTCAATGCTGGTTTTTGGCAGTGGACACACACCATTTCTTCCTGCAGTCAAAATCCATTACATGATTTTCTTGTTGTTTTTCATTTTTTAAAAAAAATTATTTTCTCAGTACATGTTTGCAATATATAATGATTATATTCATTGTGGAGAGTTGGTACACATACATAACATCTTAGTTCTTTCTATGTCCCTTTCTTTCATCCCCACTCCCATCTCTTGGTCCCGTTCTCATTTATAAAAAATGTATTTCCCCATTTCCTATGTGGTATTTATGCACAATAGAGTACACTCTGCTATAGCGAAGGGTAAATTTCAGTCATTTATAAGAAAATTGATGCACCTTGAGACTATAATGTTAAGTGAAATAAATCAGACACAAGCTTAAATATTGCAGGGTTTCTCTTACATGAGAACCCAAAGTACAAATCAAAGAACAAAATAAAAGATAGAGCCTATTACATGATTTTATGTAGGCCCCAGAGGCTTGAAAACGGAGGAAGAGTTAGAGCACTTGGCAAACTCCACAGTCTCTACTGCAATAGGTTCGCTAGGTGAAAGAGATCACTAGGTGAAAGTTGCAGAAAACAGGAGAGGAAGCAGGAAGCCATGTCTGGTCTGACAGTCATCGAAATAATAGGCCACATGGACTGAGGCAGTTAGATGGGGGCGGGGGGACTTAGGAGTTGCATAGGTGATCCTTGCGTACATAGCATACTTGAAAGCTGACAGTGGAGTAGGCATAGTATAGGAAGTGATGAGCTTCACTTGGGCCACTAAGGTGATTACAGAATTTAATTAAATATGTCCAGTGTGAACTACAAGCCTGGTGTTCAAAATATAGTCAGAGCTTACTGTATATATTTGGATACCATTACATAGTTACAGGTAGCGACGGAAAGTATGTATGAGGATGATTTGTACCAGAAGAGAGACCATAGAATGAGTGAGATGAGATCTGAACAATTTGCATTGTGTCTGCATTCTGGACCCAGACTCATGAAGCCCAGATTGATTCAGGAATGAGAGGGTCATAATGTCTGTTTACACAAGACTATACTTAACTGGCTTTTGATGTATACTTGCAGAGGCCAGACACAAATGAACATTGATTGATTGAGTGCAACACTTGTTTGGCATCTACAGAAATAAACTAAGACTTCTTATGAACTCTTGCAGAAATTTATTTTAGATAGTGAAGTGCAGCTTGACACTACAGATGATCAGACACCAGAACAGCTTATTAAATAAAATGAGTGGGTACATTGATTCTACATATATTTGTAGATTCTTAAATATATTTCTGTAGTCCAGTTGTTCTCAAGCTGTTTCTCAGAGGGGCCTGAGGAGCTGCTGCATAATGCAAGGTGAGGTGGAGCAGAGTCTCACCTTTTCCACCTTGCCTCCACCAGCTTGGCAGTATTGGTCATATAAGGTTTCACACAAGGTTTCATTTGAGGGAAAAAAATTATACATTACAAGCAAAACCAACAATTTCTGTCTTTATCATCAATATAAAAAATTCTTAGCTGCGGCTTTCATCGTTTCTTACTAGGATTATTATATCTTCTTCCCATTGGTCTCCCCACCTCTAGTCTTGTCCCTTTTTGTAAGCCACACCGCACGTTGCTCCAAAAGTGATCATTCTCAAACACAAATCCACTTCTGGCATTGACTTGGACAGGATATTTATTTTCTTCATATCACCATGTGTATAAAGTTAAACTTTAAAGAATGACAGTCAGAAAGCACTTCATGATCTGGCATCTACTCTCCTCCTCTCCTCATTTTCACAAGGCCCACATTTGTTCTGTATGACTCTGCCATAACAGTTTCCCATTGCAGTGCCCCAGGAGTCCCAGTGTCTTCTGTTTGGTGAACTCAGTTTCTCAGCTGCAGCTTTTGGCACAACCTGCTCTTAGAAGATGCCCTAACCTCATTAGTTCCATTAGGAGTCCTCCAGGACTCCCCTGGTGATGAATGCATACCTCTCTTATAGCACATATTCCACACTATTGTATTAATTGAAAGTTAGGGTTGTCTCCCCACTGGATGGTGAGCAAGCACTTTGAAGAAAAGGACTACCCTCAGACCTTGGCACTGATCTTAACTCTCAGTCTTGTTCAACAAGAACATGAATGAGTGTCATCCTTTCTGAGGATGGTTAAAATAATAGATTTTTATCTGTTTGATTCATGTTTTCACTTCATAGATACTTGCTCTTTCTCTGTATTTGAATCAAGATGAGCATATTGCAAACTTCCTTTTCATATTGTCCTGTTGAAATTATTAGTTCTTTAAAATTTGGGCCTATTTTTTAAATGTCTTGAATTTCTCCATAGTGAGTTATACAGAAGTGGTCAGACAATAAATTCTGTTTAACAGATGTGTGGCTTAGATAAAAGGCACAATAGAATAGAATAACTGTACAGTGTTTTGCATTCAATATAAAAGGAATCCAGAACCCAGGAAAAAAGATTTGTTTGAATTTTGTTGTCCTGTGTATTCTGCTTACTCGTTTTATTCAGGATTTATGAATTTATAAATCCAAGGAGATTGCCTACAAGGTCCTCAATTACCTAAAGAGAACCGGGGGATTTTATGTCAAGCTATATAGAATTAATATGATAGATACAACCTCAGGGAATCTGTTTGTGCTAAAAAAAAAAAAGAAGCTTCCTTAAACCAGCGGGGAGAATTAGCTCCTTTTGTGGATGTCTGCTTAGAATTTGGTCCTGAGTAAATGAATAAAAGAATTGCTGTTTCTCAGAGTTACTTTCACAAGGCAATGTTTCTGAGTTCCAGTTCAGGAGAGCTCAGGAAGGTAGGGGATGCAAATTACATTCCAGCACTGAACCAGCCAATCAAGCTTTGAACACTTTTGAGGTCTTTGGTTTTGACTTTTGGTTTTGGGAACACCAAGGGCACCTTCAAATTAAAAATAAACACACTGTTCTAAAAAGTGCTGGATGTATAATTTGGTAGAATTTTAAGGAATGTCTTTTTATAGTAACAGAGTCTTTAAAGAACATAAAATTCAGGTAAGGTTGTGTCCTTTGCAGGCATAAATGTCTCCAAAATGACATTTAATTTTGAATTAAAAGAATTTGGGTGTACCCCTCCCCCTCAAACATTGTCAGTTAAACATATGGTAGATTCAGTTCCAGCCAGATTTTTATAATCAATTGGATGATATTACATCAATAAAATAATAGCTAATATTTATTGTATGATTGCCCTATGTCACAGTATGTATTATCTCTTATAATGCTCCAATAATCTTATGATATTGCTACTTTGATTATTTCCTACTTGCAGATCAGGAAAAGATACATAAGGGTTAATTAATGCACTCAAGTAACAGAGTAGCTACAAACTACTGTGAAATTCCTGAGGGTTGCCTTTCTATTTATGTTCCTGCTTCACAAGACAAATTATATATTATTGGGTTCTCTTGGAGAATTTATATTTCTTAAAATGGGAGGGGAAATTAATGTGTTAATAACTACTTTTGTCAACATTCAGCCACTCCCTATTGTCATGGGTCAATTATAAATTTTCTCTAATCTTTTTTTCTGAAAAATATTATCACCTCTAATTCTAAATTTAAAAGAATGGTGCTGCACACTGTCTGAAAGTTGACATATTGGAAATGGATTAAATATAAATTATAAACCAATGACCCAAAAACTCACACTAGCCACTTTCATGCTTTCTACCTTCCACATTTGCTATAGTGTGGATGTTAAAAGACCTTCAAAGGGGCTGGAGATTTAGCTCAGTGGTTCTGCCACCTGCCTTGCAAGCTCAACAAACCAGAGCTCCATTGGTACAAGAGGAAAAAAGAAAAAGATAGAGAACTTCAACGTCTATGCATTAAAGGGTTGGTTGCTAGCCTTTGGCACTATTGGGAGTGAAACTATTGAGGGGATTATTGAGGCCCAGTGAAAGGACCTAGGTTATAAACTTTGAAGGATAGTAAGACTCCAGCTATATCCTATTTCTCTTTCATATTTGGCCATAAAATGAACCATTTTCTTTATTACATGTTCCTGCCATGACATACTACCTCGTCACAGGCCCTAAAACAGTGGGACTACTAACCATGAACTGACACCTCTTAAACTGTGAGCCAAAATAAACATTTCCTGTTCTTAAGTTACTTCAGCTATTTTGTTTCAGTAATAGAAAGCTGACTGACACAGTACTCTACCTCAGCTTGTCTTCTTGTAAGCCTAACACCTGTTGTTGGAATCCTATTGCCTGATACCATTTGCATTTTGTTTTTCTCAGAGTTGTATGCTTAAATCTTGACTAGGAAAGGCATGCAGTTGGGAACCCATACCTTCTGTAAAGGTTATACTTTAATATTTAGAGTTCATTTAATGAAAAGATAAATGATTTCTTCCTCTGTTTTCCATAAAGGCCTAGATATTGTATTTTATATTTGTTTGAGACAAATATTTTAAACTTGGAGAATTTTGCATAGGATAGTAAGAAGGAATAAGGTTAACAGAAGTAAAGGTTTAAATTAAACTACAGTGGACCCTCAAGTTACGACCAGCATAACATATAAACAACTTGGGTTTATCTATAGTTTATTCCTAGATAAACATCCAGATCTCAGCTGTATTGACTTAGTTACAACCAGCCCTCAGGAACCAACTGAGTTCATTAAGTCAAGGTATCTTCATTATGAAATGTATTATGGGGAACCTTCTCCAGGAGGCCTTCAAAAGTTTTCTACCTGTCCTCTTCAGGATGGGCTTGTAGGGGTGAACTTACCCCCATTTTAAGCTTTCTTCCAAATTTCCAGGGCTTTTATTGACAATTCTACTCTAAACATAAAAATGTAAGCCTTTCCAATATGTATTAAAAAGCTGAAGTGACTTTCTGATCCCTATAATAAATACACCCTGCTGATAAAGAAGTTATGATTGTTGGTGCTTTTGGTCACCTATTTAAACTCTTAGAATCTCAGACTTAGATAATAATCAGAGCACTAAGTTATAGCAAAGTTTTTCAACTTTTAATAAACTAAACACACCCTGTGGAACTTATAAAAGTATAGATTACTAGGCTTTCCTCTTCTGTCATCCCTTCCTGCTCCAAGATTCTGAATTTAACTGATTTGAGTGAGCTTGATGCAATATATTTTATTGAATATATATATTTATTTTATATAGTATATGAATGAATGATAATGAAATAAATACAAAACATTGATTATATTCATAAATTAGCTTTTTATTTTGGTTGAAGATCAGTGCTCAGAAAGCCAGTTATTTAAATGATATTTGATAATGCCAAATTCATGAGAAAGAAATGGCTGGATAAAAAAGGCAAAACGAGAAATGATCATTTTCATAATTCTCATCACTGTATTTATTTTCACAAAAAGTACAAAAGCTTGCACATACATATAAGATCATTTCTCCCAAAGTATACAATTTCAGAAAGTGAAAAGAGAAAACACTAATACTAAAGCTGTTGTTGTACAGGGCAACAATCACAGTGAAAAGATGAATCCCCGTAGTTGAGCCTCAGCCCCAAGCCCTGTGTTGGGGTGCCACCTGCACCCGACCCACTGTGGCCAGCCTTGTCTGGGACCTAGATGCACTATCCTGATCTCCCTGACCTGGGCATGAATGAAGATGAATGACAGAGAGACAGAGTTAGTTTAACCTGTGATCAGCCAGGGGGTCTTGTTTTTTAGTAGGCAGAGGAACTCCACCCCATGTTGGACTCACCTTGCCTTTATTCATCCAAACATGGGCACAAACAATCAAAGTAACACAAGATTCATCTGCTTTTCAACATCCATTAGTACACACACTGGTAAACAACTTAACTTTAGGTGTCTTAATTTCTCCTAGAACTTGCAATATGCAATCACTCCTGCATGCAGCCTTTTCCTTGGGGTTCACAGAGGAAGTCAGTTAGGCCTTAATTCTCCTCTGGTCTCTGACAAATCCCAACAACTTAAAAAATTTTCAAATGTGCTTAAAAAAAAAAGCTGAGGGATTTGAGGAGCTGGCAGTCTTCTCAAAGGGAAAGAATAACTGCTTTGGCTATCATGACTCTGGCCATAGTGACTGCCCTTGACAGAAGGAATTGGGAGTGGGAAGACCTTAGGTAAGAAAGGGAGGAGCCAGGTGGAAACATTTACAAGGCTACATTTCCAGTGCACAGGGTTTAATTGACAGTGTTGACATTGAGAGGAGGAAATACTCTGGACAGCATGGCATATTCTAAAACTTGACTTCAAATGTACATTCTTGGCATCCCTCAAATAATATGGGGATGTACTATTTATGACAGATTCAAGAGGCAAAGCCTCTTAGTTTAAAGAAAAGGTTTTAAGGCAATTCACTGCTAAAAGCATTACTGAATACTATTTGCAATTCATTGCACTTGGTAATGAATGTGAGAGAGATGCAAAAACTTTTTCTGTACCATTCTTCAAAGAAAAAAGCATTTCCAACATAATTAGATGAAAAGCTACACTGTTAATTATTCATGCCAATTCACTCATCATTTGTAGTTGAAATATGGTGTCATAAAAGGCTTCACAAAACCTTGTGACTAAATTAACTTTAGTTTCATAAGATACATAACATGAATACAAACTAACTTCAAATAAACATCTGATCTGTTAAAAACCATGCATGATTTAATACTTTCCATAATTGTAATATTTGGAATACTTCTTGTACAAAGATGACTAAGGCTGCTTCTCTTGAGAAATTCCCTCATGCATGAACTCTGTACAACATTTAGCAATCACTAAAGGGCAAGAGTTTACCTAGTGTTGGAAGTGTAACAAGGAATAAAAGTATACAAAGACCAAACTTTAGCAGGCTAGAGTGACATGAAGGGAGACAGGTGCAAAAGCAATTTCGTAGGTAAATAAAGGTAAATATAGATGGTGCTTAATGAAGAAAAGAAAAGTAATAAATAGAGAATGACTGCAAGAGACCAGCATGTATGGTGGCCTCTTGGGTATGTGGAGGTCTATGAGGGGAATGAGTAATGAGTCAAAATAATTATAAAAGAAAACAACAGTCAAGCACTGTATAAGAACATCTTAGTCAGCGAGAGACCACATACACTATGGTTCTCCCATAAGATTATGGAGCTGGAACATTTCTATCGCCTAATGATATACTCATTGCAACATCCTTGCACAGTACATTACTCATGTGTTTGTAGAAAAATTTTACTGTGCTACTTGTCACTTAAAAGTGTAGCATACAAATTATGTATAGTATGTAACATGCATATTTTGGTACTGAACATAGTAACTGCAAGGTGGTAAATACCCAACAAATGCTTGTTACTTAGAAGAACTGTAATAATAAGTAACCTTCAGTGTAATATTGGACAAATATAGGCATATATGTTGAAACAAAGAAATAATAAAATGTTATTTTCCAAAATTCTTCTCTATGAAAAACCCCACAGTTGATTTTAGTGAAGAAAAAATGCATTTTTTAAGTAGAAAAGAATTTCAGCAATTAAGTCCACATTATTGTCCTTGCAAGATAAACAAATTGCATGGAACAATTTCTTGAATGTCATTCTTCTAGTTCTTTTTATAATAATAACTTTAATTTATTAAGCACAAACTATATGCTAAATATCAGTAGGCACCTTGTATATATTATATACTATTCTCATTTAGTCTTAAAAAAATCTTTAAGATGTGTTTAATTCATTTCAATTTGTAGTTGAGAGAAATAATGTGGTTATCTCAGAATTCCGCGTACTCCATCCAATGTAATTTTTGCAGTTTTCCTTAAGACTGTTTCATGTCCTTGCCTCCAATTATATGAATGGCTAAACAGTACAGGCAGTTGAAAAGGGAAATCACAAAGTAGTATACAGAGCTTTTAGTGACAAACATTGCTTCATCTTTTCTGCTGCTATTTTTTGAAGATATTAGAGGAATGGATCTCCTTCACCAGCCTTGAAAGTTCTTTCTGACCATCACACCCCTTTACATGATTTCAACTACTACTTATATGTTGCCAGTGACCAGCCAATGACCACTGAAACCTGGCTTCCATGTCATGTTGCCAAATCCTCATTCCCACTTTTAAGCCTCTGAGACATGCCCCATGTTGAACTTGCCATTTGCACTCATAAACCACCACACACCTATTTTATATGTGTTGGCCATGGTATTGTTATACAAGCAGTTGCTGATGCTTGCTTTAATAATTCTTGACTTTCTACCATCATAACATCCATTAGTCACCACGTCCAGTCCAGTCTACTTCCTAGACATTCCATTTGTTCACTCAAAACCATAACAGATGTTTACAGACAATTTATTCTGTATCCGAGATGCTGGTCTGCATCCCTACGATCCCATTTCAAATTCCATTTCTTTTTTTTTTAATTCATTAATTTTATTGGTACATTTTAAGCATACAGTATGCTAACATTCATTATTGGGAATTTGTACCTTTACATAATATAGCTTGGTTCTTATTTTTCCCCATTCCCCTGCCCTTCCTTCAACCCCTCCACCCCCCCATTTACAAAGACTTTGTTTCCATTTTTTCCTTTTCTCATATTTTTATTCTTTCCCCTACCCCTCCCACTTCCCCTTCCCATTTGGACCTTTTCTTCCCATTTCACATTATTATACAGTTTGATCCTTATTTAAACTTTCAGTTTCTTACACTAGAAAAACTATTTGGTATTTACACATATGTGTCCTATTTCACTTGAGTGCAGCCTCAATGCGCATCCATTTTCCTATGAATGACTCTAGTTTCTCATTTTTTATGGCTGAGTAGTACTCTATTTTGTTTTAAAAACACACATTTTCTTTATCCAGACTCCTATTGATGGGCAGTTGGGCTGTTTCCAAGTTTTAGCTATTACAAATTGTGCCCCTATGATCTTGGGTACACATATATCACTATGGTGTGATTCTTTTAATTTTATGGGGAAGATACCCGGCAGGGGAATAGCTGGGTCTATCCCATTTCTTTTAATTTGAAAAATACACTTATGTGTATGTAAGCTACCAGTTTCCTTACATCCCACCCATATTTTCCAGCCATAAAAATAATGTTCCCAAAGTACAAATTTAATATGGTAACTATTGGATTTAAAGCATTGCTCTCTGCCTTGGAATCTCATATGCTTACATCTTATAAAAGCATCTACAGTCAGCTACATTTTGGTTCCAACCTTGAATTCCTGGCTCATCTTCTGACTCCACACTCCTAATGTTCAAGCTTCTCTAAAAGGTTATTATTACTCATCTGACATACTGCTCATTTCTTTGCAAATATCTCAATTTCTGATAATGTCTTTTGATGCTATCTTTGCCTTGACTTCAGAATTTATCTTAAATACTACTTTCACTGTGAAGCCTTCTTGGATGTACCCAGAAAGACTGGATCACTCCTTTTAGTGTACTTTCAGGATGAAAGTACATTTATTACTAAGGGACTGAATACATAAATAGACACTGGCAAAGGAATACATAAAATTTGAACTCTGGCCCTCAACCACCAGCAACTTCCTCAGTAAAACACTCCCAGATTATCCACAATAAGTAGTGCATGAAGATGGCCTGTTAGACATCAAATATGTAGGAAATCACACTGCTACCTCAACTAGTAATTAAAAAACTAGATAATTTCTGTAGCAGTCAGACCAAAATGTTCATAACTTGACTAATAATTGACAGCTTCTCTAATTTTCCAGCTGAAGACCCACCAGAGAAAGCCAAATGTGGACCCCAGCCAATCACATAGGATGATCTGCTTCTAGTTACCAGGAGCCTCCAGGCAGGACATAACTGAAGCCTTTCCTTTTTTCTCCACTATAAAACTTCCTTCTCCTCTGCCTGTCTGAGTATCTGCCAAAGAACAAGACATAAAACATGCTACAGAATATTCTGAATAAGCTCTGACTCCTCGATTAGACAACTGTTCCTTGCCTGAAATCCCCATCTACTCTGCAGTGTGGAATTTCTTCCAGACAGAGATTCTGGCCAATTGTAGCACTCAGCACATTTCTTCACCCATCTTGGTATTCACAGTCTTAATTCTGAAAAGAGTTTCTTTTTTCTATGTTATAGTTGACTAAGGCAAAGTGCTACTGAAGTCCTTTTTATTTCAAGGCTCTACCCCTATGAAGCATTACTTTTGGCTCCCCAAACTCCATCATATGCTGCTTCCAGAAAGAACGTTCTAAAATATAAATTTAAATGTATCACCCTCTTACTGAAAGTTCCCAATTGTCCCGTTGTCTTACAATATTTATAGCTGTCATGATAAATTCTAAGTACTTCAGCATGCCATGTAAGATATTTATGCTTTAAACTCTATCTTCCTCTCTAGCCTTATCTGTTTCTGGGGACCCATCCACCGCCCGTACACACTTCTCTGTCCACCTTAAACTTCAGCTACATTTCTAGTTTTCATGCTTCTTGTATTGGATCATTTATATTTATTTGCTTTCCCATTTACCTAAAATACCCTATACCCAAACTAAAATTTTGGATCTTTTTTCAAGTATTACTTTTTTTCCAAGAAGGAATATATGACCCTTGAACGCAGCAAGGCTGTGCTTCACAGAAAGATATCTCTTTGTGCATCCACAGAACCTTGCACTGTACTCGAATTCCTGTTGCAGTGTCCTGTAGTTCTTCGTTTTCTCTCAGGCTTCCTCACAAGATGGTAGGTTTCTTTATCGTGATGTCCTTATTTCCTTTGGTTTTCTACACCTGGCATTCTCAAAGATGGCCTGAATATTTGTCCCCAACCAAAAAAAAAATTCAGACATTAAAACACATTCTCTAGCATGATAGTACCAAGAGGTGAGACATTTATTCTAGATAGTGGACCTTTGCCTGAGGAAGAGCTAGTGAAAAATTTTTCCCACATTGTGGGTTGTCTCTTCACAGTATTGGTTTTTTCTCTTGCTATTTAGAAGCTTTTTAATAAGAAGAGATCCCACTTGTTGGTACTAGTTCATGGACAACTGAGGTTTTGTTCATAAAATCTTTTCTTGCACCAATGTCTTCAAGAGTTCTACCTAACCTCTTTTCCAGCTAGTTTAATACTTCTCTTTTAATATTTAAATCTTTAGTCCATTTTTATTTTAATTTAGTGCATGGTCAGAGGTATAGGTCTAGTTTTAATCTTTGGCAAGTTGAAACCCAGTTTTTCCAGCACCATTTATTTTAATCTTTCCTCCAGAGAGGGTGTTTGGCTCCTTTCCCAAAGATGAAGGGGCTGGGTATGTCTGGACTTGTTTCTGCATCTTCTAATCTGTTCCACTGGTCCTCAGGTCTGTTTCTTTGCCAGTACCATGCTGTTTTATCACAGTAGCTTTGTAGTATTGTTTCAAGTTGGGGATTGTGACACCCCCTACCTTCTCTTTATTGTCTTGAATTGCTTTTGCTATTCTAGGTCTCTTCTTGTTCCAAATGAATTTTTGCATTGTTTTCTCAAGGTGAAGTATGCTTTTGGAATTTCAAGTAGGATTACACTGAATCTATATAGCAGTTTTGGAAGTATGGCCATTTTCACTATGTTGGTTCTTCCTACCCAGGGGCAAGGAATGTCTCCATATTATGATCTCATCTTCAGTTTCTTTTTTAACATGTTGTAGGTTTCAGAGTAGAGGTCTTTGATTTCTTTTGTTAGGTGGATTCCTAGGTATTTCAAGTTTTTGGATGCTATTGTGAAAGGAATTTTTTGTCCCACTTCTCTCAGTGAGCCTGTTTTCTGTATACAGAAAAGCTATTGATTTTTGTGTGTTAACCTTGTATCCAGCTACTTTATTGAATTTCATTATTAAGTCTAGAAGAATTTTGGTGGAGTTCTTGGGGTCTTCTAAATAGAGTATCATATCATCCGCAAGTAATTTGACTTTTTCATTTCCTATCTTAATTCCTTTTATTTCTTTCTCTCATGTAATTGCCATGGCTGTTTCCAAAACTATATAGAACAGGAGTGGTGATAGTGGACATCCTTCTCTTATTCCTGATTTTATGGTGAGGGAATTTCAGTTTTTGACCATTTAGTATGATATTGGCTGTTGGTTTTTCATAGATGGCTTATATCAGGTTAAGATAGAGACCATCCATTCCAAATTTCTTTATAGTTTTTTTATCATGAATACATGTTGGTTTTTGTGGAATGCTTTTTCTGCATCTATTAAGATAACCATATAGTTTTTGCCTTGACTCTATTAATATAGTGTATTATATTTATTGATTTGCTTATGTTGAAGCATCCCTCCATCTCTGGGATGAATCCCTCTTGGTCAGGATATATGATCTTCTTAATGATCTCCTGCATTCTATTTGTAAGTATCTTATTAAAGATTTTTGCATCTATGTTCATTAATGAGATTGGTCTATAGTTCACTTTTTCATTGGGCCTTTCTCTACTTTGGGAATCAAGGTGATACTTGCTTCCAGGAATGAATTCGGGAATATTGCTTCACTTTCAATTTCATTACAGAATTTAAAAAGGAGCAGCAGTAGTTCCTCTCTAAATGTCTTATAGAAAGCACTGAAGCCAGCAGGATTTGGACTTTTCTTAGTTGATAAGTTTTTTTTTATTACGTTTTCAATTTCACTGAAAGATATTAGTTGTTTACAATTTTTAGGTCATCTTCATTCAACTTTGGTAGTACATACATATCTAGAAATCTGCCCTTTTCTTCATATTTTCCATCTTATTGATGTATAGTTTCTCGAAGTAGGTATTGATGAACCTCTGGATTTTTGCTGGGTCTGTTATAGTTTCACCCTTTCATTCCTAAATACATGGATTTGGGCCTTTTCTTTCCCCTTTTTTTTTTTTGATAAGATTGGCTAAAAGTTTGTCAATTTTGTTTATCCTTTCAAAGAACCAACTCTTGGCTTCATTAATTTTTTGTATTGTTCTCTTAGTCTCCATTTCATTGATTTCTGTCCTGGTTTTTATAATTTCCTTACATGAGCTTTGGGTTTGATCTGCTTTTCTTTTTATAAAAGCTTGAGATTCAGCATCAGGTTGTGTAATTGAGCTCATTCTGTTTTCCTAAGATGAGTTTTCACTGCTGTGAATTTCCCTCATAAGACTGCTTTCATTATGTCCCAGAGATTCCAGTGTGTTGTATTGTCATTGTCATTTAATTGTAGGAATTGTCTGATTTCTTCTTTAATTTTCTCTATGATCCATTGGTTATTCAGAAGTTTGTTGTTCAGTTTCCATGTGTTTGTGAAATTGTTGTGGTTTCTTTTGCTATTGATCTCCAATTTCATCGCACTATGGTCTGATGGTATACAGGGGATCACTTCAGTTTCTTTGCACTTACTTAGACATGTCCTATGAACAAGTATGTGGTCTATTTTTGAGAACAGTCCATGTGCAGCTGAAAAGAATGTATATGGGGATTTTGTGGGGTGGAACACTCTGTAAACATGTTAAGTTCATTTGTTTAAGGGTTTGATTGTGTTCCACTATTTCACTGTTCATTTTTTGTCTGGTTGATCTATTTGTGACAGTGGGATGTTGAGGTCTCCCACTACTATTGTATTCGTGCTTATATCATTTTTCATGTCCATTATTATTTGTTTTATATAATTGGGCACATTAGTGTTTGGTGCATATATATTTATGATTGTCATCTCTTCCTCTTGGATTGTTCCCTTAACAAGAATTTAGTGTCCTTATTTGTCTCTCTTTATCAGTGTTGGTTTGAAATCCATTCGATCTGCAAGTTGCATAGCTACATGTACCTTTTTAGTGGGTTCCTGTCACATGGAATATTGTTTTCCACCCTTTAACTTTCAGTCTATGAGTTTCTTTTTTAATTAAATGTGTTTCTTGTATACAGCATATTGTTGGATCTTGCTTCTTGCCCCGTTCTGCTGGTATATTTCTTTTTATTGGTGAATTGAGACCATTACCATTGATGCTTATAACTGATATGTATTGACTTATCATTGTCATTACTTTTTCTTTTTGTTGATTTCTCCCCCTTTGCATTTCATTTCTTGTCGTGCTTGGTGGATTCATTCTCTTGGGCTTCCTGGGGTTGTGATCCTCATTGTCTTTTCCTAGGATATTGTTTAAAAGTTTTAGGAGTACTGGTTTACTCTTCATGAAGTTCCTTGGGTGCTCTTTGTCATGAAAGTATCTTATTTCTCCATCAATTTTGAAAGATAGTTTTACAGGGTACAGCAATCTGGGTTGGAGGCTGTTTTCCTTCAGGGCTTGAAATATATCACTCCAGGGTCTTCTTGCCTTGTGGATTTGTATTGAGAAGTCTGCTGAAATTCTGATGGGCTTTTCTTTGTACATGATTTATTTCTTTTTCTCTAACTGCTCATAGAATTTTGTTCTTCTGTTGGGTTTCTGGAATTTTAAGTATTATATGCCTATGTGTAGAATTTTTTTGGTCATGGCTAGTTGGAGTCCTATAAACCTCACTTATCTGTATGTCAAGTTCTTTTCCCCTACTTGGGAAGTTTTCTGCCATTACTTTGGTAAACAGTTTTTTTTTTTAATGTCATTTGCACTCTCTTCTGTTTCTTCACTGACTCCAATCAGTCTTATGTTATTATTCTTTGAATCATCCAGCAGCTACTGAATTGATCTGTCATGGTCCCTTACTATTTTTAAGGGATTTTTCTTTTCCTGGTCACTAATTTCAATCCTATCTTCTATATCTGAAATTCTGTTCTTGTATTGGCTTGTTTTTCTGCATAAACTTTCAATGGAGTTTTTAATGTCTTGGAAATCTGTTTGCATCTGTTTTATGGATTTAATTTGTTTCCTGTGTTTGGATTCCATCACGTTTCTCAGCTCCTCTATTTTTTTTTTATCTGTGTCTGCTGTAGATTTATTAATCATGCCTTATACTATGGGCACAATCTCTGCTGTTATCTGAGAAATTATTTTTATTAATTTTTTTCCAGGTCATCTTTTGTTGCCAGTTCAAGTAGCCCAGGTGGTTGAATATCAGATTGTCCATCCATTTCCCTTTGGGGTTTCCTTACATGATCTGGAAGTCTGGTTTTGAGACTTATTTCCCCTCTTCTTATTTCAGTAGATGCAGACTGCTGTGCCAGTGGTATAGCAGAACTCTGAAGGGTGGTTTTGCGCTTGTGCAGCTCTTCTTTAGGCAGCCTGTCGCTTTGGGAGGTGTGCCCACACCTCTGGGGTTGGGGTGGGGCCCTAATTTGGGACCTGTTTGCAGCCACACCACTCTGGTCCACACAGCTGTTCCCCCATCTATGCCCGCACTTAACCTATGCTGTGGCAGAACTCTGGAGGACAGTTTTGCACCTGTGTAGCTCTTTTCTCTGCTGAAGCTTTTATCTTGGATTTTCTCCTAGGTTTCAGAACTGATAGATATAAATTTATGTTGTTTACAATTTATCAATCTAAGGTATATTTTTATAGTAGCCTGAATAGACTAAAACAGATGCCTTGCACATAGCAAGTATTCAGTAAATATCTTTTGAGTGAATGAAATAGGTGAATGATTCTTTTAATTAAAATAAACACCTAGTTATTGGGAGACTACCTAGTCAGATATTATCAAAAGAAAAATTACACTAGAGTGATAGTCATAAAACATATTCCATAAAGTTTTAAATAGTATTGTGGGCTTTGCAGGCCACAGATGGTCTCTGTCCTACTTTTAAATAACACTAAAAAAGTGCAAAAATAGTTCTTGATTAGCCAAACTCTGTGTTCTAGAATTATAAGACATCATAGGTTTGAATCCTAACTCTCAATTGTTAGTCATGTAAATGTGCTCTCTTACCAAATCTTAAGTATTAATCAGTAGCAGGCAAATGTGGTCACTTCCAAACTTCCCCAATCTTGCTGCCTGCCTCGCAAGCACAAGGACCTGAGTTCAATTCCCAGTACCAAAAAAAAGAAATGATTCAAACTTCCCCAATCTGTCATATGATTGTAATAATGATCATGATAATAATAATAATAATAATAATAATAATAATAATAATATTTATTCTCCACTGATGTATGTGAAGGGGCATAACATAATGTTTGGCATATAGTATCTTATATTTATTGAATATTTATGTGTCAAGCACTGTGCTAAGCCTTTTTGTATTATTAAATCATTTAGTCCCTATATAACTCTGTAGTCCAGACACAATTATTGTCCTTATGTTTACAAATGAAAAAAAAAGGCTGGAATTAATTAACACAATGGCAATTAATATGTTATAAGAATGACATATAAACCTAATAAATCTTATGATCTAACCTTTTGATTATGTTTGGAAATCTCTTTATCTTTCCTTCTCATGGTTATATATAACAGTACTTTCAGTTCCTATCTACTTTCTTCAAAGTTTCTTCTAGTTCTTTAATGATAGGGCAAAGTAGTATGGTTTGGTAGAATGATGAGTGATTATGATGTTGTGTATCTTGACTCTATCCAGCCTTGCTTTAATTTTAGAAAACTTACTTCACTTATGTAAACTTTAATTTTCAGAAGTCTGTATGATACATATGGATTTTATTCATAAACATGGATGGAATATAACCTAATAGAAAATAGCACAGATATACAGTTTTAGAAATTTCATAGTATAATTAGTAAAGTTATTTTATCTATAATGATTTTAAAACTATCACTAACATTTTTATTTGTTTCAACTTGAATTTTTATATTTAACAAAGAAAAATTCTTTGGTGAATTTTGGACTACAGTCAAACTCAATTCTGAAGTCCCTTCTGTGTTACAGTGAATATCAGGATGAAGTTTGTCATATTCATAAATGAGTCAGCATTTTCAGACACAGAGTTTACCAGAGTTTGCCCAGATTTTGCATTATAGCAAGAAGTCATGGTTGGATTCACATAACAGATCTCGGAAACTTTAGGAATATTGTATCCTTGAGCAAATCAGTACATCTTGAAATAAGCTTCATGTTTATGCAGATGATTCAGGCACTTCTATTGGTTTGTATTACAATAAATATAAGCAAAAAAAATTACTTGTCCTCATAAAAGGATTTGTGAATCTTTTCTAAAATTGACTTCATTTGCACAAAATGACACTGAAATACTTGACATCAATAATTTCCTTGAAGCTCAGGGAAATTCACAAGTAGATGAGTGTAATCTTTAATTAGCTTTTGCTACACATATGTCTGTATATTTACACATAAACATGTAATATATAATATATTTACATATAGCATATGTACAACATTGTAATTTAATATATATTTCTAATCTGATAATGTAGGAAATTTCTGGAATGAAGAAAGGATTAATGTTTTGTAGTAGCAATTTTCTTATAGTTGCAAGTTTTGTTCAGTTAACTTGTCAACTCACTTAAAATGTATTTTGAGCTACTGAATTTCCTGTAAGTTGGATTACTCAGTGTTTAAAATTTGAAAATCCTTATTTGGGAGCAATCTAGTAAATCTAATCAGCTTATGTATATGACCATGGCAGAGTTCATTTTCTGGTCTGGTTGTTAAAATCATGCAACTTGGAAATCTCTAGTATTTATCTCTGATTCCAGCTCATTGTGGGACTGATTTGATTAGTAAAACTCACTAAATAAACTTCATTGACCAACGTAACATATGGGAGTAGTGCATAATTTTTTTCTTTCAAAATTACTTTCTGATAATTAAATCAATATATATTCAATAAAATTTTCAGAGGTAAAGTATTAACATGATTATAAAAATATCCTACATGCCCTACATGTTTCGTATTATTCTTACTAATTATAATAATATTACTATGTTGATTCATATCTATTTAGGGCCATTATACTTCCACTCCCAACCTCCTTTCTGCAAAGGCTATTGAAATAACTTTCTTTAAAAAATCATCCCAGGGCTGGGGATTTAGCTCAGTGGTTCGGTGGCCTGCCTTGCAAGCATACCGACCTGAGTTCAATCCCTAGTACCAAAAAAAAAAAAAAAATCATCCCATTGCAGATGCCTTCTCTGACTATAGCAAGTGATCTCAGCTTTTTCATGTTTAGGCCAGTCTTTACACTTAGTTCTGGAAATGTGGCTAGGTCTTGAGAGTTCATGTGTACTTACTATTTATTTTGTTCACTGAATTTTTCTGCAGTCCCTTCCAGCAGAGATGGATGTTCCTAGTCTATCCATGTAGACCTTTCTGCAGTACTATTTTGTGAACTTCTCCTTTTGTATGGAATGTGTTCTAATTTTTCATCACTCTTCACATATTCAGAATGCCATATACTAACCAGGATCACAATTTATTTTCATAATTGAGAAATTCATGTCATTCTTACGTTGGCATTTTGTGAAATGCTAAGTTCTTAGTTGCAGTTAAACTTGTAGTTTTATTTCTTGTCATCACCTGCCCACTCTCTAGCGGTGGTGTTAATGAGCAGTGAAACAACTGGAAACAGAAGGAGTTGAAGAGAACATAGACAGCATACATCATCCATCAGAGAGTAAAATCTCTTTTGGCTATTATCTCAAATTATGATAATTTATGTTTGTAGTAGGTGAATTTTATTCTCTTCTTTTAGACTGGGTGAATTTTATTTTATTTTATTTTTAGACTGGCTGATTTTCTGATAGTTTGGCTCACAGTAAATACTGTAGCCATGTGCCACATAACAACATTTCAGTCAACACCAGACCATATGTATGTATATGCAGCAGTGGTCCCATAAGATTATAATGAAGCTAAGAAGATACTATTGCAAAGTGATATCATAGCCACCGCAACATAGCACAATGCATTAGTCACATATTTGTGGTGGTGCTGGTATAAACAAATTTACTGCACTGCAAGTCAAGTAAAAGTATAGTTTGTACAGTGATGCAGAGTATAACGTGCTTGATAATAGTATATATATTATAGATTATATATTTGTGATATGTATTGGTTAGGTATCATGTTATATATAACTTTTTTGTGTTGTTTTGTTTTGGTACCAGGGATTAAACTCTGGACCTTGTGCTTGAGAGGCAGGCGGCGGAACCACTGAGCTAAATCCCTGGCCCTTATATATGACTTTTTAAAGGAGGAAAGGTTTAGTTTGGTTCACAGTTTCAGAGGTTTCAGTTGATGATTGGCTGACTCCAAGGCAGAAACATCTTGGCAGAAGGGCATGATGAGGAAAGCTGCTCTTTTCATAGCAACTAGGAAGCAGAATCAAAGGGAAATGGCCAGGAGAAAGACAGGCCCTTCAAAGGCACACCCGCGGTAACCTATTTTCTCCACCTGGGCTCCTCCACTTAAAAGCCTATTTAGCTGTGAAATCATCAGTAGGTTGACCCATTAGATATGTCTTGATACAGTAGTTTACTACTCAGATTAACTGTCACAGTATACTCTACTTTTTATCATTACTTTAGAGTGTACTCTTTCTACTTAAAAAATTCACTGTCAAACAATATTCTATGTTAAACTGGCAAATGAGATATTCTATATCTTGTGTTTACTGGACCTCTGGAATATGTCAGGAGGTCACACTGTATGACTGACCTAAGCTGTGTGGGTTTGTGCAAGTGCACTGTGATGTTTGTACACTGATGAAATTGCCTAATGATGCATTTCTCAGAACACAGCCTCATCATTAAACAATGAATGATTCTATTCACATATTAGCCAACCTTTCATAATTAACTTAAAATTATTCTTAATTGTCACTGAAAAACAGAATTAGCGTATACCTTTTTCATAAACTTGATATAATAAATGATCCTGAGACAAATATAAATATATTATACTAGGCACAAAAATACAAAAATATGCCTAGTTCCCCAAATAATGGCCAACCATTTTCTCATTGGTGGAGAACTGTCCCCTACCATCACCCTGGGTCTCTGCTCCTTGCTTGCCTGATATCAGGACTATTTCATTCTCCTCTGCCACTGACACTTTGCCCTGGTTCTTAAGACAGGTCCTTCCTTACCTTACCTTGTAGTCCCTAACCTTAGGATTACTCCAAAACATCAGTTTCGTTTTACCCTTCAAAGTTAAGATAGTCTTAAGTTTTAGTCCCAAAAAGTTTTTTTTCTTGTTCCTAAATTTCAATTCCTACCTTAGCCTTCAGGCCTAGCAACTAGATTAATGTCTTATTCTTGTGGATAATAGAGTCCCCATCTCTTGGGGATTCACCCTTTGGTTTGTCTTCTCCAGATCCTTTCTTGCCTTAAAACCAGCCTTGGTTGTGAAGACCTTTCATGATTTTAAACTTTCCTATAGGTAATCACTTGCTGAAGAAAATTATGATACACCTCAAAAAATTCTACACCAAAGGCCTTATTTCTATCAGGTTATCCAATTCAGGACAATTGCCAAATATTAGGAAATAGCCTTCCCTCAAATAAATATAAAGGGTCATTCTGCTGACCAGAATGTCCTTTCTGGCCTCAACAACTCCCTAATTACCCTTGGAGTTCTCACTTCTGCTTTTAGGGCTGGCAAAGTTGTATTTTGGGCTTGCTGAGGTACCTACCAATGCATTTTTCCAGGAATACTGCGCTAGAAAATATTATATCTAGCCAACATAACACCATTCCTCCTACCCTCAATTGTGTAAAACATAAACCTGGAATTTGTGATAGGGCCCAAGAACCTAAACAACATTTAAAATACTATTTTTGTGGAATATCATTTTGAATTCTGTATAACCAATTCAAAGCTATGAAATCCTTTCTAATTCTTCTTCATAGATAGCCAAATTATTTCAAAAGTATCATCTGTGCATTTACATTATTGAAAAATTCTAAATGAAAACACCATCCTTCATATAGGAAGCTATGAAATTTGATTTTGGCTTTGATTATTAAAGCAAGCTACAGCATCTTGTAGATGAAGTTAGTATCTATTCTCTCATTGGGGAACTGACCTAATCATGTATGAAGGCTTCTAAATAACAAGGAAGAAAATTATGACAATTTTCAGTCTGGAAGATGGCCTCTTTCCACCAAAAATTGGTGGTAGTACTCAGTAGTAGTAATTATCCTTCGTCCACAAACAAGAAAACAGAATAAAATAGAAATATCTAAACCAGAAACAAAATGGGTACAAACTTAGTGTTTCACACAGTATTTATACTTTAATATGGTATAAAAAACTAGATGAACCAATTCAGTCAAAACTTAAATGTAAAAAATTCCAACAATGATAATGCTAAAAAGAACCATCAGATAATTTTTAATAATCTTAAAGTAGGAAGACATTGTAAGAATGGCACAACACAGAAGGTACAAGAAAAATACTGATAAGTGTCACCACATAAAATACTGTTAAAATTGCCATGTGACAAAAAATTTAACATCAGAGTACAAATGGAAAAAAAACTGGGAAAAATATAAGTGGATTCCACATTTAAGACAAGAACCGGTGCCTTAAATCCATAAAAAAGACAAACCCAATACATAACTGTGCAACAATTAAGCACAAATAATTCATAGTAAACACAGATTATTTTGAGCATATAAAAGGAGATCCAGTTTCTTTCATAATAAAAGAAATAGAAATTAAAACTGAATTTTGTATCTACAGCCTTAGTTGAGCCTTCAAATCAATGACAGCAACCCCAGCCAACACCTTGGCAGTATTTCCACAAGAGACCCCGAGTCTTGGATTCCTAACTCTCAAAAATTGTGTGAGAAAATGAACATTTGTTTTTTTAACCTGTGAAGTTTCATGTAATTTGTTATAGAGTTTTATATAATTTTTATATAACCAATATCTCCAAACCTCTCCACACTCTCCTGCTTCTCAAAGAACAAAATTTCCTTTCACCAACACCACACAGGCACTGCTGGTTCTTCAGTTTGGTTTGTCTCCAGGGTTAATAAACCCATTAAGTCTCTATGGCAACAGGTAGAAGACAGAGGAAGTCAAGAGTGGTGGCTGTGCCACTATAGGCTCTGACAGGAAAGAGGAAGAAAAAAAAAGTACGTATAAATAAGTATATATAAGTATATATATATATCCAGGAGCAGAATTGCTATGGTATTTGGTACAGTTTTGTTTTGTGAAGAATCTCCATAATGTTTTTCATAATGGCTGAACCAATTTACATTCCCACCAACAATGTACAAGAGTTCCCCTTTCTCCACATCTTTGCCACTACTTATTTTTTTGTCTTTTTCCTCAATAACTATTCTAATTGAGGTGAGATGAAATTTCATTATGGTTTTGATTTGCATTTCTCTGATTATTAGTGATGAACACTTTTTCATAGACTTGCTGGAATTTGTGTATCTTCTTTTGAGACATACATGTCTATTCACATCACTTGCTCATTTTAAAAATTGGACTGCTTTTTATTGTTAAATTCTACATGTATTCTGGATATTAACCCCTTATTGGGTAGTCTGAAAATATTTGCTCCCAGTCTTTAGATTGTCACTTAACTATATTGTTTTCTTTGCCATGCAGAAGCTTCTGAGTTTGATGTTGTCCTTTTTGTTCAGTTTTGCTTTGGGTCCTATGCTTTTAGATATTATTAAAAAAAAATCTGAATGTCTATAATTTTGTTCAGATGACTGCAGAACATGGAAAAGCTGTTGCTGCTATTGATGCATAACTTACTGCTAATATA
>NW_022900926.1:23033485-23053325 GCF_012274545.1 Fukomys damarensis | reverse complement strand
ATATATAAATATAATTTGAATTTTTGGAAACTGTGCTTTCAACTTTGGAAAAAGTTATCGCAATTTACTGTGTTGAGTTAGCATTGTACAGAAATTGACAGCCATATTGGTCTAAAAATATTAATTTTTTTTCCATTTGTACAGGGCTAACACACTGTATTAAATATGTAAGGTCATATCTACATGGGTTTGTTCACAGAAACTAATAAAGTATTTTCTAAATAATGAAAAAAAGAAATAAATACTACACGAGCAAGAAGCAATTTAAATATGATCAGGGACCATTTTCATCTTCAGAATTAATGATTATTTTAATCTTACATCATTGCATTTTCTCTTTTACTTTCCTTTTTAGTTTTATTTTAGGATTCCTATTTTTAATGTTCATACAGATATTTCTTTAACTGAAATACCAAATAATTTCTCTGGTGTAAAAAAGTATAATAGTACACAAGATCCTAATGAGATAATAATGTGAAAAAGGAAGTAAAGGGCTAAAGGTGTAGGGAAAGTGGGAAGGGTGGGGGAAAGGTAATAAGGGAGAGGAAAAAATATGAGAAATTGCAAAAATGGAAATAAAGTGTTTGTAAATCGGGAGGGGAGGAGGGGGTGAAGGGAGGGCAGGGACAAGGGGAAAAATGAGAATCAAGACCTGTCATGTAAAGATACAAGATCCCAATAATGAATGTAACTGTACTGTATACCTAGATTGTACCAATAAACTCAATAAAAGAAATAAACAAAAATCTTTGCCTATTCTAATGTCTTCAAGTTTTTTCCCTATGTGTTCTTATAGTAGTTTCATGTCTTACATTTAGGTCCTTGATCCATTTTGAGTTGACGTTGTATAAGGTAAAAAAAGAAGTCTAGTTTCATTATTCCACATATGTATATCTAGTTTTTCCAGCAACATTTATTAAAGACATTGTAATTTCTCTAATGTATGCACTTATTGCCAGTGTGAAAAATCAATTAACTGATAAAACAAAAATTAATTTTGGGATTTCCTATTTTATTCCATTTTTTGTCTGTTTTTAAAAATTAATTCTATTGGTACATTTTAGGCATACAATATAATGACATTCATCATTGGAAATTTGTACCTTTACATAAAATATCTTGGATCTTATTTTCCCCCTCCTTTCAACCCCTCCACAGTTCTCTACTTAAAAGACTTTGTTTCCATTTATTCATTTTTTCACATTAACTCCAATCCCTTCGTTCCTTTCCACTACCCCAACTGCTTCCCCTTCCTCTTTGCTCCTTTTCTTCCTATTTCATATTATCTATTATATCTTTTAGTCCTTATTTATACTTTCAGTTTCTCACATTAGAGAAACTATTTGGTATTTACACATATGTGTCCTATTTATACTAGTTTTAGCTATTACAAACTGTGCTGATATGAATATGGGTGCACATATATCACTGTGGTATGATTCTTTTAATTCTATGAGGAAGATACCTATCAGGGGAATAGCTGGGTCAAATGGGACTTCCATTCCTACGTCTCTGAAGTATCTCCATACTGATTCTCACACTGGTTGCACCAGACTACATTTCCACCAACAGTAAAGCAGTGTTCTCTCTTCACACTGTTGGTGGCTTCTCTTGGCTGTGCAGAAGCTTTTTAATAAGAAGAGATCCTGCTTGTTGATTGTTTGTGCTAGTTCATGTGCAATTGAGGTGTTGTTAATAAAACATTTTCCTACACCAATATCTTCAACCTGTTTTAGTGTTTCTGTTTTATTATTTAGATCTTTAATCCATTTTGATTTTAGTTTCATGCATGGTGAGAGATATAGGTCTAGATTTAGTCTTTGGCAAGTTGAAACCCAGTTTTTCCAGCGCCATTTAATAAATATTAGAGGCTATTTTTCCTCCAGTGAGGGTGTTTTGCTCTCTTGTTGAAAATGAAGTGGCCAAGTGTGCCTGGACTTGTTTCTGTATCTTCTAATCTGTTCCACTGGTCCTTAGGTCTGTTTCTTTGCCACTACCATGCTGTCTTTATCACAATAGCTTTGTAGTATAGTTTCAAGTTGGGATTGTGATACCCCCTACCTTCTCTTTATTGCGTAGAATTGCTTTTGCTATTCTAGGTCTCTTCTTGTTCCAAATGAATTTTTGCATTGTTTTCTCAATCTCTGTGAAGTATACTGCTGGTATCTCATTTGGGATTGCACTGAATCTATATAGCAGTTTTGGAAGTATGGCCATTTTCACTACATTGATTTCACTACGTTGGATGCTATTGTAAAAGGAATTGCTTGCCCCACTTCTTTCACAGTCTCTTGTTTGTGTACAGGAAAGCTATTGATTTTTGTATGCTGACCTTGTATTCTGCTACTTTACTGAATTTAGTTATTAAGTCTAAAAGACTTGGTGAAGTTTTTGAGGTTTTCTATATAGAGTATCACATTGTCTGGCAATTTAACTTCTTCATTTCCTATCTTTTTTCCTTTTATTTCTTTCTCTTGTCTAATTGCTGGGCTAATATTTCCAAAACTATATTGAACAGGAGTGGTGATAGTGGACATCTTTGTTTTGTTCCTGATATTAGTATGATGTTAACTGTTGGTTTTTCATAGATGGCTTTTGTCAGATTAAGGTAGAGACTGTCTATTCCAATTTTTTTGCAGGGTTTTTATAATGAATGCATGTTGGATTTTGTTGAATGCTTTTTCTGCATCTATTGACATGATCATATGGTTTTTGTCTTGGCTTTATTATATAGTGCATTGCATTTATTGATTTGTGTATATTGAACCATTTCTGCATCCCTGGGATGACTCCCACTTGGTCAGGTTGTATGATCTTCTTGATGATCTTTTGCATTCTATTTGCCAGTATCTTAAGAATTTTTGCATCTATGTTCATTAGTGAGATTGGCCTATTGCTTGCTCTTATGGTTGGGTCTTTCTTTGCTTTGGGAATCAAAGTGATGCTTGCTTCCTGGAATGAATTTGGGAGTATTGCTTCCATTTCAATTTCATTGAAGTGCTTTAAACACTATAGCATTAGTTCCTCTCTAAATGTCATATAGAATTCAGCAGTGAAGCAACAAGGGCCTGGGCCTTTCTTAGATGGAACGTTTTTTATTGTGTTGTCAATTTCATTGATTGATAATGGATTGTTTAGAATTTTTAGGTCTTTATTCAACTTTGATAATTCATAAATATCTACAAATTTGTCCATTTTTCTGTTTTTCATTTTATTTGCATATAGGTGCTTGAAGTTGATATTGATGATTGTCTGGCTTTCTGCTGGGTTCATTGTAGTTTCATTCCTAATTGCATAGAGTTGAGCCCTTTCTTTCCTTTCCTTTTTCAAATACGGTTAGCTAAGTGTCAATTTTGTTTATTCTTTGGAGGAACCAATTCTTTGCTTCATTTTGATAAAATTCTTTGTATCATTCTCTTAGTCTCCATTGCATTGATTTCTGCTCTGGTTTTTATAATTTCCTGCTTTGTATGAGCTTTGGGTTTGTCCAGCTCTTCTTTTTCCAGAAGCTTGATGTTCAGCATCAGGTTGTGTATTTGAGCTCATTCTGTTTTCCCAAGATGAATATTCACTGCTATGAATTTCCCTCATAAGACTGCTTTCATTGTGTCCCATGGGTTCTGATATGTTGTATTGACATTGTCATTTAATTGTAGGAACTGTCTGATTTCTTCAGTTTCCTCTGTGACTCATTGGTATTCAGAAGTGTGTTGTTCAATTTCAATGTCTTTGTGAAATTCTTACAGTTTCTTTTGCTATTGATCTCCAATTTCATTGTACTATGGTCAGATGATATACAGGGCTTCACTTCAATTCTTTCGCACTTATTTAGACATGTTCTATGAGAGAGTATATGGTCTATTGTGGAGAATGACCTGTGTGCAGCTGAAAAGAATGTGTATTGTGATTTTGTGGGGTGGAATACTCTGTAAACATTTGTTAAATTAATTGTTCAAGAATTTGAGTTCTAATATTTTGTTGTTTATTTTTTGTGTAGTTCATCTATCTATTTCTGACAGTGGGGTATTAAAGTCCCCCACTACTCTTGTATTAGTGCTTGTTTGGTTTTTCATGTTCATTAGTATTTGTTTTATATAGTTGGGTGCACTAGTGTTTGGTGCATATATATTTATGATTAGCATCTCTTTCTCTTGAATTGTTCCCTTAACAAGAATGTAGTGTCCTTATTTGTCTCTCTTTATCAGTGTTGGTTTGAAATCCATTCAATCTGCAAGTTGCATAGCTACTTGTGCCTTTTTAATGGGTTCCTGTCACATGGAGTACTGTTTTCCACCCTTTAACTTTCAGTCTATGAACTTCTTTTTTAATCAAGTGTGTTTCTTGTATACAGCATATTGTTGAATTTTGCTTCTTGACCTATTTTACCAGTCTGTTTCTCTTTATTGGTGAATTGAGGCCTTTACCATTGATGGTTATAGCTGATATGTATTGACTTATCATTGTCATGACTTTTTCTTTTTCTTGCATCCCTCCTTTGCATTTAATTTCTTGTTGTGCTTGATGGATTCATTCTCTTGGGCTTCCTGGGGTTGTGATCCTCATTCTCATTTCCTAGAATATTGTTTAAAATTTTTTGGAGTGCTGGTTTGATATTCATAAAGTTCCTCTTTGTCATGAAAGTATCTTATTTCTCCATCAATTTTGAAAGATAGTTTTGCAGGGTACATCAGTCTGGGTTGGAGGCTGTTTTCCTTCAGGGCTTGAAATACATTACTCCAAGCCCTCTTGCCTTGAATTTGTGTTGAGAAGTCTGCTGTGATTCTGATGGGTTTTCCTTTGTATGTGATTTGTTTCTTTTCTCTATGTGCTTGTAGAATTTAGTTCTTCTTTTAGATTTTTGGAATCTTAACTATTAAATGCCTATGTGTAGGGTTTTTTTTTTTGTTTTTTTTTTTTGTCATGGCTAGTTGGAGTCCTATAAGCCTCACTTATCTGTATGTCAAATTCTTTTCCCCTACTTGGTAAGTTTTCTGTCATTACTTCTTTGAATAGCTTTTTTTATTTTGTCTGCACTCTGTCTAGTTTCTTCATTGAATCTAATCAGTCTTATGTTATTCTTCTTTGCTCATGTATCAGCTGCTGTATTGATTTCTCATGTTCCCATAATATTTTTAAGAAATTTTTCTTTTTATAGCCATTAATTGAAGTCCTTTCTTTTATATCTGAAATTCTGTCTTCACATTGGCTCATTCTGCTTTGTAAACTATCAGTGAAGTTTTTAATCTCCTGGAAATGTGTTTGCACCTGTTTTTTGGATTCCATATGTTTCCTATTTGGGGATTCCATCATGATCCTCAGCTCCTCTATTTTCTTATCTGTGTCTGCTCTAGATTTATTAATTATGTCTTGCATATGGACACAATCTCTGTTGTTATATGAGAAATTATTTCTGATTTCATTTTTTTTTTCCAAATCCTCTTTGGTTTCCAGTTCAAGGAATCCAGGTGATTGAATATCAGATTGTTCCATCTCATTTCCCTTTGGGGTTTCTTTAGGTGATCTGGATGTCTGATTTTGAGACTCTTTTGGATATCTTGTCATTTCAACAGATGCAGTCTGCTGTACCTTTGTTGAAGCAACTTTTTGCTCACCAAGTGGTCTTCAGTTCTCAGCGAGCCACAGAGAGGCCTTTTCTCTGTTGCTCACCAGTGCTCCAATTCCTGGGTTCAGAATGTTTGGCTTCTAGATCCCTAAACTGCCCTGTTATCTGGGCAGCCTTCTGGCTATGGTGTGTGCACACTTGGGATGGTACCTATTTGTGCCTCTGGCTAGGGCCTGCCCCTCTATGAAACTGTAGTGTGGGAGGGTCTTTGGCTGGGGGCTGAGCACCCCAGTCCCTGGTATCTGATCAGGGCTCTGACTAAGGTCTCTGCATACTTACTCATCATATGGAGGTGACCTTCTTGCTTGCGCACCCGTGCAACACTTTTCTAGGTGGGCCTTTGGCTTTGACTTGGGCCTATGTGCCCAAGTGGCTGGTGTTAGGGCAAGTGCATGCCTGGACCTGCCTGAAGCTGCACTGCTCTAGTCCACACCACTGCTCACTGGACCTGTGTGCACTTATGGATGGTATTTGTGCGGGCCTCTGGCTGCTACCTGTGTACCTGTGCAGCTCTTCTCTGGGCAGGCCTTTGGCTTTGGCCCGTGTGCCCAAGTGGCTGGGATTGGGGTGTGGCCTGGATGGATCTGCCTGTAGCTGCACCACTCTAGTCCACACCAGTGCTCACTGTATCTGTGCACACTTCTTTTTGTCTGTTTTTAATGCTAGTACCATGGTGCTTTGAATACTATAGCTTTGTAGGTTTTAAGTTAGGTATTATGATAATTCCAAGTTCATTCTTTTTTCTTGGGAGTGTTTGGCTACTCAGGGTATTTTATGGTTCAGTATGAATTTTGTGGGGTTTTTTTTTTTAGTTCTGTGGATAATATCAGTGATGCTTTGTTGGAAATTTCATTGAATCTACATCATTTTAGGTGCTATGTATATTTCAACAATATCAATTCTTTTAACCCATTAATATCAGACATCTTTCCAATTTTTGTATGACCTCTTCACTTCTTTGCCTAATGCTTTCCTGAAACTTTTTACTATACGTGGAAAGAGTTGAGCATTTCCCCCTTTATATCATGAGTGTGCCTGGTGCATCTTAGGGATATGCCTGCTACCATTTTTAGATAGTGTGGCTGTATATGAAGGCCAAAACTTGTATCTTAGTATTGTTTGTCATGCTACCAACTGACATGCCCACATAAAGGGTGTTATCAGGCATTGAATGAAAAGATGGAAGGAGAGGGAAAAGGAAGCAATGAGGCAGAGATGGATGGGTCGTAAGGAGTAAGAATTTGTTGGATTTCCCAAAGTGGTAGACGCTGTGCTTGGTTCTTTTACATGTACATTCTTAGCAAGAATGTAAGGTAACTGAAAAATTAGAGAGATATAGTAACATGCTATAGTTCATGCACTAGTAACTAGTGGAGTTGGAACAATTTGCAACTGAGTCCATTTGCCTACAAAGTCTGTGATCTTTTCATATATGTATATATAAGAATTCTGGTAAATATAGCCATAACAAAAATATATTTAGCAGAATATTTTTAAATGGAAACATTTCAAGGAGTACAGTTTAGAACTGTAATGATGTGTACCTGTGTCCATTTAACTATGAAGTCTATGGTCATAACTGAAAAGTATTTGAATCCTGTTTGAATCCAGTTTTCTGCATCAGTATAAATTATTAAGGATGTTGTAGTCAAGCACACACAGGTTATTAGGTTTGTTGTTTGTTTTTGCTTTTTGGCAGTACTGGTCATTGAATTCAGAGCCTTCACAATGAACTCTAACCCAAATATGCACACATCTATATCTATATCTATATCTATATATGCTAAATTGTACAATCTGAGCTTGAACTTATGTGATCCTTCTCCCAGAGTGCTAGGATTATAAGCAAGAGAAACCATGCCAAGCTTAGGTTATTAGTTTTTATATAAAGTTTGTTTTTAAAAATTTGTTTTACCAATTGATTAAGGCCATCAACACTGAGACCTGTGGACAGGACAAGGCTGAAGGAGAATGACTTACCTAGTCACTAAGCTTATAGAGTTATGGCCTATGCCCTGGACGTACAGTGTAGTCTAGCAAGAAAACCCTTTCTCTTTCAGATACAAAAGCCTTTTACAGCAACAAATCAGAGGGTCATGGAGTGTAGTGGTCAACTGCACTGCAATTTGCTGCTGAGATGACAAGGGACAGAAAGTACAAATAGCGCAATGTAGGAGGCCTCAGTAAGAGTCACCAGGCGATCCTGATGTTGCTGGGTGCCTGATTAGGGTCACATAACTTCTTTGCTTGGAAGCCCTCAATCAAGCAGGACTTCTGAAACCTACAACTGTAATTTCAAACCACAAGAGGAAATAGAATTCTCTCAAACTTTTATTTTGCTGAGGAAGTGGATGATTTAAATAAGTCTGTTTGACACATGCCTGCCTTCCCAGTTCCCTTAGGTTTCTTGCAAGTCATCCATAAACCTATTCCCCACTTGTTCTAACAGGATTTATGCATTCTACATCTGCTAGTCAGCAGGCATATTTTTCTTCCTTTTTTCATTGAACTTCTGCCCATAAACACATACAGGGTCTCATTTTTAATAGCAGGATTATTCCCTGTGTATTTAAATACACAGGAAACAGGAAATCATCTAAAAGAACACAGTGATCTCATGGTTATATCACTTTTCCCCACAAGCCCAGAGACAAAGACAAAGACAAGATTCTGGAGCTTATAGCTTAGAGTTACTCAACCTGAAAGACTGACCTTAAGTTCCCTCTTGTTAACATAGTACAAATTGAGAAAATGAAATAGTATTTTTATTCCAATAGACAGGAAAAGGAGGATTTTTTTGTTTCAAAATAAACTTCTTTTCAGCACTCAAATATATCAGAAGTCACTCTCATGTAGTTGGAATGCTACAAAGAAGGGTCCCATGGTCAAGTGAGAGTCTTCTCCCAGAGGAGCAGGTCAGTCCTTAGGCATTCAACACAGTGTGGATCATAGTCATAGATTCTCTCAAAGATGCTTCCATAATGTAGAAACCTGTATTTAATGAGTAGTAGTATTCTTTAATCATGTTCCATAGAATCATCACATATGGTTGATGGTATGGTAATAATACCCACATGTGTTGGTTATTCTTTGCCTCATTTTAAAGATAAGGAAATGAGTTTTGGCTTTTAAGGACTCAATTTCCAATTGGAAAAAAGGTTTTCTTCAAGTTGGATAGTATCTCCATGAGTTAGAGTTTCCAAGGATGTGGGACATCTTGCAAACTTGGAGAAAAGCTTAAGGACACAATCTTCTTACAGCATGTTATGAATGGAAATTCACAGGCTGCATCACTGAACTATACCCGAACAGGGACAAAAGATACTCCTAGGGAACTGAGGGACTGTGTGAAGTGCCCCTCCTGGGGAGGTCCAGTAGGGCAGTGGCATCTGCATGGTGGTGGAATACTCTGAACCCTATGGCTTTGGGTGAACCTACCTGGATATGGTGGGCATAGTGAAGGAGCAGAGAGATTACAGTCAGTTGTGCCTGGGGTGGAGCAGGGGGTAGGAAGAATGGTTGGAGGGAAATTGGAGGGAATTGAGCCATTGAGATTGAGATCAATGGATAGCTAGTGCTCTCCAAGGGAGAAAGAGGGCTTTCCTTATGAGAAAGACCTCACTAAGGACATTTGCAGAGTCAGTTATGGAGAAAAGATCACTAACAGTCATCCTTCCTGTGTCATCCTATGACTGCATGCAATTGTGGGGTCCTACTCTGCTCTGAGGCCCAAGCCTTGGTTTCCTCTGAGTCATATTGGGAAATCTCTGTGACTCTTTCTGCTCACTTAGTTGCAGGTAGCTAAGAGACCCTGGACTCCACTCTACCCCTTGGAGCACAAGGAAGGAATAGGAGCTTCTGTCATCTTGGAGGTAGGGAACAGACACACTCCATGAACATTTTCCCAACCACATTATACAATCTTCCCAGGATAAGTGTCCAAAAATGTCCAGTTTTCTTCCCAGCTTGGCAATACCTGTTAGAGATCATGGTAGATCTAATTTACTTCCCTTGAGCCCTGGATGATGTCAGCTGTTGGCAAAAAGAGTCACTACTAATAAAGAAAGAAAAAAGGCTGCTCTCAAAGTCTTTTTACCATTAAGGAAGAAATTAGGTTTGGCGTACTCTAATATGTGAAATTATTTTGATTATTGATATCTCTCTGGTACATATGGTAACTCTATTAACTTGAATATTTGTTATATCAAAATATATAGCTCCACACTCTTCCTGGAGAATAAAACATACAAGAAAATAGAATGCCTTCCTTTTGCTCTGGACCAACTAACCTACTCTCAACCTTTGAGTAATTCCAGTTTCCCTCACTCCTGTTTATTATCAGACATCTTGCTTGTTCTTACCCCACTTCCATTCCTGTGGTTGTTCTCCTTTCCTATTTGTCCATTATTGCCGAAATCTGTTTTCATTATAGGGCCCATGTGTCATCTCCTTAAATTGTCCCTCTCATTAGACCATACCTTTGGAAATATATTATGTTGTACCTTTTCTCAGTACTTTATATTAAGCTGTAGTCATTTTCCCTATAGCATTCATTGTCTCCTAACATTATTGAAATTCTTTGCAGAATGGAACAGCATCATGCATTGCATTGAATCTTCATCAGTATGTGTTTACAGTCATATAGATCTAGGAGTGTGCTGGAGCTTGTGCATCTCCTGTGGGAGAACCAACTGTCTTCATTGTGCTGAACATCTTTTCTCAACTCAGTTTGCAATTGAGTCATGCTGGTAGCTTGAACTTGGCCATTATGGGAATATTTCTGTCACATAGATTAGCAGACACTACAAATCAGGGCTTTGTTTTCCTCCTTTGGAGAATCAATACTGTGTTCTTGCGACTCAAAACGTGGTCAATAGACCAGCAACATGGAAACCACTTTAGAAGTTTGTTAGAAATAGAGTCCTGCATGTTACTTTAGGCCTCCCAAATAGTGTTTTTGCACTGTGACAAAAGCCTGGGGTGATTTGTTTGCATATTAAAATTGGAGAAGGAGGAACCTTTAAAATCACCTCTTACAATCTATAATTGATTCATTTTACAAAAACTTGTTCAGTAACAGTTAAATTGATTGAAATCCACAATGTGAAACTGTTTCAGTCTTCCGGGCTGCTTGCCAAGAGGCTGAGATGTATTTATCCTATTTACATAGGAATTTGTTTTTAAAAGTTTGGAATGGGACAATGTCCAATAGCTGGAATAAATCTGGATTTTTAAATACTGAATTAAGAGCATAGAAACTAAAAGAATTTTCAGAAGTGAAAAGATTTGACAAGGAGAATTTTTCCTTCTTCATGCAATCAATGATGGACTTATTATATTTGATATATTTACCAATCAAATAAATTTTCAAGACAACGACTGTATCCTCTTTCTAGTAATTGCTTCTCCAGGGCAAGTAGGAGTACAATGAAAAATTCACAAACTCTCTTTTTTTAAATTCTGGGTAAAATGTTAAGAATAAGCTCAGAACAATGCATGAAACTTTCAATATCAAATTCTAATCTGCAGTAATGAAACTTCTGAAAAGCTTCATCCATTGAATATTTGTGAAAAAATACCCACATTATTGACAGAGCATGAACTTTTTGTTTAATTCATATCCCAACTCTGGCTTATTAGCTGTGTGATGCTGGGAAAACTTCTCTCTACTTCAGTTTCTTTTCTGTAAAATGGAAACAAAAGATTATTACCTGCCTCATTATATATGGTGGTTCTTACACAGTACCTGGTGGTTCTTAGAACAGTACCTGGTAGTCACTTGTGGTTAAGCCTCCTGACTCTAAAGTCAGGATACGTCCTTTTAATCTTGGCCCTAATACGAAGTGTGTGACTTTGGACAATGTCCTCATCTGTGAGATGTGGACAAAGTAAATAAATCAGTCTCCACACAATGCTTGGAAGAGCCCCTGTCCCTAAGTAAATTTATAAATGCTCTGTAAGTCTGTTACCAAGGATTGTCTGTCAAACAGATCATCTTGGATCAGAGTAATTAAAAAGATATATATGTCCATATCTCTGCAGTGCCACAATACCAACTGAAAAAACACAGACTCATAAACGTCTTAGGTAAATATGTGAGAGCAATATAGCCTCAAGCACTGTGGCATGATGTTTCTTGGTGGGGAGGGGACTATGAAATAACTGAGGTCTAGATCTCATTTCTGGAGATCATGATGCGGTCGGCACAGATATCAGGACTCCAAAAAACTCCCCACGTAATTCTAACGTGCAGCCAAGATTGAGAACAGATGGTCCAGGGGCATGATTAAGCAGATGTGTAAACCAATTAAGAAACAAGCAGCGCAGTAATCCAGGGAAAACAGACTTCACAGACTTGAATGACTTGGATGTGGCTGTTGCCTTCTTTATTTCTAGGGCTTGCCTGTGAGCTGAGTAGCTCCAGAATCTTGATGGTGGTATACCTATTCTAGGCTGATCACCTGGGTTGAGTGGGGAGGGGTCAATGGGATCCCACCTTTAGTCTCACCAAGGACTAATTTAATTAGAAAGTCATTTACTCAATTACAGTGAACCTATCTCTAGGAGAAATATTATCTACTTGGTAAAATAAATTAATGTCATAAAACGCTCAACAAACTTATGAAATCAGGAAGGAGGCTCAGGAGCTGGAGGAGTGTGTGACCCTAAAGTTATAGTAAGCTATTTTCTTAATGCTAGACCAATGGTTCTCATTATCTGCCTTGGGTCACACTACAGAGCAACTAAACTGGAAATCTTGGGTCTTGGTTTTATTAAAAATGTTCCCAAGTGGTTTCAGATTGCTACCAAATTTGAGAAATTATGAGATTATTATTCTTCCCAGTGTTTCCAAATTTATCTTTATAACACATATGTAAACATTAAAATTACTCAATTGTTATGGGAAATTCGTTAAAATGCTCTAATCCCTCTTTGGTATATATAGGCTTCTTTCTGATACAGATGCTTCTACATGATTCTAACATAATTCATTGTTAAATTTATATAATCTATGTCAGCATGTTAAAAATACAGTTGATGCTCAAAGTTTTAAAATTTATTATCATAAAAGACACATTGCCGTTAATCCCTGTCAAAATACTCCTCTTGCTCCAAGCAAGCAGTTCTGGAAGTCTTTTGTGTCATTGATTGTGCTCTGTGGCTGCTTCAATGTCCTGAATTGATTCAAAACATTACCCTTCATGGTTACTTTGACCTCGGGGAAGAGCATGAAGTCCTATGGTGCTAGATTTAGTGAACAAAGTAGATGAGGATACACCAAATGTTTTTACAAGCCTGTCTTTCTTTTTTCTTTCTCTTTTTTTTTTTTTTTTTTTTTTTTCCGGGGATCAAACTCAAGACCTTGCATTTACAAAGCAGGTGGCGGAACCACAGAGCTACATCCCCAGCACAAGCCTGTCTTTCTGTTGAATGGCACTTGGCACCAGCATTCACTGTATTTTTTATCACATCTTGTAAAGATACTCAGGAAAGAGGACTCCCAGAACTGCTTCACAAAGTGGCAAGAGCAATGAAATAGTGCGTCTGAAGGAAGGAAAAGTATTTTAAGGGGGAATTAATGGCAGTGTGCCTTTTACCATAATAATTTTTAAAATTTTAATTATTCATTGGACATTTTGATTATGCCTCATACTTGATAGTAGGCAATACTAAGTCAGTGCCCTCCTTGTATCTCCAGTGCATTATCTAATATGGTAGCCACCAGCCACATATGGCTACTTAAATTTAAACTTAGATTCACTTGTTAAATAATATTTTTAAAATTCAGTTCATCAGTCTCCCTACTAATAGTTTAAGCATTCAATAGCACTATGTGGTTAGAGGCTAATGTGTTGGAGAGTACAGTTATAGGACATTTCCATCACTGCACTTTTATGAAAGCACTGTTCCAGACCATTCTTTCAGCTTCTCCTCTCCACTAACATTGAATCTTTTGTCACCAGCTATGCCACCCACTTCCTTAATGTAGCAGTCATCCATAGGCCCCATTTTACTTCTTCCCCCTTTGTGAGGTAGCCTCAAGTTTACTTTCATCATCTACCTAGAGAATCTTCCTCTACCTTGGCATTTCTTTTCCTTCATCTCTTGACCTTCAAAGATCTTGTTCTTTATGCTTCTTTAATCCCCACTCCCACAATTACACCTAGACCTTACATTATCAATAGCTGTAAATCCATCATATCAGCCTTGAACATCTCATTGTCAATCTTGTCTAATATTTTAACTTACTCTATCATTTCCCATTCCATATACAACCTTAATCGTAGTTGCATTTATTTCTTACACAAAATATCAAGTTTCTTACCCTATTCTTACATTGTATTAATCACTTGGTAAAACCCTGTGCTAGAAAATATCTTTGTTCTGGTCCTACATTCTCTAACGTGAATAACTAGAGTTTAAATGCTATCATTCTGACTAGTCTTCCATTTATCTATCTATCTATCTATCTATCTATCTATCTATCTATCTCTTATCTATCTACCTATCTATCTATCTATCTATCATTTACTTATGAGCTTTGCACATGGTAGGTGACCTACCATTGAGCCACATCTCCAACACTGGTTTCACTTTATTTTCATTCATTTTTTCTAATTCACATTCTTTTTCTTTTAAACCCACAAAATCTCCTGCCCATCCTCACCCTCTCAGATGGTGGCCTCTATCTCTTCTCATAGTAAAATCAGTCAGAAAATAGCTTTCATATTCTGTCATTGAAAAAGAAATATCTCCCTTAACCTTATTTCCCTTCTCCACTTACTATTTCCACCTGCTTCTCTTTGAGAACAAACATCTACAAGCAATTTCCTATACTTTTTCTTCCTTTTACCCATTTCACTCCTCAAAGTCTCTCTAGAAGACGTTCAGAACAGGCTTTTGACTCTGTTCCTTTACTAGGGTTACTCTGGTCAAAGTCACAGTGATTATCATGTTGCTAAGTCTAATGACTCAGTTGTTTGTCTTACTTGACTTGTCCATAACATTTTTCAAGGTTCATCACTTGCTGCTTTTAAAAACACTATTTTTCACTTGGCTTCTAGGATAGCACTTTATTTTGGGTTTCTCTTCCATTTCCAGTCACTTAATTACCTTTTCTTGTTTTCTCTCATGTCTCTAATGCTGTTATGTCTCTAATGCTGTTATGTCCCAGTGCTCAATCTTTGCAATGTTTTGTTGTTTTTTGTTTTTTACCTATTGCCTGTCTATATTAACATTGGTGATCTCATCCAGCCTAATTTGAAATACCATCCATATACAATTGTATACATTTTTTGTCTCCAGAGTAGGAACTCTTAACTCATATCCAACTATGTACTTAAGATCCCCACTTGATAGCCTAATAGTCATTTCACAATTAAGGCATTTCAAACTGAGAACCTGATTTCCATCAACAAGCTTCCTCCTGCTCCTCCTCCTCCTCCTCCTCCTCCTCCTCCTCCTCTTCCTCTTTTTCTTTTGCAGTACTGGGGCTCAAACTCAGGACCTTGCAATTGTCAGGCAGGCACCAACACCACTCAGCTAAATCCCTGGCCCTCTGTACTTGTCTTCTTATTTTCTGCTCTCAAAAGAGCAGCCTGAGTGATCATAGTAAAATGAAAGTTAAAAAAAAAAAGAGACGGTTTTCCTCTGTTCCAAATTTTCTACTCATGTTCTATTCTCACTCTATGTAAATCTGAGTCCCTTATGATGCCTTAAATGCTCAACAGAGTCTCACCCATAGAAGCTCCTTGATGTTATCTATTATTTACTTAATGTTCTACTCATGATTTCTACTTCACCTATGTTGGCCTCTGGCTGATCTGGCTGTGGCCTATGCATGCGTGATTGTGTGTGTGTATGTGTGTGTGTGTATTTGAATACATCATTGTATTGCAAAACTTTTATCTCAGGGCTTTTGCACCTGCTGTTTCTGCCTGAAATGGTTTTCTGTCAGGCCTGTTGTACTCACTTCTTTCTTACCTTCAGAGTGAAACTTTCCCTGATTACCTGTCTTGACTGTCAGTGGTCTCTGTAGCCCCAGCACTGTCCAACTAATTCTCTTCTGAATTGTGTGTGTGTGTGTGTGTGTGTGTGTGTGTGTAACTTAACTTCCCACCAATCTGTCCATCCATCCATTTATATTTACTCATTTAAATAAGAACAATGCTTTTTTCTTTCTTGTTTTATACATTTGTGTTTCTTTCCTGCCTATAATCAAGTCCTTCACAGATCATAGGTGCTCCATGAATATTTGTGTGATAAATGAATTGCATTGTTCATAGTAGAATAAGCAATATATCTTTCTTTTTTAAAAATAGTGTTTTGTTTCTTCTATAAGTTCACTGCTTTAAAATATTTTTTTCAGTAGTGGAGGGCTTTAGCATAAAAATTAAGGGGAAGGTGTTTTAAAACTAACTGTTACATTCTATAGACTGAAACATCAGAGAATAAAGTTTGTGAAAGACAAAAAAAAATCATACTGTTCAGAAAAAACTCTATGGCCATACCACCCTGAACGCGCCCAATCTTGTCTGTTCAGAAAAAAATGAGAAAAATTCCCAAGATCTAGAAAAGAGAAAGTTTGGCAGAAAGCTAAAAGCCTGATAACAAAATGGACCAAATTAGAAAAAATAGGCTGGGTTGCAGTGCCTACTCATGAGGAAGAGCTGAATGTGTACCTGCCAAGGTGGAGGACCTAAGGGGATCACAGGTGGAAGGCTTGAAGTGCGGGGTGGAGCTGAATTAGTTGCAGTTAATGAACAGGAAGAATCACCTATGAATGGCTGAAACCTAGCCCACCCTGCTTGCATGGGGCCCAAAACTGCACAATTTATGTGGAGCTGGAATATCAAGGCTCTAATTTAAGGCCAAGTAGGGAGCCATGAAATCCAGAAAGCCAGACTTTGGGCCATCAAACTCAGTAGTGATGGCCTCTGGGAAGAAGGAGGAGGAAAGGGTAGTGTAGTAGAGAACTTTGACTTTATCTATGTGTTTGTTAAGAGGAAAAAAGCAAATGTGAGGAAATTCCTTATAATTTTTAAATTTTTGTGGAACTATGGATGTTTTTCTATAATTCTGCCTATTATTATGTAGTTATTATAATATCACAATTATTTTATACAGGAATTCTGTAAAGAAATAGGGGTACCATAGCATCTCTAGATTTTTGGTGATGTTTTTAGTGGCTGAGATCTATTTGCTGTATGCTTTATTACATGCCATCAGAAGTGATAAAAATGGAGTAATATCTTTTAACATAATTCCTCATTTCTTTTAACTTATAATTCATGCCGATCTGTTGAAAAATACTGTCTTGGGGTAAAAGTAAAACAACAAAAGAAATATGAGGTTTTTCTTTTGTTCCCCTGATCATTTATGATAGCACTAATTTGGATTAGATTTAAATCCATAGAACAGCCCATTCAACTTAAGTCCTGTGGTATTTTACAGTGAATGAGAATTTAAGTCAAAATAAGCAGTTACATATCCTTGGGTATTTGTATTACGTATTGTTTTAAATTACAAATTTCAGATGCTTTAAAAATAATTCAAGATTTTCTTTTTAGTGAAAATTGTTCAATTTTAAATCTAGAATATTTGTTTGCTATAGGTCTCCTGAAAATTTCTGCTAGATACAATATTTGTTGTTATGTTAATCTGTATTAATACCTATGCTAAGAAAAATAATTTGCTGATGGCCATTTATGCCAACATTTCTGCATGAAAAAATCTGTTCTCTTGAATGCCAGTTTGAAATAGCAGAAACTTTGGTTTTCTGTATCATATATTGTTGCTTTCAGATATGTTTGCTCTATTTAAAACTTTTCTCTTTGTAAATATATGCATTTCTCAGTGAGAAATAATCTTCACTCAAAATGCATATAAAAATATGCTTTTAAATCATCTCATTAAATCTTTTATTCTCTTTTTGTTTTGGCTCACTGCATGTCTGAAAGCTGTTGAACAGATCTTACTAAAATTTCCCAAAATGATGCTTTAATGGAAAAAAGCACTAAGAGTAAGAAATGCAAAAGTTTAGTTCAAGAATGCTCTTCCAAATTTTAAGAATTTGATGGATCTAGATATTTAATGGAATGCTTTCTCTTTTCACAATTAACTAATTTTTCTATTGTAACTTCTTGCATTTCATATGGGTGTAAATGTAGTCAAATTTTTAAAGTCTTTATAAATATGACCTGCTTGGATCTTATATCCAGCCCTGAAACTCATGGCCTTGAATGACATCCTGACCCTGTTCCTTGAGGAGTGATTATTCTTCTTTCATGTACTGTACTTAGAAGATATGAATATTTTTCTTCTTTTCTTTCTTTTTTTCTCATTGAGTTTATTGGTACATTTTAGGTATACAGTGCAGCTCCATTCATCATTGGGATCTTGTACCTTTACATGACAGGTCTTGGTACTCATTTTTTCCCCTTACCCCTGCTATCACCTCCTCCTCCCTTCCCTATTTACAAATACTTTATTTCCATTTTTTCATTTTCTCATATTTTTTTCTTTTCCCTTATTTCCTTTCCCCTAACCTTCCCACTTCCCCTATTCCTTTAGCCCTTTTCTTCCTATTTTACATTGTCAATTATACCATTAGCATCTTACATACAATTATACTTTTTCACACCAGAAAAACTATTTTGTATTTACACATGTGACTTATTTATTTCACTTGAGAAAATATCCTCAATATGCATCCATTTTCCTATGAATAACTCTAATTTCTCATTCTTTGTGGCAGAGTAGTATTCCATTTTATAGAAAAACCACATCTTCTTATCCAATCTCCAAATGATGGGCAAATGGGCTGTTTGCAAGTTTTAGCTATTACAAACTGTGCTGCTATAAACATGGGTGTGCATATATCACTGGGGTATGATTCTTTTAATTATTTTGGAAAGATATCCAGCAGAGCAATGGCAGGGTCAAATGGAACCTCTAATCCTAGTTCTTTTAGGTATCTCCATATTGATTTCCATAGTGGCTACACCAGTCTGCACTCCCACCAACAATGGAAAAGGGTTCCTTTCTCCCAACAACCCCGCCAACATTTGTTATTGTTTGATTTCTTGATAGCACCCATTCTTTGCGAGGTGAGGTAGAATCTCAGTGTTGTTTTCATCTGCATCTCTCCATGACCCGTGACGTGGAACCAGTGATATATTTACTTGCTGCTTTACTTCTTTGTCTGAGAAATGTCTGTTCATTTCAAATGCCCATTTTTGAATTGGGTCTTTATATTTGGGGGGGCTGATTTTTTTTGAGTTCTTTATATATTCTAGATAATAGTCCTTTGTCTGAGGAGCAGCTGGTAAAATTTTTTTCCCACATTGTAGGTTGTCTTTTAGTTCTGTTGATGGTTTCTTTTGCAGTGCAGAAGCTTTTCAATAAGATGAGGTTCCAGTTGTTAATTCTTTCTGCTAGTTTCCTTGCTACTGAGGATTTCTTCATAAAGTCTTTTCCTATGCCAATATCTTCAAGAGTTCTGCCTAACTTATCTTCCAGCAAATGGTAAAATTTTTTTCCCACATTGTAGGTTGTCTTTTAGTTCTGTTGATGGTTTCTTTTGCAGTGCAGAAGCTTTTCAATAAGATGAGGTTCCAGTTGTTAATTCTTTCTGCTAGTTTCCTTGCTACTGAGGATTTCTTCATAAAGTCTTTTCCTATGCCAATATCTTCAAGAGTTCTGCCTAACTTATCTTCCAGCAAATTTAGTGTTTTTGTTTTATAATTTAGATCTTTAATCCACTTGGATTTTAATTTAGGGCACGATGACAGATAAGGGTCTAGTTTTAATCTTTTGCAGGCTGAGATCCAGTTTATCCTACACCATTTATTAAAGAGGCTATCTTTCCTCCAGTGGGGACTGTCAGCTCCTTTGTCAAAGATGAGGTAGCTGAGTGCATCTGGAGTGTTTTTGCATCCTTCAATCTGTTCCACTGATCCTCAGGTCTGTTTCTTTGCCAGTACCATGCTGTTTTTATTATAGTGGCTTTGTAGTATAGTTTCAAATTGGGAATTGTTATACCTGCTGCCATGTGTCTGTTGTCTAGTATGGCTTTTGCTATTCTAGGTCTCTTATGGTTTCAAATGAATTTTTGGATTCTTCTTTCTAGTTCAGTGAAGTATAGCATTGGGATTTCAACTGGTATTGCATTGAAACTGTATAGCAGTTTTGGTAGTTTCTCAAGTGTTCTTTGTC
>NW_022900926.1:23018527-23033181 GCF_012274545.1 Fukomys damarensis | reverse complement strand
GTGTAGGGAAGGTGTGATACGTAGGGGAAGAACAAAAAGGGAAAAGAAAAAAATGTGAGAGAATGAAAAGATGAAAATAAAGTGTTTGTAGATGGGGAGGGGAGGAGGGGGTGAAGGGAGGGCAGAGGTAAGGGGAAAAAAATGAGAATCAAGACTTGCCATGTAAAGGTACATGATCCCAACAATGAATGTAACTGTACTGTATCCCTAAATGTACCAATAAACTCAATAAAAAAAAATATTTAGATCTTTAATACACTTGGATTTTAGTTTAGTGCATGGTAAAAGATAAGGGTCTAGTTTTAATCTTTGGCAGGTTGAAATCCAGTTTTTCCAATACCATTTATTAACCAGTGAGGATGATTGGCTCCTTTGTCAAAGATGAGGTAGCTCAGTACATCTGGAGTTGTTTCTGTATCTTCCAATCAATTCTACTGATCCTCAGGTCTGTTTCTTTGCCACTACCATACTGTTTTTTTTGTTTGTTTGTTTGTTGGCTTATTTGTTTGTTTGTTTTATTACAGTGGCTTTGTGGTATAGTTTCAAATTGGAAATTGTTATACCTGCTGCCACGTCTCTGTTGCCCAGGATGGCTTTTGCTATTCTTAGTCTCTTCTGGTTCCAAATGAATTATTGGATTATTTTTTCTAGTTCTGTGAAATATACTACTGGAATTTCAATCGGCATTGCACTGAATCTGTATAGCAGTTTTGGTAGAATGGCCATTTTCATTATGTTGATTCTTCCTACCCAGGAGCAGGAGATATGTTTCCATTTTCTTATATCCTGTTCGATCTCGTTTTTCAGAGTGCTGTAGTTTTCGGGGTAGAGGTCTTTTGCTTCTTTCATTAGATTGATTCCTAGATACTTCACTTTTTTGGATGGTATTGTGAAAGGAATTGTTTCCCTAATTGCTCTCTCAGTGAATGTGTTATTTGTGTACAAAAAGGCTATTGATTTTTGAGTGTTGACCTTTATCAGCTACTCTGCTAAAAGTGTGAATTAAGTCTAGAAGTCCTTTGGTGGAATTTTTTGTGTCTTCAATGTAGAGTATCATATTGTCAGCAAATAATGACAGTTTAACTTCTTCCTTTCCTGTCTTTATTGCTTTATTTTCTTTCTCTTGTCTAATTGCTGTGGCTAATGTATCCAGAACTATATTAAAGAGGAGTGGTGATAGTGGGCCTCCCTGTCCTGTTCCTGATTTTAACGTGAAGATTTTCAGTTTTTGGCCATTTAATATGATGTTGCCTGTTGGTTTTTCATAGATAGCCTTTATTAAATTGAGATATAGACCATCTATTCCAATTTTTTGCAGGATTTTTATCATGAATGGGCACTGAATTTTGTCGAATGCTTTTTCTGCATCTATTGAGAGGATGATATGGTTTTTGTCCTTGACTCTGTTAATATCGTGTATTACATTTATTGACTTATGTAAGTTGAACAATCCTTGCATCCCTGGAATAAATCTGACTTGGTATATGATCTTCTTGATGACCCTCTGTATTCTGTTTGCTAGTATCTTATTAAGGATTTTTGCATCTGTGTTCATTGAAGAGATTTGCCTGTAGTTCTCTTTTTTAGTTAGGTCTCTCCCTGGTTTGGGAATCACTGTAATAGTTGCTTCCAGGAACAAATTTGGAAGTATTGCTTCCCTTTTAATTTCATTGAAAAGTTTATAGAGTAGTGGCAGTAGTTCTCTAAATATCTTGTAAATTTCAGCAGGGAATCCATCAGGACCTGCACTTTTCTTTGTTAGTAAACTTTTAATTACATGTTCAATTTCACTGATTGTAATTGGGGTGTTTCAAAATTTTATCTTCTTTGTTTAACTTGAGTAATTCATAAGTATATAGAAATCTGTCCGTTTCTTCTGTGTTTTCCATTTTATTAGAGTACAGCTTCTCAAAGTAGGTATTGATGATCCTCTGGATTTTGTTAGATCTGCTGTGACTTCATATTTTTGGTTCCCAATTGCATGGATCTGAGCCATTTCTTTCCTTTTTTTGATAAGGTTAGCTAAGGATTTATCAATTTTATTTTTTCTTAAAAAATCAACTCTGATTCATTTATTTTTTGTTTTATTTTCTTAGTTTCCATTGAATTGATTTCTGTGCTAATCTTTATAATTTCCTCTCTTGTATCAGCTTTGGGTTTTTCTTGCTCTTCTTTCTCTAGGAGTCTAAGATTCATCATTAGGTTGTTTATTTGAGCTCATTCTGTTTTCCTAGTGTAGGCATTCAATGCTATGAATTTTCCATGTAGAACTGCTCTCATTGTGTCCCATAGATTCCTGTATGTTGTACAGGTATTATAATTTATTTGTAAAAACTGTGTAATTTCTTCTTTAATTTCCTCTGTGCCCATTGATTGTTCAGGAGAGTGTTGTACAATTTCCATGTGTTTGTCAAGTTCCTACAGTTTCTTATGCTATTAATCTCCAGCTTGATTGCACTATGATCTGATAATATACAGGGGATGACTTCGATTCCTTTGCATTTATTCAAACCTGTTCTATGAGGTAGTATGTGGTCTATCTTGGAGAATGACCCATGTGCAGCTGAAAAGAATGTATATTCTGATTTTGTGGGGTGGAACACTCTATAGATGTCTATTGAGTCCATTTGTTCAACAGCTTGGTTCAGTTCTAGTATTTCACTGTTGATTTTTTGCCTAGATGATCTATTGGTGATAGTGGGGTATTCAGATCTCCCACTACAATTGTATTAGTGATTGTTTGGTTTTTCATGTTACTTAATATTTGTTTTATATAGTTGGGGGCATTAATATTTGGTTCATATATGTTTATGATTGTCATCTCTTCCTCTTGAATTGTTCCCTTTATAATGATGTAGTGGCCTTCTTTATCTCTCTTAATCAGTTTTGGTTTGAAATTTACTTTGTCTGTGAAGAAGATAACTACCTCTGCTTTCTTTTGGGCTCCTGTCTCATGGAGAATTATTTTCCATCCTTTCACTTTCAGTCTATGGGCTTCTTTTTTGCACTAGGTATGTTTCTTATATACAACATATTGTTGGATTTTGCTTCTTAATCCATTCTGCCAGTCTAGTTCTCTTGATTGGTGAATTGAGGCCATTGACATTCATGGTTATAACTGTTATGTACTGACTTATTATTGTCATGTTATTGCTCTTTTGTTGACACTTTTTAATTTTGCTCCCTCTCCTTTTAGTTTCTTGCCTTGCCTATTTGATTTGCTCTGTTGGTCCTCATGGTGTTGTGACCTTCATTGTCTTTTTCTAGGATATTGTTTAGAATTCCTTGTAGTGCTGGTTTGGTATTCATGAAGTTTCTCAGGTGTTCTTTGTCATGAAAGTATCTTATTTCCCAATCCATTTTGAAAGAGAGTTTTGCAGGATACATCAGTCTAGGTTGGAGGTTGTTTTCTTTAAGGACTTGAAATACCTCACTCCAGGCTCTCCTTGACCTGAGGGTTTGAGTGGAAAAGTCTGCTGTGATTCTGATGGGCTTTCCTTTGCATGTGATTTATTTCTTTTCTCTTATTGCTTGTAGTATTTTGTTCTTCTGTTGGGTTTCTGGGATCTTGATTATTATATGTCTAGGTGTAGATTTTTTTTTTAATCATAACTAGTTGGAGTCCTATATGCCTCACTTATCTGTATGTGAAATTCTTCCCCTCCATTTGGAGAGTTTTCTGTCATCCATTCTGTGAACAGCTTTTTTTAAAACATTTGTATTTTCTCTTGCTACTTCATGGATTCCTATCAGTCTTGTGTTATTCTTCTTTGTATCATCTAGGAGTTGTTGGATTGATTTCTCATGATCCTTTACTGATTTTAAGAGACCTCTCTTTTCACAGTTACTACTGCAATCTTGTCTTCTATTCTCCTTTTCTTTCTCTTTCTTTGTTTTTGTTTTTTGTTTGTTTGTTTGTTTTGGTCTTTTCTGCTAGGTATTCTAGGCTGGCCTTGAACTCATGGCAATTCTCCTGCCTAAGCCTCCCAAGTGCTGGGATTACAGTCATACCACCATGCCTGAGTAGATGTGGGGATATCTTAATGTCTGCAAAATACTTTGTGATATTCAGAACAAAATTTTATTAATTACAGATTTTTGATCAAAGGTAAATATCTGTCAAATGAAAATGATAATTATAAAAATCAGGAAGTAGAATTGAGAGGCATTTTAACCAGTGTATGAGGAAGATTGTAAGTAGAAACATAAAGGAGATAACATAGAAAGAGATCTAAATCTGGCATAAGCCCAGGAATAGAATGTGCAAGATTTTTAGCAATAACTGGTAATGTTTTAAAAGCCATATTTTCATTGATCATAATTGTGCTTGAAAATCATGCATAGTGCTGATAGTAATAGTGATAGGGTTGGGATATCCCATTCACCTAGAGATTTCAAAGGGTGAGGATAGCTTTAATGAAGAGAGAGAAGCATGATACTAATCTTCATACCATCACAACTGGGAGACAACTACATTAAGAACAGGCTTAATTAGAAATGAATGCTTTGAGAGGAATTAAATAACTTTAATAATATCATCACCTTTCTCATTGAATTAATCAAAGTTGAACTCTTACATGTGACCTCAGACCAAGTGCTAGAAACTTCAACTGAAAACTGAGTTTTGGATCATGGTGTTCATGTAATTCAGTATGCTGATGTTCTCAAATCTGTGTAATCATCCAGAGCATCTGGAGGGGTTGGCAAAATGTTCAGTTATTGCCTCTATCCTAGCCCTGTATCCTAGAATCTCTAGGATAAAGATTAGTTATCTGGCTTGCTTCATAAATATTTGTAGGTATTTGGGAACCACTGTATAGTAGGAATTTGGTTCAAAAATAAATAATTTGTAACTTTGAGTCACTTCTTTAAGTTTGGCATGAGTGATAATAAAATCTATTTATTGTGTGCCTATTATGTGCCAGATGATAACAAATATTTCCTCCATCCATACACTAACAATTCTAGGTATAATTTTCCTGTTTTACAAATTAAAAGTTAAATACCAGAGCAAGTGTAACATTTTGCAATTAGTAAAAGGAAAAGTTGATATTCTAACATTAGTTTAACTTTGGAACTTGTAATCCTCTCTAAAAAGCAAAGATATAATGGCTGGGGATTTAGCTCTGTGGTTCCACTGCCTGCTTCACAAACAAAAGGTCCTGAGTTCGATTTCTGGTAACAACAACAACAAAAAGCAGAGATATAATGTTTGATCCTTCATACAAAGTCCTGGTCATATGCATTAGGTTTGGTAGAATACTTCCTCATGTGAGTTTTGTAATTATTTACAAAAAGTGCAAACAGTTTTCAATATACTCTTTAAGTGTCATTAGTGTTTTGTTGTGTGGTGAGGATTTTGAATTGTGAGAAGGTACAATCCTAGAATTTCATGTCTGATCATTGCACAATCTTTCAGTAAATTCTTTGAGATTTGCACGTTGATAATGATATAGACATAGGGGAAATATAGGATAAACTTTCTTCATATGGAGAGGAGAAGAAACATGCTTTTAGGAACCAGGTATTAAATAAAATGTTAATGCCTTAACCTTTCCTCTGTTTACCATCTTCTCATTTTCCTTCCTGTACTGGAAAGGTTTTGTCCTTTCCCAGTGATGCAGGTGGCAGTAGGTGGCCCACCTTGGCTGAGAGGAAGAAAAATCATAATATTTATTGTTGTTGTTATTTTTCTGCAGATAAGTGACTTTACAGTATTTTCCATAGTGAGATAAGGCTTTGAAAACTGGCAGGAAGATTGGGAATTTCCTCACTTCCAGGTGGTTTCTAGCTACTTGTTCTTTTTTTTTTTTGGTTCCCACGATCCATTCTGGTTTAAGGTTATCTGCAAATCTGTTGTAATCCATGTTGTACTGCAACAAACCACAAACAAAAATTTCTTACTGTGGGTACCCTATACAGTGAAATCCAGTAAAGTCCTACAAGAAATAAATCATCACAGCAGTCTTCATAGAAGCAATAAAAGATATAGATCTTTTAAATATAAATGTCCTAAAATGTTAATGTAAGAGAGTGAAAGAAAAACACAGGAAAATTGAGACAAATGAATGTGGCTTGCTCAAAAAAAATAAAAAGTTAGGCACTCTTCATATGCATCAAGCTCTTGGTTCCCAGGACTATCCTGCATATACACTCCCAAATGCTTTGTTTGCATTTTGTATCTCTCAGCTACATGGACAATTGTATGGATTAGTCAGAGGAATGCCAATGTTTTTTGGGCAAACTGGCAAGGATGTTGGGGTGGAGTACATTTCATATTCAATCTCTTCACTCTCTGAAATCATCAGGTTAATTGCATTCAAGCTGAGTGTTTGCAGTTCCAGTCTGTGGAAGAGGGGGATATATTTTGGCTAATGTGCACTGAGGCCTCTGGCTTAAATCCCAGTTGGTTGAGGGGCTCTTGTTGCTTAGCAAATGCCTGCTCATTTTCTCATCAGCTTAAAAAGTGCTGACAGTTTCCTTTTAGGTTGTATTGAAAGGGAATGTTTTGCTATTGAGCAAAAATCCCTTCTAAGCATAAGTACAGTATATGTCAGTTTACATTTTACATACATATCTATGCATGTACATATGCATATGTAGTGTATTTATGTACTATATAATACTAATATATATGTTAAAATATTTATGAAATAATGAACAGCTCTGTGTGAGACAGAAACAAAAATGGCATTTAGATTGTAGCTTGACCTATGTAAAAAAGCTTCCCTCCTTCACTCTTCTCCCTACTTCCAGACTATCAGTAAAACTTTGTTTTTCTTGAGCAAATTATTGCATCAAATAAAAGTTCATTATTTTGAAAGAATAAAACATTCTCCCCCTCTTTTTTTTGGATTACTTCTCTGTTCTAACCTAGTCTTTGTATTATTTTTTTCTTTAAATTCCTGTACTCTGGAATCACTTGAATTACAGAGCAAAAAAAGTTCTACTAAAGTGCTCAATAATGGAATATAAAGTGTGGAAATATGAACTACTCAGAAATAGATGCAAGTGTTCACTTCTTCATGAACACATTTGAAATTGGCAAAATAAGTTTTGAAAAAGCACTGATTTTTGTTTTATTCCTTTTCAAATAACAACTTCACAGAGATGTAAAGATATATGGCAATATCACTATAGTAAATCCTAGAAGATGATAAATACTATAACAGATCTACCAGATTATTTCATAAGTATTTGGAAGGTAAACATCTAATTTTAGGGGACCTCTATTTCCATCAATAGGGTAAATGAGGTTGTCTAAAATTTTCCCTTGCAATAGATTGGAAAAGCTGGATAAAATATGACAAATATGATTTTAATTATAGTTAATCTTGCAAGAAAGTAAATTAAATTTCAAAACTGTAAAGAACTAGATGGTTTGATGCTACACAAAACACTATCTTGAGAAAAAAAGCCACTGTCATCACATCAGTCTCGGATCTTAAAAAGGCACATATATGACAAGAGTCCAGGCCTTAGTCTTGTGCAATGTGAGAAAGTGTGTATCTGGATAAAGCCAGTATCCTTCAAATGCTTAGAAGTCAGTCAAAGAAATGGTGGAATACCAATAGAAAAATAAAATTACAGACTACTAATAAAATCAGAAGATCGAGGACATCGCTGTCTTTGCCTGGCATCCAGGTGAGAAATAATCTCTTAAACATTGCTAACTGCATGCCTGTCCACATAGGTCAATTTGAGAACCCATGTAGACAATTTGACTTCTGATAATACTTTGTTAGGAGTTCTCAGGAGTGCTCCAGAATACCTAAAAGGAAAGAAGAAAATCTATCTTATTCTTAGAAGGATGCACCTGCAGTTTAGGTCTTCCAAGAGGCATAGTAATAAAACCCAGAATAAAAGCTAGCAGTATGAAAATAAACTTACACAGAGAAACACATGAGTTTGTTGATCAAATACAATTTGACTACAAGGACTTCAGCTATTGGACTCACTCTATCCAAAATATAAATATGTTTGAGATCTCTGAGTAAATATTATAGATATTTAATTTCATCTGCAAGGAAAATGGTGCTATAAATGGGCTGATTTGTATATATGTAAAAACCAAATAGAACTTCTAGAAATGAAAAAAACTGTAGAAATGAATTTTCCATTGTTAGGAAAAACAGATAAAATATAGTTGAAAAAATAATTAATGAAACAAGATAAATTTAAATCTTTGAGCTGATCATAGTAGCACATGCCTATAATACCAGCTGCTTGGTAGGCTGAGACAGGAGGATTGCTTGAGCCCATGAATTCATAACCAGCAGAGAGACCCTGTCTTAAAGGAAAACAATTAGATCTGTTGGCTAATGTATTTCAGAAAGAGAGACTAAATCATAGAAACTATGGAAAAGATTAAGGGACATGCACAATAAAAGTGCAGTATACATCTCACTATTTTCAGAAAGTAGATATTTAAGAAAATCAAAGAATGACTTTAATCCTCAATTCAAAAATCAGAAAAGACCTCAAATTGGACAAATCAAAAGAAATGCACACCAAGCTACATCATATGGAAATATTACAGTAAAATATGCAAAATATTAGAGAAAAAAGTCAGATCTTACAGAGAGAGTATATCTCTCAAACTTGGGCACAGCTATACAAACATATGAAATGTATAATTCTGGAAGGTTAAAAAAGATTAGATATGGTGATAGGCAGAATGATGGTCTCCTAAAATATATACATTTTAATTCTGAGAACATAGCCAAGAAGAACTTGGACTACATATAGAGTTACAGTAGCTAATCAGTTGACTTTAAAATGCTTGGATTATCTCCTAGGCCCAATATGATCAGAAAGGTACTTAAAAATGAGAGGAGGAAAAACGAAAGAGAGTCAGAGGCAGATAACTACCAATGAAGTCAGAGTAAATTCCGTGTTGAAAGGATTTGACTAGACACTTGAAGATAGATATCAAAGTCATATCACAAGAAAGGCGAATGGCTTCTAGAAGCTGAAAAAGGCAAAGGGTATTAATTAGTTAATTAAAAATTTTTTAAAATGATGCTTCTCAGAGCATAGACAAGGAATGCAGCTGTGTCAATACCTTGATTTTAGCCAGGTGAGATCTTTGTGAAACAGCACATTTTAGTTGATTAAGGTATTTAGTCTGAGAATGTTTGTTATAGCATCAAAATAAAATTATACAGATATGAATAATGCAAAGGAATGGAGAAAGATATTTGAAAGTAAAGTATTCTGTGGTCTAGTTTTTTGGAAGAAATTAAAAAAACTGAGTTACTTTACTTTCTTAGGTAATTTTGAAAGTTTATGGGCAATAATTAAAGGAATAGACATGTAACTTCCAATGCACCAAGGAAAGAAATAAAATTTAAAAATTTAAGCACTCTAAAGGACACTTAAAATGGAGAAAACAAGAAAAAAGAAAAATAGAATAAAAAAATTATAAAATAAGATGGCTAAATAATTCCAAATATATTAGTAATTGAAATAAAATACCATAAGTATTAAACTCACAAATTAAGAGAGAGATTTAAAAAATGAGTGAAAAAATGTTTATCATTTCTAAGTGGCATACCTAAAGTGTAAAACTACAAGGAAGATTGAGAGTAAACTTATAGACAGAAAAAAAAAACTTAGGGGTGGGATTTAGCTCAGTGGTGTGGCCACATGCCTCACAAGTATAATGAAAAATGGATGCAAAAGCTGCTAGGTGACACAAAGAAGATTAATATTAAATGGAATTAGTGAAAAATAACAAGACAGAATAAATGGCATAAAAACGTGTTTACTGAAATAATAGCAGAAAACTTTCCAAATATGAGAAAAGAATTTAACAAACAGATTAGTAAGGCTTATAGAATCCCCAATAGCCACAACCAGAAAAGTATCTCTCCATAACACATCATAGTCAAAATGCCAAAATACCAGAAGTCCAATACAAGAACAGAATCTTAAAAGCTGTTAGAGAAAAGCAATGTGTCACTTATAAAGGTAACTCCAATATAATTACAGCAGACTTCTCAACACAAACCTCAGAAAGCTAGGTGAGCCTTGGAATAAAGTCATCAGGCCCTGAAAGAAAAAAAAATTTCTAACCCAGACTGATACACCCTGTAAAACTGTCTTTCAAAATTGATGGAGAAATAAAATATTTCCATGACAAAAGATCACCTTAAAAAATTAATGATCACCAAACCAACAATCCAAAAAGTTCTCAAGGATATCCTAGAAAGAGACAATAAATCTAAAAATGACAAAAGACCTAATAGAATAAATACACCAGACAGGGTAGGCAATTAAGTAGAGTGAAACAAAAGGAAGATTAGGCAATGACCGAAATAAGTCAATAAATGCATTAATAACCCTCAATGCAAATGGTCTCGATTCCTCATAATGGATCAAAGAAACACATTTAGCCTAAAAAGAAATTCATATACTAAAAAGCAAAGGATAGAAAAATCTTCCATGCAACAGGAACATGAAAACAAGCAGTAGTAGCTATCCTATTTTCAGACGAAGTGATTTCAAGCCAAAACTGATTAGATGAGGCAAAGAAGATCACTAAGTATTGGTTAAGGGAATGATGTAACAGGAAGAGATAACAATTATTAACATATAGGTGCTGAACAACAGCCCACCCAACTGCATAAAGCAAACACTACTGGAAATAAAAAACCACATAAACATCAACACATTTGTAGTGGGACACCACAGTCCCTCACTGTCACAAATAGACAAATCAACTAGACAAAAAATACAAAGAAGTATCAGCATTGAATAAAATCTTTCAATGCATGACTTTGAGTGAATGGACTCAATAGATATTTACAGATCTATTGAGATAGAATACATTCTATTGAGATATTTACATTCTATTGAGATAGAATGTTTCACCTAACGAGACAATACATTCCTCTCAGCAGCATATAGAACTTTCTCCAAAATAGACTACATACTACCCAATAAAACATATTTAAGAGAATGCAAAAGAATCAAAATTATACCATGCATATTATCAGATGAGAGCATAATGAAACTAGAAATCAATGGAAAAATAAACCACAGAAATTATGCAAAACATGAATATTAAATGTCATTTTAATGATCAATTTCTTCTTTATATAGCATAAGTGAAGGAAGAAATAAGGTAGTTCTTAGAATTAAATGATGTTAATACAGCACACTAAAACTTATATGACACAACAAGAGCAATCCTAAAAGGAAAGTTCATGCTATGAATGACGCTTATCAATAAACCAAAAAACAAACAAAAAGAATAAGCCCAAATAAATGACCTAATAGTGCACCTCAAGTTTCTAGAAAAACAAGGAAAATCCAAGTCCAAAGCTAGTACTGTACAAGAAAAGAAATAATAAAAAATCAGAGAAGAAATTAATGAAATTGTCTAAAAATCAATACAAAGAATCAATAAATTGAAACTAGTTCTTCAAAAAAATAGTCAATCTTACAAAGGAAAGAAAAGGCCCAAATCATTGCAGTTAGAGATGAAACAGGTGAAATTATGATGGGCAGTGACAAAAGTCACATTATTATCAACTACTTTTAAACCTGTATGCCAATAAATTGAAGAATTCAGAAGAAATAGATTCTTAGATTCACAGGAATTGTGAAAATTGAAGGAAGACAATATGAAAATCCTGAATTATAAAATAAAAGGCAGTGGAATTGAAGTAGTAATAAAACCTCTACCAACTTAGAAGAGACCAGAACCAGTGGTTTCACTACTGAATTCTATAAAAACTTTGAAGCAGCTCTAATATGAATGCTCCTTAAGCTCTCTTTAATAAAACTGAAAGGGAAGAAGTACTTCAAAAATCATTCTAGATGCTAATATTACCCTCATTCCAAAACTGGACAAGAATTCAAACAAAAAAGAGAATTATAGGCCAATCCCTTTAGTGAACATAGATGCAAAACTACTCAAGAAGATACTGGTGAGCAGCGGTGTGGTCCAGACCAGTGCGGCTGCAGGCAGATCCCAGCCAAGTGTCTTTCCTGATCCCAGAGGTTTGAGCAAACCCACTGAGCCAAGGCCCACCCAAGAAAGAGCTGCCCAGGTGCACAAGTTTCATTTAGAGGCCCACCCCATGGCATTTGTGAGTGTGTGCAGATCCAGGGGAGCAGTGCTATGGTCCAGACCAGGCCAGCTGCAGGCAGGTCCCAGCCAGGGACTTTCCCAAATTCCAGAGGCTTGGGCAAATCTGCCAAGCCACCCAGGAAAGAGCTGCACAGGCACACAAGCTTTAGTTAGGGTCCCACCTAATAGCATTGATGATTTGAACCTAGGAATTGGTATACTGGTGAGCAGCAAAGAAAAGGCTGCTCGGTGGCTTGCTGAATATTAAAGATCATTAGATGAGCAAAAAGCTGTCTCAATAAAGGCACAGCAGGCTACATCTGTTGAAATGAGAAGACATGGGAAAAAGTCCCAAAACAGACTTCCACATCACCTAAGGCAACCCCAAAGGGAAACAAAATGGAACAGTCTGATACTCAACCTCCTGGACTCCCTGAACTGGTGACAAAAGAGGATCTGGAAAAAATGAAGTCAGAAATAATTTCTGAGATAACAGCTGAGATTGTGCCCATAGTGCAAGACATGATTAATAAATCTACAGTGGACACATAGAAAAAAATATAGAGAAGTTGAGGAATGTGATGGAATCCCAATATAGTAAACAAATGGAATCCATAAAACAGATGCAAATACATTTCCAGAAGATTAAAAACTCCATTAAAAGTTTATGCAGCAGAATGAGCCAATGTGAAGATAGAATTTCAGATAAAGAAGATTATAATTAGTCACCAGGAAAAGAAAAATCTCTTAAAATATTAAGGGACCATGAGAAATCAATCCATCATCTGCTAGATGATGCAGAGAAGAATAATATAAGACTGATAGGAGACAATGAAGATACAGGACAGAGTATAGACATTAGAAAAAAAAAAGTTCCAGGAAGTAATGGCAGAAAATTTCCCAAGGAGGGGAAAACATTTTGACATACAGATAAGTGAGGCTTGTAGGACTCCAACAAGCCATGATTAAAAACAAAAAAGCTACACATAGTTAATAGTAAGATAATAAGTTAAGACTCCAAAAACCCAATTGAAGAACAAATTTCTACAAGAGAAAAGAAACGAATCACATACAAGGAAAAACTATGAGAATCACAGCAGACTTCTCCACATAAATCCTCAAGGGAAAAGAGCTTGGAGTGCTGTATTACAAGTTCTAAAGGAAAACAGCCTCCAACCCAGATGTACCCTGCAAAATTATCTTTCAAATTTGATGGAGAAATAAGATACTTTCATGACAAAGAGCACTTGAGGAACTTCATGAATAACAAACTACCACTCCTAAAAATTTCAAACAATATCCTAGGAAATGACAATGAGGATCACAACCCCAGGAAGCCCAGCAGAATGAATGCATCAGGCACAACAAGAGATTAAATGCAAAGGGAGAGAATCCAACAAAGAGAAAAAGTCATGACAATGATAAGTCAATACATATCAGTTATAACCATCAATGACAAGGGCCTCAGTTCACCAATCAAAAGAAATACACTGGCAGAATGGGTCAAGAAGCAAGATTCAACAATATGCCATATGTAAGAAACACACAATTTAAAAAGAAACTCCTAGACTGAAAGTTAAAGGTTGGAAAACAGTACTCCATGTGACAAGAACCTGAAAAAAAGCAGGAGTAGCTATCCTCTTTGCAGATCAAGTAGATTTCAAACCAATACTAAGAGAGATAAAGAAGGGCACCACATACTTATAAAGGGAACAATCCAAGAGGAAGAGATAACAATCATAAATATATATATGCACCAAACACAAATGCACCCAACTATATAAAACAAATACTAATGTACATGAAAAATCAAATAAGCACTAACATTACTTACTAAGTAATTGAAGACCTCAATACCCCACTGTCACAAATAGATATGTCAACTAGACAAAAAATAAACAATGAAATACTAGAACTCAAACTCTTAAATGAACTTAACAAATGTTTACAGAGTGTTCCACTCCACAAAATCACAATACACATTCTTTTCAGCTGCACACAGGTCATTCTCCTCAATAGACCATATACTCACTCATAGAACTTTTCTAAGTAAGTGCCAAGGAATTGAAGTGATCCCCTGTATATCATCTGACCATAGTGCAATGAAATTGGAGATCAATAGCAAAAAAAATGCATACAAATTTCGCAAACACATGGAAATTGAACGACACACTTCTCAATAACCAGTGGGTCACATTGGAAATTAAGAAATCAGACAGTTCCTACAATTAAATGACAATGATAATACAGCACATCAGAATCTGTGGGACACAATGAAAGCAGTCTTATGAGGGAAATTCACAACACTGAATGTGCATATTAGGAAAACAGAGTAACAGCAGTTAAATATTTGATCCTGAACCTCAAGATTCTAGAAAAAGAAGAGTAGGTCAAACCCAAAGTTCATACAAGGGAGGAAATTATAAAGATCAGAGCAGAAATCAATGCACTGGAGACTAAGAGAATGATACAAAGAATTTTATCAAAATGAAGCAAAGAATTGGTTCCTCCAAAGAATAAACAAAATTGACAAATGCTTAGCCAACGTTGTAAAAAAAAAAAAAAAAAAAAAAAA
>NW_022900926.1:22968102-23018447 GCF_012274545.1 Fukomys damarensis | reverse complement strand
GCCAAAAGATGGAAAATACAGAAGAAATGGACAGATTCCCAGATATATGTGAATTACCAAAGATGAATGAAGAAGTCCTAACAATTTTCAACAACCTAATATCAATCAGTGAAATTGAAAATGTAATTAAATACTTAGCCTAGGTCCTGATGGCATCACTGCTGAATTCTACAAGACATTTAGAGAGGAACTACTGCCATTACTGTTTAAACTCTTCAATGAAATTGAAAGGAAAGCAATACTCCCCAATTCATTCCTGGAGGAAAGCATCACCTTGATCCTCAAAGCAGAGAAAGACCCAACCAAAAAGGAGGAGTATAGGCCAATCTCATTAATGAACATAGGTGCAAAAATCCTTAATAAGATACTGGAAAATAGAATGCAGAAGATCATTAAGAAGATTGTATACCCTGACCTACTGGGATTCATCTCAGGAATGCAGAAATGTTTCAACATAAGCAAATCAATAAATGTAATACATTATATGAATAGATTCAAGGATAAAAACCATATAATCATGTCAATAGATGCAGAAAAAGCATTCAACAAAATCAAACATGCATTCATGATAAAAAAAAACCTACAGAAAATTTGAATTGTCTCTACCTTAATCTGATAAAAGCCATCTATGAAAAACCAACAGCTAATATCATACTAATATCAGGAATAAAACAAAGATGTCCACTATCACCACTCCTCTTGAATGTAGTTTTGGAAATATTAGCCCAGCAATTAGACAAGAGAAAGAAATAAAAGGAAAAAAGATAGGAAATGAAGTTAAATTGTCACTGTTTGCAGACAATGTGATACTCTATATAGAAAACCTCAAAAACTTCACCAAGTCTTTTAGACTTAATAACTAAATTCAGTAAAGTAGCAGAATACAAGGTCAACATACAAAAATCAATAGCTTTCCTGTACACAAACAAGAGACTGTGAAAGAAGTGGGGCAAGCAATTCCTTTCACAATAGCATCCAACGTAGTGAAATCAATGTAGTGAAAATGGCCATACTTCCAAAACTGCTATATAGATTCAGTGCAATCCCAAATGAAATACCAGCAGCATACTTCACAGAGATTGAGAAAACAATGCAAAAATTCATTTGGAACAAGAAGAGACCTAGAAAAGCAAAAGCAATTCTATGCAATAAAGAGAAGGTAGGGGGTATCACAATCCCAACTTGAAACTATGCTACAAAGCTACTGTGATAAAAACACCATGGTACTGGCAAAGAAACAGACCTGAGGACCAGTGGAACAGATTAGAAGATACAGAAACAAGTCCAGGCACACTTGGCCACTTCATTTTCAACAAAAGAGCAAAACACCCTCACTGGAAAGATAGCCTCTTTAATAAATGGTGCTGGAAAAACTGGGTTCCAACTTGCCAAAGATTAAAACAAGACCTATATCTTTCACTGTGCTCTAAACTAAAATCAAAATGTATTAAAGATCTAAATATTAAAAGAAGCACTAAAAGAGCTGGAAGAGAGGTTAGGTAGAATTCTTAAAAATATTTGTGTAGGAAACTATGTTATGAATAAAACCTCAGTTGCACATGAACTAACACAAACAATCAACAAGTGGGATCTCTCCTTATTAGAAAACTTCTGCACAACAAGAGAAATGACCAACAGTGTAAAGAGATAGCCCACAAAGTGAGAAAAGTTTTTCACCAGCCGTTCCTCAGACGAAGGTCTGCTATCTAGAATATATAAAGAACTTTAAAAGAACAGACCTCCCAAATTTAAAGATTCAATCTTTCAAATGGGCATCTGAAATGAACACACATATCTCAGACAAAGAAGTAGAAATAGCAAATAAACATATGAAAAAATGTTCAATGTCACTTGTCATTTGAGAGATGCAGATGGAAACAAAGCTGAGATTCCACCTTACCCCAGAAAGAATGGCTGCTATCATGAAATCAACCAGTAATGAATATTGGTGTGGCTGTGGGGAAAGAGGAACAGTGTTCTACAGCTGGTGGGATTGAAGACTGGTGCAACCACTCTGAAAATCAGTATGGACATACCTCAAAGCATTGAGCTTTGGAAGTCCCATTTGACCCAGTTATTCTCTTTCTGGGTATCTTCCCAAAAGAATTTAAAATATCCTACCACAGTGATATATGTGCATCATAGCAGCACATAGTTGGTAATAGCCAAATCTTGAAAACAGCCCATATACCCATCAAAGGGTGACTAGATAAAGACAATGGAGCCTTTTTATAAAATGGATAAATTCTGCCATAAAGAATTAAAAACTAGAGACATTTTAGCTAAATGAATGCACCTTGAGACCATACTCTTAAGTGAAATACATAGGACATACATATGTAAATACCAAATGTTTCACTGGTGTGAGAAACTTCTAAAAGAGGACCAAATGAATTATACATATTGTGAAATAGGAAGAGAAGGTTCAGAGCCAAGAATGTATCTCAGCGGCATAGTGCCTGCCTGGAATGGGCAAGGCCCAGAGTTTAATCCCTGGTACCAAAAAATGAAAAATGAAAGAAAGGAAATTTCAATAGGGAGTGGTAACTAGGACGAGGGGAGCAGAGGAAAGGAAAAAAGGGAATAAAAAATGAGAAAAGAAGGAAAAAATGGAAATAAAGTGTTTGTAAAGAGGGAGGTGTAGAGGGGTAGAGGTGTGGAGGGGTGGAGGAGTAAAGAGATGGATGGGAGGGAAAGGGAATGGAAAAAACAAGAACCAAGACACATGTACAGGTACAAATTCCCAGTGAGTAGCGTGATCAAATGTATACCTAAAATGTACCAATAAACTTAAAAATAAAAAATAAATAAAATTTTAAGAATAAATTACATAATACACACTCATTCATTTAACAATAATTTAATACCAAAAAACATCATAGATTTTTGACTCATTTTGAATCCAGCCTAAATAAAGTATAGTATATCAAGATTTTTGGGTGAGATCCAGTTTGCATTTTTTATTTATATATGTAAATTAGAAACAAATCATTATGCACAGTAATAGAACTGAAAATTAAATTAGACACAAGATGGAATTTTTAGGATATTATGTAGAGACACAAGAAAATGCTTGCAAAATATTATTTAATGGAAAAAAGTAGAAAACACCAGCTTCATAATAAATATATAGTAGACTGATGCATTTAAGCTTGTAGCATTACATTATTTAACATTTGATTGTTTGCAACAGACCTGTATGATCAAACAGTATTTTCATTTGAGATTTCATATAAAATATTACAAATTGTTTTGTACTGTGTAGATGTGCCTTTACCTGGTCATCAGTTCATTTCTTTTATAAGGCTCAGGACACTCCTAAATGTTTGGGTGTGAAAATATTCCACAGATGTGATTATTTTGTTTCTTCTCTGTATCACCATGATTCAAACAACTGCTCCCTCCTTGATTCTACATATTTATGAGATCCTGGGGTATAGGAGTGGGTGTGCTTGATTGGATGCAGAGGGTCAGGGTGAGAGCCTCTATTTAATGCATGTTAGAGACTTCTGTTGGCACAGTGCCCCAGGACCCAATGCCGCAGGACCAAGTCAGCAAGGCTATGAGCACTTGGGTGTGGCCAAGTAAATGTCCTGTGGAGTATAATATTATAAAGCACTGCAACAGAATTAAAAAATGCTCCAAAGCTAAGGCCTCTTGATTGATTATGGTTACCAAATCTCAAAGCTGTGTTAAAGCAAATTATTTTCCCCCTCATGCTGTTTTCTATGCACAACTTTTTAAAAGTTGGTTTTTATTGGTTCTCTTTTGATATACATAATGATCAAATTCATCATAGGGATTTGTACCTATACATAATATATTTTTATTGTTTTCCCCCATTCCCCTCCTCCTCCCTTCCCCTCCCTCTAAATTTACAAAAGCCTTTTTAAAAAATTTTGTCCTTCTAGTGTCTTACTTTTCCCTTCCTTCCCTTTCCCTTTCCTCCTCCCTTTCTTCCTACTTTTCAATATCTATCACCCATTTTAATCCTTATTTAGACCTTAGGTTTCTCACCCAAGAGAAACAATGAGATATTTAAACATGTGTATCTGGTTTATTTCACTTAAAAGTATGGTCTCAAGGTGTATCCATTTACTTAAAAAATGCCTTAAACCTATCCTTCTTTATGGCAGTGTAATATTCCATTGTATATAAAAACCACATTTTCTTTACCAGTTCATCTGTTGATGGATATCTAGGATGCTTCCAGAATTTAGCTATTACAAATTGTGCTTCTAAAAATAGGAGTGTGCATATATCTCTATGGTATGATGCTTTCAACTCTTTTAGGAAGATGCCAAGAAGGGGAATAGCTGAGTCAAATGTAACCTCTAGTTTCAGTTTTTTAAAAAAATCTCTATAGAGATTTCCATAGTGGTTTACCAATTTACACTAGCACCAGTAGTAGAGAAACGTTCCTTTTTCCTCACAGCCTAGCAAGTATTTGTTATTGGTTAATTTCTAGGTGACAGCCATTCTTTCTGGAGTGAGATGGAATCTCAGTGTTGTTTTAATTTTCATCTCTAGAATAACTATGATGTTAAACTTTCATTTCTTTATTTGCTGTTTATATTCCATCTGAGAAATGTCTATTCATTTCAGATGCCTATGTTTGGACTGTGTCTTCAAATTTGGGGGGTTTTAGTCTTCTGAGTTCTTCATATACTCTAGATATTAGTCTCTCAGGAATAAAAGCTGGTAAAAATTTTGTATCTTCACTATATTAATGGTTTCTTTTGCTGTGCAAAAAGTTTTTAATAAGATGAAATCACAATTGTTTGTAATATTTCCTGTGCAATCAGGGTTTTGTTCATAAAATATTTGTCTACATCTATAGCTTCAAGAGTTTTACCTACTTTATCTTCTAGCAGATTAAGTGTTTCTGCTTTGATAATTAGACATCTGATTTATTTTGGTTTTAGTTTAGTGCATAGAGAGAGATATGGGTCTAGGTTTAATCTTCATCATGTGGAAAGCCAATTTTCCCAGCACACTTACTGAAGAGATTACCTTTCTTCCAGCTGATATGTTTTTCACCTCTTTGTCAAACACAAGATGGCTGAGTGTGTTTGAAGTTGTCTCTGAAACTTCTATTCTATTCCATTTATCCTCAAGTCTTTTGTTTTCCTTTTGGCCAATACCATGCTGTTTTTATCATGTTAGCTTTATAGTATAATTTCAAGTTGGTTTGGGGATTGGGATGCTCTCTGCCTAGCCTTTGTTGCCTAGCCTAGAATTACTTTAGCTATTCTAGGTCTCTTCTGTTTCCAAATGGTTTTCTATTGTCCTGTGAGGTATTGGCATTTTGATTGGGATTGCATTAAATCTATATAACAGTTTTGGAAGTATGGCCATTTTCACAGTATTCATTCTGCCTATCCTAAGAACAAGGGATATCTTTCCATTTTCTAATATCTTCCTTGACCTCCTTTTTTGGAGTAATGTAGTTTTCAATGTAAAGTTCTTTTACTTCCTTCATTGTGTTGATTCCTAAGTATTTAACTTTTCTTGATGTTATTGTGAAAGATGTTATTCCCCTAATTTCTATCTCAGTGAGTTTTTTATTTGTGTACATGAATGCTATTGTTTGCATGTTGACTTTGTATCATGCTACATGACTGAATTTAGTTATTGATTCTAGGAGTCTTTTGGTGGAGTTATTGGGGTCTTCAACATAAAGCATCATGTTATCCACAAGTAATGATTCTTTAACATCTTCCTTTCATCTTCTCATTCCCTTTCTTTCTCTTGTTTAATTGCTCTGACTAATATTTCCAGAACTACATTGAATAATGGTGATGACAGTGGACATCCTACTCTTGTTCCTGATTTTAGAGTGAAAGCGTTTGGTTTTTGACCATTTAGTATGATGGAAGTTACTTTGTCATAGATAGTTTTTATCAGATTGAGATAAAGAGGCTCTATTCCAGTTTTCTGTAAGAGTTTTTATTATGAATGGGTATTGGACTTTATCAAATGCTTTTTCTGCATCTATTGAGATGATGTGATTTTTGTCCTTAGTTTTGTTAATGTGGTATATACATTTACTGAGTTTGCATATGATGAACCATCCCTGTACTCCTGGGATGAATCCTACTTCATCATGTAGTATAATGTTCTTGATGATTTGCTGCATTCTTTTTGCTAGCATCTTATTGAGGATTTTTACATCTATATTCATTAGGGAAGTTGACCTGTAGTTCTCTTTTTTGGTTGAGTCCTTCTCGGGATTTGATATCTGGATAATACTCTTTTCCAGGAATCATTTTGGGAGTATCACTTGTCTTTCCATTTTAATAAAGAATTTGAGAAGTGGCATTAGATCTTCTCCAAATGTCTTGTAGAATTCAGCAAAGAATTTTTCAGGACCTGGGCTTTTGTTTTTTGGTAGTTTTGTGGTTTTTTTTGTTGTTTATTTGTTTGTACTGGGGAATTGAACTCAGGGCCTTGCACTTATGAGGCAGGTGCAGCACCACAGAGCTAAATCCTCTGCTGTGTAGGCAGTTTTTAAAGATTATTCTTCAACTTCATTGACTGATATTGGGTTATTTAGAATTTTTATATCTTCTTGATTTAGCTTTGGTAAATCATATATATCAAAGAATCTGCCCTTTTTTCTGCATTTTCTATCTTATTAAAGTACAGGTTCCTAAAATAGGTACTGATGTTCTTCTGAATTTCTGCAGGATCTGTTGTGATTTTACCCTTTTCTTCCTAATTGCATGGATCTGAGTCTTTTCTTTTCCTTTTTTATAAGGTTGGCTAAGGGTTTGTCTATTTAATCTTTCAAAGAACCAACTCTTTGATTCTTTGATCCTTTGTATTGTTTTCTCAGTCTCAATTGCATTCATTACTTCTCTGATCTTTATAACTTCATCCCTTGCATGTGCTTTGGGCTTAACTTTTCTATTTTCTAGAAACTTGAGGCTTAATATCAGGTTATTTATTTGAGCTTATTTATTTGATGTGTTAATTAATTGCAATAAATTTCCCTCATAGGACTGCTTTCATTGTGTCCCATGAGTTCTGGTATGTTGTACTCATGTTATCATTTAATTGTAGAAACTCTCTAGTTTTGTCTTTAATTTCATTTTTGACCCATAATTGTTCATATTTAATTTCCATATATTATGTAGCTTTTGTGGTTTCTTTTGTCATTAATTTCCAATTTTCTTGCACTGTGATCTAAGATAATTTCAATTTCCTTGATTTACCTAGAATGGTCTATGATCCAGTATGTGGTCTATCTTAGAGAACGTCCATGTGCAGTTGAGAAGAAAGTATATTCCATTGTTGTTGTGTGAAACACTCTAGATATCTGCTTAGTCTACTTGTTCATGGGTTTGGTTCAGCCAATTTTTGTTGTCATTGATTTTTTTAAATCTGGTTGATCTGTATTTTTGTGACAGTAGGGTATTAAATTCTCCTATTACAATTGTACTAGTGTTTATTTGATTTTCTGTGTCCATACTTGTTTTACATAGTTGGGTGCACTTGTGTTTGGTGCATATATATTTATGATTGTTATCTCTTCCACTTGGATTGTTTCCTCAACAAGTATGTAGTGAGTTTGTCTCTTCAAACCAATCCTGGCTTGAAATTCACTTTTTGTTCAAATAGACTAGGCACTCTTGCTCTTTTCCAGGTTAATATTGCATGGAGTATAGTTTTCCATCCTTTGACTTTCAGTCCATGAATTTCTTTTTATTTAAATGTGTTTTTTGTATACAAAATACCACTGGATCATATTTTTGATCTATTGTGCCAATCTGTTTCTTTTTATTAGTGAATTGAGATCATTTGCATTAATGGTTACAAATGTACTGACTTATCCTTATCATATTATTTTTTTGTTCTTGGTTCCTTTTCTTTCCCCTCTATTTAATTGCTTGCCTTTTATTTATTGAGATTCATTTTATTGGGATTCACAAAATTGTTGTCTTTTCTAGAATATCCTTTAGAACTTTTTGGAGTGCTGGTTTGGTGGTCATGAATTTCTTCAGGTGTTCTTTATCATGGAGGTATCTTATTTTTCCATCAATTTTCAAAGATAATTTTGTGGGTTACATAGGTCTGGGTTGGAGGCTATTCTCTTTTAGGGCTTGAAATATTTCACTCTAAGCTCTCTTTGACTTAAGGGTTTGTGTTCAGAAGTCCGCTTTTATTCTGATGGGCTTTCCTTTATAGGTGATTTGTTTCTTATCCCTAACAGCTTTAAATATCCTGCTCTTGTGTTAAATTTCTGGAATCTTGACTATTATAAGCCTTGTTGAGGCTCTTTTCTGTTATAGCTAATTGGAGTTCTGTATGCTTCACTTATTTGTATGTCAAGTTATTTTTTTATGCTTGAGAATTTTTCTGACTGTTCTTCTGTGAACAAGTTTTTTATTGTTCTTTATACTATCATCTGACTTCTTTTCATTGATTCTAGTCAATCTTATGTTTTTCTTCTTTCCATCACCTAGCAGCTATTGAATTGATTTTTATAGTCCTTTGCTATTTTTAAGAAGTCTTTTATTTAATGATTATTAACTACAAACCTTTGGTGCTTTCAACTTCACAGAAATTCAGGCTGACATGGCCTCTGGGTATGGGGTTTGGACCTTGTTGTGCTTTTCACCCTTATAGCACTCTAGATGTTTGTTGCCAGCCTGACCTCAGCTCTTTGACCCTGGATGTCTCCTGTAGTTTTGCCTCACCCAGTCACTGGGAGCCCTGAGAGGAAGCCAATCCATGGCTGCTCCAAGTCCCAGGTCCAGATGGCTGGCCCCTTCCTAAAATGGCTTCTGACCAACTCACCACCTCTGTAGTTCACAGGATCCATTGCTCGGTTCCACTGATGCATTTCTCCAGTGGCTTCTGAGTTGCCTGCCTTCCCAGTGTCTCTGTAGATTCTACCTTCCTCTCTGATGCTGCAAGCCAGGAGTCAGGGAGAAAGTGCAATTTGCTTCCTCCTTTAGCTGTGTTAGAGGTCTGTCTCTTCACTTTCCCTGTGAGCTCTAATTCTCCCTTCAGAGACTTCCTGGGTCTCCAGGGTCCATTTCACTGCTTTTTTCCCCCAAGTTGTTATATTTCAATATCTGGATTCCAAATCTCAGAGAGGCTGCTTCACTGCTGTTTACTGCTCTGCCATCTTCTTATCACAAATTATTTTTAAATAATTAATTTGGGGAAAATTTAGTCCAAACAATTTGAATGCTGTATGAGAAAATATTCTCTACCAACTAGTTAGTTTCCCTAGCTCTTCATATCTCATGTCTTTCTTGAGGGCCATTTCCTACAATGAGCCTCTTTTTTTTTCAGCTTTAATTGAGTTTATTGGTACATTTTGGGGATACAGTACAGTTACATTCATTGTTGGGATCTTGTACCTCTACATGACAAGTCTTGGTTCTCATTTTTTCCCCTTATCCCTGCCCTCCCTTCACCCCCTCCTCCCTTCCCCATCTACAAACACTTTATTTTCATCTTTTCATTCTCTCACATTTTTTTCTTTTCCGTTTTTACTCTTCCCTTCCCCATCCCACCTTCCCTACACCTTTAGCTCCTTTCTTCCCATTTCTAAATGTCAGTAATCTTATTAGAATCTTATGCATTGTTGCAGATTATTCACACCAGGGAAACTATTTGGTATTTACACATGTGTGACTTATTTATTTCACTTAGGAGTATATCTTCAATATGTATCCATTTTCCTATGAATGAATCTATTTTCTCATTCTTTATGGCTGAGTAATATTCCATTTTATAGAAAAACCACAACTTCTTTATCCAGTTTCCAACGGATGGGCAAATAGGCTGTTTCCAAGATTTAGCTATTACAAACTGTGCCGCTATAAACATGGGTGCACATACTTCTCTGTGATATGATTCTTTTAGTTCTCTTGGAAAGATACCCAGCAGAGGGATGGCTGGGTCAAATGGAACCTCCAGTCCAAGCTCTTTGAGGTATCTCCATATTGATTTCCATAGTGGTTGCACTAGTCTGCACTCCCACCAACAATGGAGGAGGGTTCCTTTCTCCCCACAACCCCGCCAACATTTGTTATTGTGTGATTTCTTGATAGCAGCCATTCTTTGTGGGGTGAGGTGGAATCTCAGTGTTGTTTTCATCTGCATCTCTCGAATGACCAGTGATGTGGAACATTTTTTCATATATTTTCTTGCTGCTTTTACTTCTTTGTATGAGAAATGTCTGTTCATTTCGGATGCCCATTTTTGGATCGGGTCTTTATATTTGGGGGGACTGATTGTTTTGAGTTCTTTATATATCCCTGATAATAGTCCTTTATCTGAGGAACAGCTGGTAAAAATTTTTTCCCACATTGTAGATTGTCTCTTAGTTCTGCTGATGGTTTCTTTTGAAGTACAGAAGCTTTTTAGTAAGATGAGATCCCAGTTGTTGATTCTATCTGCTAGTTCCCGTGCTACTGAGGATTTGTTCATAAAGTCTTTTCCTATACCAATGTCTTCCAGAGTTCTGCCTAACATACCTTCCAGCAAGTTTAATGTTTCTGTTTTAATATTTAGATCTTTAATCCATTTGGATTTTAATTTAGTGCATGGCAAAAGATAAGGGTCTAATTTTAATCTGTGGCAGGTTGACATCCAGTTTTTCCAACACCATTTATTAAAGAGGGAATGAGCCTCTTTTAGATCCCCCTCCCCAGAAATTGTTTTCTATTTTTACTTTTAAATCTCACAGCACACTATGTAATTTCTGTTCCAGGACTTGTTAAGAAATCAGATAACCTGTATTCAACTTCTGTCTCCTTGTGTGACTTATGGTAAAATGCATCACTCACCAAACCTCAACTTTCTTATCTGTAAACCTACTTCATAGGGACATAGAAAAAAAATACGTAAGATGATTAATATAAAGCATTTTAGTCCATGGTATTTTAGTAAGTATTTAAATAATGCAAGCTATTATTATAATGAGAATGTAAAGTTTGTGTTTATATGCACATTTATTTGTTTACCTTTTTTTGTCCATGAAGGCAGCTTTGTTTCCTACTTTTTGTACTGTACCTAATACTACCAGACACCTAGAGGCCAAAACATAAATATTTAAGTAAAGGAATAAATGAGCTAACACTAGAACAAGCTTGCTTTAAATTCTGGGATCATCCATTTATGCAAGATGAAATCTTTCATTTGCTTGTTCATGAATTTTCATTTTATCATTCATATTTCTTGTATCTTCTCTTGACTCAAAGTATTCACAGAATGAATACAGGGCTGGACATATTGCAGTTATTTCCTGACTGCCTGTTATTTCCATCTTGTTTTGAATAGACCTATTTTGAATTTTAAAGTTAAGGGTAGATATTTGGCTGCTTGAATTGTATTCATTTGTAGGAGTCTGTAATATTTTTTTCTGGAAAATGACCATATTGTTTAGGAAAACAAATGATTAGTAGTAGTCTTTTGGACTGAAAGACTGGATGAACATGAGATTAGCATTGTTAAAATAGGATTATTGGATGTGCTTCAGTATTTTGCTCTTACTTTTCATATTATCAGCTTAATATAAGCTTCTTTAGAAAATGTAGAGAGAATCTAAAATTTAGAGAAGAAGAAAATACCACACAGCCCTATCCAGAACGCAGCCTCAAAGACTTTTTGGCATATCCTTTTCCTCTTTATGTAGAATAAAAGATGTTTTTGTACAGAGACAATCCTTTAATTCATCGAATGGCTCATTCTGAGTCAGATTTCCCACTTCCCTATCATCCTGTTTATTACTTTGTACTACCTTATGGAAAGAATGAAGGAACGCAGGAGATAAAGTAGGCTGGAAATATAGAAAGTGTAAAAAGTAATAAGAAAAAATCAACTTCAACATTTACTTTTCAGCATCATAAGAATTTGAATTCTTATACTTTGAACTCTGCTTATTCAGAACTTCCTGGCAAATCATTACAGAACTCAAAATCAAAAGCACACCACAGCAAACTAAATCAAACCAAATCAATCAAATGAATCTTGTCCACCCATCAGCATTGGAATCATCTATAAGCCTTACCTCCTCAATTTACACTATTATAAATTTTAAGTTCTTACAGTTAAAAAGACTTCAGGAAAATTTACTTATTTTCCCCTCTCACATTTATGTGATACTTTATGAGAACGTAACAAATATTTTGATTAAAACTCAACATTCAATAGATTGATTATGTAGAACAAAATGAGAGATGTAGGACAATTTTAAACATGGTAAATAAGCATGGATCATATAAAAATTTACCTCCATAGCACTTGTGATCATAGAAGTAAAAAACTTGAAATAACACAAATGTTTTATAATAAAATGTCTAATTAAATAATTCTTTTCAATAAAATATATTGTCACTAACTATTTCGATAATATGAGAATATGATCACAATATTTGAATTTTAAAGATCTTTTTAAAAACATATACAATATGATTCTAAGAAAATATATTTAGATTTGGAAAACGATTGAAAAATTATATCTAAATGTTAAACTGATTTATCTGTGAATACTGGGATCATGGTAACCTTTTAAATATTTCCCAAAGCTTCTACAGTGAATGTATAGTGAAGTAGATTCCCTCACACAAATAATCGATATTTTTAAAAGCCCATAAACAATCAGGCATCCTAATTCTGGAATACCCAGGCTCCTAGAGGGGCAAAGGGTAACTGGCAAAGCATCAATCAATCCTATGAAATGCTATGTACAATGTTGCATGTTTTCCAACAACCTGTTTGAAGTCTTGTCCATTACGACTTATAGTCTCTAGACTCCTATTTCAAAGCCTGTGCATACAATCTCTTTTTACTCATGAAAAATTCATATTGAATTTTAGATAAAGTACAATTGAGATAAAGCCAGAATACTTACAGGAGTAAATAAAATGATTTATTAATTGATAAGAGCTATACTTTACTAAACACTAATATTTCCTGATTCAAAATTGAGAATCACATTTTCATATTAAAGCTAAATACCTTCATTGTTTCTGTTTTAAACCCTAGCTGTGAAATAATTTTTGAAGCATTACATATTCGGGAAAAAAATCAATTTTGCTTTCTCTTGATCTTTAAATAATTGTATAACATTGACTCTTTACTTTGCAAGTCTTCACAAGGTCTTTGGCCAAAAACAATGAAATCCTAAGCTGACATTTGTAAATATATTCATATTTTTCTCTAGCGAATGGAGATAGGGGATACTCAAAGCTGCCTTGTGCTTCTTCCTATGACTGAAGTCTCATAGGGGCAATGCCAACACCACCCGCATATTTGAAACCCTAAATAACATTGATTTGTTTTTTATTTAAAAAATAAATTTCTTGAAATATCTTTTCATTTTGTTTTTACATTTTCATTTTGAATAATTGTGAATACAAACTTCCATTCATTAGTGGAGAATTATTCTGTACCTACAAAGACTGTAGCCTAAGTACTTATTAAGTTGTAAGTAGAAAGAAGTGGATTCATTTTTAACTTATTATTCAATAAAATTATTATTTCCCTCTTGAGACTGATACACAGTTTGTGGCTTGTTTGAAATACCAGCCTGTACCCTCATTTCTGTCCAGAGAACAGTACAGGCCTTTTGAGTTTGCCCCTTTAAAGGGTTTTGTTTATTTGCTTTTTAATTCCAAGGTTGATTTTACAGCCCTTACACATACTCTTTCATGGTGACCATTGGAAGCTTGCCTCCATAGTCTTTGGGGGAAGGCATGTGGTGGTTCCCTTTTCATAAAGATCATTGCAATCTATTGCAGCCAGTGTGGACTTTAAAGAATTTTGCCTGAAACTGACATTTGGGGGTTTTGCACATTGCAGTGTCCCATTCATTATCCCCCTAATGGGAGAGGATGATGCTGGCTTTCACATTCACTACTTCCCTCTGTGGTGACTGCTGAGAACCTTTCATGAACACTAATGAAATTTTCATTATACACTTTCCACTGTTAAGCATATGAAGTTTTTCTTAGAAGTAGGAAGAACAGGAAAAGCATTAACTTCCTTCAGGTATATGATAAGGATTGGATCAGAGGAGGCAATAAGGGAAAAGAAAAAAATATGAGAAAATGAAAAAATTGAAATAAAGTGTTTGTAAATGGGGAGGGGAAGAGGGGGTGAAGGGAGGGCAGGGACAAGGGGAAAAAATGAGAACCAAGATCTGTCATGTAAAGCTACAAGATCCCAGTAATGAATGTAACTGTACTGTATACCTAAAATGTAGTAACAATAAACTCAATGAGGTGAAAAAAAAAAGATCACTTTCATAGGAATGGAAAGACAGAAACCACAGGACTTAACAACATATGGAAGAAGATTGCTTGAAAATATCTCTGGTAATTTCACAATTTTGAGAAGGATAAGACTAAAAGGGAGAAAAGTTTTGACTTTTCTATTTAAAAACAAAAACAAAACAAAGGACCTCTCTCCTAAACATTAAACTATTGAAAACCCAGACATAGGGATTGGATGCAGTGCATAGAAGAAAACATGCCTTTAACATGTTTCATTTTGTGTTACATGTAGTTCCCAACTATTGATATTAAATGGATACAAAATTAGCGGAAAAAATGTTACCATTGAATATTACAAAAAGTGTTTCCAATGGAGGCCTCTCTCTTTATATATATTCATAAACAATGGAGAGGGCGTTTTTATGTGTTTTGCTAATGTTTGACTCCACTTCGTCACTGAATCCCCACACTTCTCCAGATAAGCTCCATCGGCAAGAGAATTCTCATCCTTATCCTTCATTGTCACAGCTGATATTCAGGGAGTGCTCTACCATTTCTCCACAGTTTCAGTAATGAAGCACACAGCCATTCTTCATTCTTTTTAACAGCAAAGTGACTTGAGCACTACATTTCATTTTTTCTTCAACTCTTTAGCCTTTCCTCTATGATCTTTAGAAGCAAAGCAAAATGAAATAAAACACATTTCTCATCTCCATTCCAGTTTAGCTACTAAATTTATGATCATAATTTAAATTTCATGATTATTCAGAACTTCATTACTAATACCCTAAATTCTAACTGTATTTCTGCTCCATTCATTTTCTTCACTGTACTAATCAGTTAGTTATCCTTTTTTTTTAACTCATCAATAATCCCCTAACTTTCTCCTCCAGTGGCTCTCAAAGTTTACCAAATGTAAGAATGACTTTTGAGGCACAGGTTGTAGATCCAACTCTAGAAATTCTGATTCCATAGGTCTAAGGCAGGCCTTAAACGTTTACTTTTCTAACAAATTCCAAATGATCTTGACACTGCTGGTAGGAGGAACACCCTCTGATAATCACTGTCTCTTTTTAGTAATATAACTCTTGTGCCACTGGAACAATAAGGGCTTAACAGTATGGACTTTGGAATTAAAACCTAAGCTCAAATTCTGCCTTATCCATTGTTTATATTATCACTGTTTTAAATTTTAGATAAATTATTGCATTAAAAATGGTGTCTTTTTTTTCTAATTAACTTTTTTATCAGTGTAACTAAGCATGTGTTTTGTACATAACAGTTGCTTAGATTTTGTTTTTGTGAATTAACCATCAATCTCATTTCTATTTGTTTTTCTCAGTGATTGGTATAAAGTTTTATATATTCTGGATACTAACCCTTCATTTGTCATTATAAACACAGTATTAGTTCTTCATCTACATTTTAACTATATATATGATATTTTTATACACTTATAATTTAGGTTGTCCATCTTCTATAAAGTCATTTCTGATTTTGTATCTGATTTAACCTTACTTAACTTGAGTTAATGAACTGATATTACTAGATCTTCTTTTGATGCTTATAAAGGGTGAAAAAAATTCTGTTTTTATACAGAATATATTTCTACTGTGCTTGGCCAATTTCTGTAATATTGCACTATTGCTATGCTCTCACTGTAGTTTTACGTGTTTTGATTTTTGTCAGAACAAATTTTCTCATTTTCTTGTTTTTCATAATCTCTTGTGTTTTCTTGCAGTCTACTTATCTGTGTGACTTTTTATAATACAATTGTAGATTCCATGAAGAATCTTGCTGGAAAATTCCAACATAGCTATTAGAAAAGGAGGTTGGTAATACTTGGAGAAGAGTCACTGAAAAATGTAGGTATTCTGTAGGGAACAGAAAAGTAGGGAAAAGAGTAAATAAATCCAGGTGCTTTACTCTTGTATTCTCCAAAGACCAAGAATTCTGAAGCAGCAAAAATCCTAATCACCACCTACCATCCTGTGGCGAGGTGAGAGTCTTCTGAGTTTGGGGACTATGCCTAGTCCTGAGTGGGTTGATTGGGGCAGAGAACTTCTGGTGATATAATAGGTGGAAAGCCCTGGAGGAAGAAAATGGAAACCAAATTCCATTTAATCCTGCTATTCCCCTTCTAGGTATTTTCCCAAAGAAATTAAAAACATCATATTATAGTGATACATGCACACCCAAGTTTATATTCACACAATTCATGATAGAAAGATCTTGGAAGTGACCTATATGTCCATCAGTAGGTGAATGGATAAAGAAAATGTGTGGTATCACTGTGCTCAGATCGCGATATCCCAAAGACTATCAAGGAGTTGAGTCTGATGCAATCACACAAGGAGTTTATTGCAAGCTCAAGCCTAGACCCCACCCCCAGACCTCACCAACGTAGCGGTTCCATACTGAAAGCCCGATACCCCATTTCAGACAGGCTTTTTATCAGCAAAGAAGCAGAACTAGGGGCTTTCTAGATGGGTCAGTGCCTGATTGGTTAACATTTTGAAAATGCAGGCAGGGGGCAAAGGTTTGCTGACTTGAGTTGGTGGTCAGCAGTCACGTACTCGGCAGTCACACACTGATAATTAACAGATACCTATAGGATGGTTCAAAGGTCACCAAGACATTCCAGATGAGTGAACAGTTTGACAATTAACTTGGGATCTCTATGTATCTCATAGTCTAGAACTACTAAATTACACGTTAACCCTGATCTGGACTTCAAACAGTATAAGATTGCCTTACATTCCTAGGCCAGGGTTTGAACAAAGGTCGGAGCTATGGCTACAATGGGAGGGGGTTAGAGCACTGTCTCCTAGGCCCTTTGTCATTTAGCATGGGCTTGTAATTTGGTCAAAAGGGCGCTTTGGGGTTTTCCCAGTAAATGGGCGGTGACCGGATCACAAAATGGAGTAACTTTTTCAAAATGGAGTCAGTTTGGGCTCCGCGGTATTTCTATACAATAGAGTACCACTCTGCCATAAAAAGTGGCAAATTTAAGTCATTTGTGGGAATATGGATGCACCTTGAGACCATAATGTTAAATGAAATAAATCAGACATGCAAGCTTAAGTATTACATGCTGTCTCTCATATGAGAAACTCTAAATATATGTGAGTTAAAGAGAAAAATAAAAGATAATAGTAAATAGGAAGATAGATCTTTAGCAGGTGAGAATCAGACTAAAAGAAATAGGGAAATGGGAGGGAAGTGAGGAGAAGGGGAAGTAAAGATAATTAAGATATGCTTCGTACATGTACCAACTCCCCACATTAAATGTAATCATTATACATTGCAAACTTGTACTGATAAAAATAAAAATGAAAAAAGAAATATCTTGTTGAAATTTTTGTGCATTGAATTTATGTATTAGTGTGGAGGAAACTGACATCTTTAAGGTCATGCACAAGGTGACTGCTTCACTTAATCAGGTCTTCTTTTACATCCATAGGGATATTATATAATTCACTCCACAAATATTTAACACTTTTTATTGTTGTTGTTAAATTTAATCCCAGATTTTAAAACTTATTATAAGAAATTCTTAGGGCCAGAGATTTAGCTCAGTGGTTCTGCCACCTGCCTTGCAAGTGCAAGGTCCTGAGTTGGATCCCTGGCACCAAAAAAAAAAAAAAAAAAAAAAAAAAAAAAAAAAAAAAAATTTTTTAAAAAAAAGAAATTCTTTCTATATCAGTCCCCTCTCTTAGTCTCATAGTGCTACTGTCATTTCCTACATTATCTTTTTGAATGACTTGTTTGAAGAGTCTTTCATCCATTTCTTCACTATCTAGTTTATCCTTTTACAATATGGCTTCCTATCCTTTCACTGTAAAAAGCTAAGTATTGCTGATGATCCTTGAGTGGCTACAGCCATTAATATTTTTTCAAGTTTTATAATTTACAATTTCTGTATATCATTTGCTTTTGTTGACATCTGCATCTATTTAAATATTCTTCCACTGATGTCTGGCATTTCAGTCCTCTTGTTTTCCTTTTCATTACTCTGTACTTCTCTTGGTTTTTATTCTTCTCCTTTACAAACATAGTCTTCTTCACGTTCTTCTTTTGTATATGCTTTCTTCCCATGTACTTGAGAATGCTAGAAACTTCTGTGTGCTTTAATAACTACTTGACCTATTATACGTAGTTGTAAGACCACCAGGGATCTTAACCAAACGTTCCAAAGAACTATGGATCAGCGACAGTGAGATAACACCCCAGAGGAACTGAACGAGCCGCACCTGAGAATGGTGTTAAACGGGCCTCTACTAGTCTGGCCAGATGGCCCCTCCAAGCAACGACTTGAAATGCGCCCTGAGCCCAGAGTACAAGAGGATTTTATACATTTCTAGATGGGGCAGAAGCAAGCAAAATTACAAAAGCAAAATGCGGCAGTTAGAAGAAAGGAGCAGAACATATAGTTTGCAAAGGATGAGCCTGTGAAAAAGTACAGAGCACTCTATAGGAATGCCATTTCCGTGACAAAGTGTGGGGCTATGGTTAATCTTTAGGGGAATCATCTATTTCGTCTACCTAGAATGTTCATACTTGGTTTTGGTTCCTGACCATTGTCCTGAGTAAACACTGCCTTTTTATTGACCTTGGGCCTTTCTTGTTCTCTCAAGAGGACAAGCTTAACCTTTAACTAAGATGGCGTCCATGCTGGCACTTTACACCTGACAGTAGTAAATAAAAACTTTTTCAAGAAATGAATGACTGTAATTGTAGCTTCCAAATTCTATCAGCGCAAGTCAGGTGGCTATAATTGCTCAGATTTGTACTCTATTTGCCCTTTTTGTACTGGATTATGGATTCATCCTACTTTGAATTTTGTTTTTCTCTTATACTATAATCAAAGAAAAGTACTCACTATTATTAATGTTGCCTTTATTCCTCATTTTTTCTCTGAGATCTCTTTGATTTTTACTTTTTAAAAGCCTCTCCTATATTTAAGGGCCAAATCAACCCTCTCCTTTTCTTAGAAATCTTTTTATAATTGCTCTGATTTGATGTAGTATCTTCCATTTTTGAGTGTCCATAGATTTTCTAACTTCTACTACTCCTATTGCATTTGTTTGTATGAATAATAAGAACTGCTTTTAAATTGGCAAATTAAAAAGAATGATGATTTTCAATCTTCGAAAAGATGAGGAAAGACAAAGTATCAAACATGTTGACAGAAACTTTCAGAGGATAATTTAGAAATGAGTATTGAAGGCTTAAAAATGCAAGTAGTCTTTGGCATAGAAATTTCCATCTTTATATATTTTTCCTAAAGAAAACACGAGAGGTACATGTAGTATTGATCATGATAGCATTTTAAAGTAGAAAAATGTAAAAACTTGAACATCCAGTAGTATAATTTTGTTTAGCAAATATTGATATATCTGTATAATAGAAAATAATAAAATCCAAATCATTTTGTAAAATAATAATTATTTACATAGAAAAATATTCATAGTATAAAAAATGGCACAAACACATTTTCAAGTATAATACCATTATTTCAGAGGAAAATAAATATGCTTAGGAAATATGAGAAAGACATACATCAAAATGTTTACAGTGATTTTGTAGGCTTGTGGCTGATATTAATTTTTAATGTGCTATAATTTTCTGAATTTTCCAAATATTCATGTGCAAGAATTATGTTTATAATTTTATCAAAAGTCAGGACAATTAATTTTAACATTTCAAATGGATTGTAGAGTATGCTACCCAGGTTCCTCCCTCTTTCTTCACTGCCCTTATCTCTTAGAACCTAAATTCCCATTCCTCCACTGCTGGAGGTACTGCAGGTTGACCACCTTCAATATAGAACTTCTTTCCCGACCTTTAGCAATTGCCTTTCCCTAAGCAAAGCTGTTGCTCAGAGGTGCCTCTTCCAAGTCCATGCCCCATTCCTTTGGGTAGTATATATCCAATGACTGTGGTGGTTGGATTCTGAAGGCTTGATCCCCTGTCCTCAATTCAAGAGAATACATCAGGAGCATCTAGCTCCAAAGTTTCCTGTGAAATTAGATGAGATATTTTTGAAATTTCTTTATAGCTCACTACCTTCCTTTACAATCATGCTTCCTTCTTTTGCTTCCCTGTATCTATGGGTCCCTAAGGGCCCAGTTTAGTTAACTGTCTTTATGGAATTTTCTCTCCACTTTAGAGTCTGTTTTCCAAGGAAGTTGACCTGAAACATCCACCATTTGCTGGGCACTTTACATCCATTATTTCCAACGTGTCTTGTAGCAGGATTTTAAAGCAATTGTTGATAACTCTCTCTCTCCCTCTCTTTTTTTTTTTTTTTTTTTTTTTTTTTTTTTTTGTACCGGGGATTGAACTCGGGTCCTTGCACTTGCAAGGCAGGCCACCGAACTGCTGAGCTAAATTCCCAGCCCTGATATCTCTATTTTATAGAAAAGGAAAACTGGTTCAAAAATTTTATATATTTTGTGCAAAAACACACTATTAATCAAAGTCAGAGCTAAGTTTGAAAGTAAGTGTGTTTGGGTATAAAGAGTTTTTTCATTAAGCCAAATAGCTCCCACTACTTAGCCTTGTTATTTATTATTTTTGTGATTTTCCAGTTCTCTCTGGGATATGGTAAATTTTTCAGCTGCAGGGATTCCTGTCTTTTTTTTTAATCATTGAATCCCCTACTAGGTACTGTATGATACCTTGCACATAATAAATGCTCTATATTTTTGGAGTAGACCTGAACTAGTCAAGGCTTAAAATGTAGTTCTGATCTACAAGAAATAGATTCCTGGAGAGAAAAAAAAAATTATGGTAAGAAGCTACAATTGTAGTTTGGTTTATGTTTAATGAGATAATTTCTTGCAAAAAATGATAGTAATTTTCTTCTCTTTCTACAATATTAGATAACAAAATATAGTTTTTCAGAACTTTGATTACTAAAGCAAATGAATGATATGTAATAAACTGATAATGAACTTTGATGGAAAATCTGTTTTTTTTTCACTTTCTATTCTTGATTTCAACTTTTATGATATCTGAGTTATTGGAAAAATAATCCACTAAGGATATAAAAATGTAACAAGATAATTCGTTTCTAACATAAGAATTGAAAGTATTAAAACAAAATTTAAATTTTGTGGCTGGAGAAAGAATTGTGGTGAAACGAGGCTTCCATCACCCACTGGAATTTGCAATTGTCAGCTTAATTTATCTTCAGTTGAAAATCTACCAGGTTTATCACCTTTTAAGCACAAATGAATATATCAATAAGGAGTTATGCTGTTAGGATCAAATATATTAGAGTCATATTTAGATTTAGGAAAGCAAGCATCTGAAAAAGTTTTCAAAAAGGTATACTGTGGTCTTAATGTGCCACACACCCCCATTCATTTACTGGCATTTAATCCCCAGGGAGATGGTTTTAAAGGCATGGCCTTTGAGAAGTGGTTAAATCATGAGAATGGAACTTCCTTGTCCTTTCTGCCAAATGAGGACTCATGTCAGCTTCCATTCATGAACAAAAAGCTCTAAGCAGATTCAGGATCTATTAGTGTATTGATCTGATACTTCGGAGCCTCCAGAACTTTGAGAAATAAGTGTGTGCTGTTTCTAGATTGCCCAGGGTATTTTGTCATGGCCATCTAAGACAAACACATAGTAGAGAAAGATTCCCTGTTGACTAATTTTTATTGTTCTTGCACTGCCAGAGAGTCTAGGTGAAAGAATAAAGAATATGATTGAAAAATGCAGTGAATGTTTAAATTAAAAATAAATTTATTACAGTGAAAGACATATTGCCATCATCCTCAAGATACCCCCTCACTTCAAATACACTTACCCCACCATTCTTGCCACTTTCTGAAGCAGTTCCTCTTTCCTGAGTGTCTTTAGTTGCACTATCAGAAATTAAAAATCTTTACCTTTTATCTTTCATTGAGTTTATTGGTACTTTTTAAGTATACAGTACAGTTGTATTCATCCTTAGGATCTTGTACCTTTACATGATGTATCTTGGTTATTTTTTTCCCATTCCCCTGCCCTCCCTTCACCCCTTTTACCCTTCCCTATTTATAAAGACTTCATTTCCATGTTTTTTCTTTTCTCATAGTTTTTCTTTTCCTTTCTTTCCTTTCCCCTACCCCTCCAACTTCCCCTACTAAAAAATGTTTACTTTACATGGTCATTTTGACTTTGAGGAAGAGCCTGAAATCACATGGTTCTAGACCTCATGAATAAGGTAGGTAAGAGCACACTGTAATTTTTTTATGAACCTGGTTTTTTTGGATGGCACATAGCACCAACATTTACCATTTTATTCATCACATCTCATAAAGATACTCATGAAAGAGGACTTTCAGTGCTGTTTTATAGTGGCAAGAGTGGTGGGATAATTGTGTTTGAGGACAGGAATATTTTGAGGGGAATTAATGGCAATATGCTTTTACTGTAATAAATATTTAAGAATTTAAATGATGATCACTCCTTGTATTTCTAATACCAAAATAAGGTCAGTTAACTGAGCATTGCTAATACTATCTGGCCCTGGCAAATGGCAAAATGAATCTGTACTATACATGCTTGGTCTCTGGTCCAAACTGCATTTATAAAAATGATGAATACGGTAGCCTAAATATTCTAGTATATGAAAGTGATAGAAGCAAAATGACTTTAAGCCACCAAAATCCATAGTTTTTTGGTCACACATCATGAGTCTTAAAACTCCACTGATCGGAGCTTATCACTTCAGAACCTAGTAAAATTTGTTTTTTTTTTCTCTGAATACCTAGAACTCATCAGTTCCTCCATACAAAGGTGCCTTTAACTGGACAGAAGCATGCAAGTAAAGACTGGCAGGGAAGAAATGCAGTTTCAAAACTGGAATAGAGCAGACCATAATTGTCATCATATATAGTTATGATCAATGCTGGACCTTGAGCCTGAGGCCTAAAATCATTCTAGCCTTCAATTAACTTACTTTGGTCTGTCTCATCATATTATTTCCTTTTATATTTAGCCTTGTTCAAGACATTCTCTAAATATTGCCCTGTAAAATGTAAGCAACTATCTCTAAGACTAGAAGATCAATGGCATTGATCATATTTTTCTGTCTGGTCTAATTTTTCCTTAGACTGGAAATACATCCTTTAAAAAAAATCTCCTTTCCCTCTTCTTCCTCCCCCCATTATAAATTGCCAAATAAAGAGGCTTTCTTTAAGAAGCTAAACTCATGAAAGTAGAAATTAGAATAGTGGTTACTAGAGGCTGGGAAAGGTAGGAGAAAAGAAAGGGATGGAGAGAAGACAGTGGTGGACACAGAGGTGCAGTTGAATAGAAGGAATAACTTCCAGCTTAGTAGGGTAATTATGACTGACAATCATTGAATGAATATTTCAAAATAGCTAGTAGATAAGATTTAAATTTCCCAATATAAATAAATAATAAATATTTGAGAACATTGACGTACTAATAACCTTGACCTGAGCAATCTATACTGTATATGCTACTAAAATATTATATAGTAACACAGAACTGTTTGCAATTATTGTGTGAATTAAAATTATTTTAAAACTTTAACAATTAGTAAACTTACAATAAATATAAGCAAGCTTCCTGAGCACTCAAGTATTTATAGTATAGTGGTTTAAATTGTTTTTTACTTACAATCTCAATGTATCTTCAAGGGTCTACTATTGATTTACTCTCATTCTGTCCCAAGACCCAGCCTGATAGAGGCTTTCTTTCCAATTCTAGGATGAGATTAATTTTTAAAAAGCTTGAAATTTTGAAATTCCTGGTTTATTATATTGATTAAATATCTCAGCTAACAAACCATATCATTGAATAACTGTTTTCTTCTAAAATGACAAATGCCATCAATAAAATCTAATTTTAGAATATATTTATAACAATATAAATTATTTTAAAAGCACCTGGTTTCCTTTCATTCTTACCTGAGATCATCCACTGAAAGAATGAAATTTTTTTGTTTATTTTTTCTCATTGAGTTTATTGGTACATTTTAGGGATACAGTACAGTTACTTTTATCATTGGGATCTTGTACCTTTACATGACAGGTCTTGGTTCTCATTTTTTCCCTTTACCCCTGCTCTCCCTTTACCCCCTCCTCCCTTCCCTATTTACAAATACTTTATTTCCATTTATTCATTTTCTCATTCTTTTCTTTCCCTTATTACCTTTCCCTACCCTTCCCACTTTCCCTACACCTTTAGCCCTTTTCTTATTTCACATTGTCAATTATACCTATAGGTTCTTATATACAATTGTAGTTTTTCACACCAGAGAAACTATTCAGTATTTATACATGTGTGACTTATTTATTTCACTTAAAAGTATTTCCTCAATATGCATCTATTTTCCTATGAATGACTCTAATTTCTCATTCTTTATGGCTAAGTAATATTCCATTTTATAAATAGCAGCACAGTTTTTAATAGCTAAAACTTGGAAATAGCCCATTTGCCCATCAGTTGGAGACTGGATAAAGAAGATGTGGTTTTTCTATAAAAAAATAATAAGATTTTTAATCTGGGGGAAAGACTGAACATGGAGAATGAAGTAGTACAACAGTGTGACTACAAAGGACTTTGTAAAGGGCTGTGGTTGGGATGTAACTTGGCCCTTTCAGAATATATGTAGAGCCTTGTTCCAGAAGTAGCAGAATTATTGGGTTGTATGACCTTTAAGAGATGCTTTGGTCATAAGGACTTATGAAGAGATTCCTATTGTTTTTGAAAGATGGGGTTACTTCGTGAGGGAGGGAGTTATTGCTCTCATGGGACTGATTTATTATTCCAAGAATGAGTTGTTACAAAAGTAGACCATCCCATGTGTTTTCTGTACTCCACATACACTTGATGGTCCTGCTTTTTTCCTGTTGTTATGATGCAGCACAGGACTCTCACCAGACATAGCCGTTGGATCTTGTGCTATAGCTTCCAGAACTAAGCAAATTTCTTTCCTTTGTAAATTACCCTAAATGAAGTATTTTGTTATAGCAACAGAAAGCAGACTAAGATCAGTAGCACAAGACAATAGAACCATAGTACAGAAAAGTGCCAGATCATGGCTTTTGATTACAGTAAGAGAGAGAAATAGAAAGTAAGAGACAGCTAGGAATTTAGCTCAGTGATGCCGCCACCTGCCTTGAAAGCACAAGGCCCTGAGTTTGATCCCTGGTACAAAAAAATAAAAAAATAGAAAAGAAAGACAGAAAGAAAGATACACATACATACCCTGAAGGGGAGGAGGCGAGAACTTTTTGTTGTATACTTCATTTTTGCACTCTTGTTCCTTGTCCAAGGACGAATTTCCTACTGCCAACAGACAAATTAAACTAACATTGGTTTATTCAAACTAAATTTTAACGATTGTACTTTATAGGTTAATTGATTTTTTTCAGGCTACCTTGGCATTTCTGGTGTGTACTTTTGAGAAAGGATAATAGTATCTAAACAATAAACATAGAAAATATCTTACAACAAATTGATTTATTAACCAGACACACAGTGACAGACACCATTTTAACAAGAGAAAGTACCTACTGAAGAGGTTAGCTACCCATCGGGTAATTTTATTCTTTTTCTTCCCTCCCCTCCCAACCCTCCCCTCCCCTTCCCTTCCCTTCCCAGCAGGGCTGGGATTAATCCCAGACATTCATGTACACTAGGCAAGCACTGTACCACTGAACTACTTCCCTATCCCTCCTCAGAGGATTTTAAATAGCTGTTCTGTTGAGCAAGCAGAAAAGAATAGTGAGCTCATACTTTTCATGGCCAAGGATCCCTCTGTGCAAGGTGGGCCAGCTAAAAAGATGTGTGGGACAATAAATGTTTAGTGTATAAAAACTTTAGCCATGGAAATATTTTCTCAATTTACACTTACAAGTGTACTTGAGTTTTTGCATTTTATGATGTGTATGCGATATGGGATAAAAAGCACAAAACGTACATATGGAAAAAATAAAACAATGAAAACACTACTCAACACACTCAGGAAAAGCTATGTGGCCAGAGTCTTTGAACTTTAAATATATGTTGTACTCCTTTGCCTTTGGCTCCTTCAGCTTGTTCCCCTGTTGAGTTTCTGCCCTATTTCCGAAGAAAGGCCTTTTCTTTTTTCCTTTTCTTAGAGGGCTTTCTTCCCCTGAGAGAGCTCTGTGTTGTTTCCTTCTTCCTGGCTATCTAGGCAGCATGAAATATGAGGATGGTGGTGTCTTGCTTGAGAAATTAGCTTTGTTAGAAGTACACCACACAGAGGCAGTGGGTCTTCCCTTTCTGGCAGGAGCTAAGCACCTGCCATGATTATATTTTCAGGCAGAGTGTACAGTTGGTCCTTAAAGGGTTAGAACCTGAACCATGACATTTTGGAGCATATGGAAATGGAAACTTCCAAAGGAAACTTTCCACTTCAGCTTTTGGCAAGAAAAACAAGATGGAGAGAAGAGAGGGAATCAGATCATGAAATGTTATTTGGCAAAAGAGATAGTTAAAGAAAATAGGTTGAAGAAAAGCATACGAGACAAAGTTCTGGCATCACGCTCCTACCCTCTTCTCTATTTAGCCTGTGCCTAAGCTGATTTTATTCTCAATGCATCTATGTTCTTTAGTATCATATTAAACACAACACATGCTAAAGGCCGTTATGTTATTTTTCTAGGAAGCTTTTCTCCAATTTCAGAGTTCTTGCTGATATTCTCGTGGGCTGTTTTCTTTGATTTTTAAGAAATAGACTAGATTCCTAAAGGCAGTTGTTGAGTATAGTTTTGAGTTGTGCTTCACTTTTGGATTATTCAGGAAAGGAGGTATTTTGTTTCCATTTTGGTGCTTTTTGAAGTATATATACCACATACCTTAAAAACACAGAAATTAATGTTATAACATACTGGAGAAGTAAATTTGGCAACAAGAAGGAAAACATACAACTCTGGCATCCTACATAGTAGTAACTTATTTCCAAAGGTAATTACATTTTCAAGAGGGTAAGAAATTATATTCCAGTTTTAGTATCAAGATCAGAGGTTTGGTGTCTGCTAACATTTTAGGGAATATAAAAAAATAGAAACATGAATAAGTTTTGTGTTTTCTTTTTATAGAAGAAAATAATGTATGCATATTGAAAAATGTCCATTAGAAACATATTTTATATAATATGAGATAAAGCACTACTGCGTATAAAAACATATTTTTTTACAGTATGGAAATTATCTTTAAATATTAAAAATGATCTTGGAATTTGAAAGTGTGCAGTATAGGGGCCAGGGGTTTAGCTCAGTGGTTCCACTGCCTTCTGTGCAGGTGCAAAGGACCTGAGTTCGATCCCTGGTACCAATAAAAACAAAAAACAAAAATACCAAAAAACCAAACCAAACAAAAAAGTGTGGAGTATTGCAAATAAAAGGAAAAGATAACTACATTTTGGGAAGAAATTCTGTAATCTAAAATGCAAATTAGGGGCAAATATTTTGACATTCTTGGGTTAAACTGCATTTTGATGAAATATTTAGCTTTTTAATATGATTCAAGTATTTGTTTTCATCTAATGAAAGTGACTGTTTCAGCCTGAAAAGATATCTCCTGGTTTTAGCTCTTTCTTGCTGTTCTTGTGTAGAGAATCACTTACCTTTCCAACATGACTTTATTTTCAAAATTCCCATAATTAATTTATTATGATGATATCACACATTTCAAAAAAGTAATTTCTTATAGAAATCTGTCCACATGACAAATGTATAAAATTATGGGGGAGGATACTAGCTATTCACCAAAATATATTTCCTGTCTTCATTAACATGTACTTATATTACATTTCTCAGTCTCTCTTGCAGTCAGGTGCAGCCATGTGATTGAATTCTAGCCAGTGGAATGTGAGCACAGGGATATGAATTATTTCCAGGCAAGATTCATAAAGTCTACCCTCTGTGTTCTGTCCCAGGCCCTTTCTTTTTTCAGCTAACAGATGTAGTGACAACTATGTGAACTCTGGAATCTACATGTTGAAGACGCCAGTGCATTCAGCAGAGAAATAAGTATTTTTCTATAATATATGAGATATTATACATTTTACAGTCAGTTTTTATATAAGCTTAGCCTACAGATATTAACAAAAGTATCTCAAAGTGAACAGCAAAATTCAATTGAGATCCATTTTCATACATTCTCTTTATAGTACATTAACTTTGATATTACTTAATTTCAATATGTATTTGTCTTATTGTGAAAGCAGATGTCTTTAGCATCTCTGATAATTTGTAAGATTTCTTTGTGAAAACAAATCAGTGGTCAAAATAGAATTGTCTCCACTATATTAGTATTCTGGAGAACCATTTAAGTTAATAACTTATCAATAAGAAAGTTACTGGTACTGATATTGGAAAGTTTATAGGACACAGGTCACATAATAGTTTCCTATGATTTTATTGGTTCCATGCAAAATCCTGTACATGGAGATCCCAAGCATCTGACTTTTCCAAGGCCAGAGCACATAACTGAACCCACTGGAATTTGGTGTTCTTTTGAGAGCTACTAGGGGACTTTGTATAGTAAAGCAAAAGTTTCTAGAGTTAGTCAAGGAAAAAAGCCATAGTACCCTATCTACTTACTGTATCTTGATTTGGATAAGAAAATTCAGTAAAAGAAACCATCAACAAAAGCTATATCAAACTTGTGAAATAGCACTATAGTAAATATTTTATACTCAACATAAAAATGAAGCATTTTAAATATAAGGAAGCTTAGGAGCCATATATTTCAATTCATATTTCAAAAAACATTCTATTTCTGGTATGATATAGTTTTCTTGGTTCATCTCACACTTGGATAATTATAGAAACAGGGTTTCCATATCCTACAATAATAGTCAATTCCACTTGTAGTCAACCCTAATAGTTAGAAAATTGTTGTGTTAATTTAAATCTAACCCCCTGGGGCTTAAAATGTCCTAAAGCAATCAGATTTTCCTTTACTGTAGTGTTGACTCTGATATGTGTCAATACCTTTCTAACCACCTTTGTTCTATCCTTTCCACTTGAAGATCAATCTGTTTGTGAGAGAAAAAAGAAGCAAAATCAATGTGGAGTAGCTTTACTCTGTGTTCTTGATTGTCTCTTCAGAAAGCAAAAGATACTCTTTCCTTTCTCATTCTCCTCATTTGTACATACATTTTTAAAAAATGTTCTATTTTTACTCCACTTGAATAGATCAAGGAGCCCTTCAACACTTACGCAAGATATGCCAGAGTCATTATTTTGCTAACTTAAGAAAATCAGTAGCTCCTTTTTCATCTTCTTCCAGTGATAGGGTTAACTTTGCAATTACAGAAATAATAATTGTATGACTTTTTGTTTTAGTAATGCTAATCTTTTATTAGCCTATGTTTGCTATACATAATATTTACATTTGTTTCAGGGAACTGGTACACATATAAATCATATGTTTCTCATTTTTATTCCCTTTATTCTCCAAACCCTCTTCCTTCCCCCTTGCCCTGATTCCTTTGCCCATTTCCAAAAGTCTATCCCCTTGTTTCCTATTATCTCTCCTTTATATTACTTTTTAATTTATATTTTGGGTCTCTCATATAAGAAGGTGATATTTAATTTTCTATGCCTGAATCATTTCAGATAACATTATAGTCTCAAGATCTATCAATTTTCTTGCAAATGACATGATTCCATTCTTCTTTATGGCTAAATAATATTCCTCTGTGTTTATATGCCACATTTTCTTTAGTAATTCATTTGTTGATAAGCATCTAGTTTTTTTCTAGAACTTAGCTGTTGTGCATTGTGCACTATAAACATGGGTATCTACATATCACTATAGTATGATGTCTGTAGCTCTTTTAGGAATATCCAGGAGAGATATAGCTAGGTCAGATGGACTTTTTTGAAGAACCTCCATACTGATTTTCATAGTGATTGCACCAGTTTACATTCCCACCAACAATGTAGAAATCTTCCTTCCACCCTTCATATCATCACTAACATTTGTTGTTTTTAGTGAAACTAGATCCATGTATCTTACCCTGTACTAAAAACAAATGAAAGTGGATCAAAGACCTAGATTTTTTAAAATGGGAAATTTAAAACTGCTGAAAGATAATATAGGGAAAACACTTGAATTCATAGGCATAGATAAGTCCTTTTTAAACAGAACTCCAATAGCACATGAAATGACGGAATCAACAAATGGTATTATATCAAATCAAAAATGTCTGTACAGTAAAGGAAACAATAGAGTGAAGAAATGTTACAGAATGGGAAAATATTATCAGCTACTTTTTAGAGGACTAATACGTAGAATATATAAAAACTCAAATAATTAAACTTCCAAAAAAAATTAAACTTCCAAGAACAAATGACCTAAAAATGGGTAAATGAACTAAATGGACACTTTTGAAAAGAAGTACAAATGGTCAATATATGCATGAAAAAAATGTTCCTCATGTTTAACCATTAGGAAAATGCAAATAAAAACAACCCCAAGATTCCATCATATCCCGTTCAGAATGACTATCATCGAATGAACTATTAATCTTTAACCTATTCTACATTAATAGCATCAAATTACTATCACACAAGCACTGCAAATGTACCCGTGGCCCAAAATTTATAGGTCACTATAACTCAGTCAATGCTGAATGAGGCTCAGGAGGTCTGATTCAGATTATGAGCATGGTGCTCTCTGAAAACTGAGCAACTCTGAACATTCATATTCATATCTCAAGGATAGTGATTGTTAGGCAGTATATACTTGTGACTTTTTGTAATTATTGTTTTCAACTTTTCTTGTATTGTTCGATGTACTGAGAGATTATTTATAGATTATAGCATTTTTTGCTTTGAAATAATTGGGCCTCAAATTGTGTTTACTAAAAATTAAGAACTCATTTGTTCTGATATAGGACCTAGAACCATTTGTATTAAGTGTATATTTAGCCATAGCTGACTTAAATTTCAACTCAATGAATTTTATTAGCCTATGAAACTCTTAGATGGCACATATGGCTTTGAATTGCCTTAATCAAATAGCTAATGTTCTGATACTAATTTCTATATTTATTCTTAGTTTTGGCTATTTTGTTTTCTATTTAGTATCAGAAATTATGAAAATCTGCACTGATAGCTCAATTCACAATTTAAAGTTGACTTTATTGTGTAGGTGATCTCTAAACTCTGTGACGTAAACAGGGCTGTTTTTCCTGTCTTCTGTCGTAAGAAAAAAAAGAAATCTTTTAACCATTTAAAGATCTCAAACTCATTGAAATCAGGAAGTTCTTTGTAATTTGAGAAGTAGTTCTAAGCAAGAAGAGACATGGGGATGTGCACTGCAATAGGACAGCACAAGGAGAGGCCTGGGAAATGGGAATATGGGGAAAAGATTAGGCAGATGTCACATGTGGTTGATGTTGAGGGTATAGTCAGAAAGCAGGATTTGCTAAGAGATAAATTTAGAAATAACCTGGAGCAAGATTGTGTGAAGCCTTAAATGCAAAACTCAGGAGTCTTGAGTTCATTCTATAGACAGTCTCAACCTATGTAAAAAGTTTTAAGGATGTAAATTACATAATCAGCTATTCTTTTCCTGTGTATCTTTCTTTCCTTTTTTTTGGTACAGGGGATCAAAATCAGGAACTGACACTTGACAGATAGGTGCTGTGCCTGCTGAGCTACATCCTCAGCCCATTGTGTGTATCTTTGTGAAAGAGTTAAAAACATTACAGGGCCGAGGATTTAGTTCAGTGGTTCTGCCACCTGCCTCTCAAGCACAAGGACCTGAATTTGATCCCCAGTAAAAAAAAAAAAAAAAAACATATTACAGTGATGCATGCATACATACCTATGTTTACAGCAGAACAACTCATAAGAGCTAAATCTTGGAAGCAACCTTCTATGTCCATCAACAGATGAATGCATACAGAAAATGTGATATTTACACACACACAATGGAGTATACTCTGCTATAAAGATAAACTTGAGTCATTTGTAGGAAAATGAATGCAGCTTGAAGCCATAATGTTAAATGAAATAAATCAGACCTACAAGTTTAAATATCACATGGTCTCTCTCACATGAGTAACCTAAAATATAAATCAAGAGCAAAACAAAAGAGAAATAATAGGAAATAGGGAGATAAATCTTTTGTAAATGGGAAGTGGAGCAAGGGATGGAGGGAGAAGGGTGGAGGGGAAGGGAATGAATGAAGAAAAAAATGAAACATGTTATGTTCATGTATCAGCTCCCCACAAAGAATGTAATCACTTTGTACTGCAAACATGTACTAAAAATAAATATTAAAAAAAAGAATAAAGATTCACTTGGAGAGGATAGGATAGGGGAGGAAAATCATTTAGGATTGTCCAGGGAACAAAAAGGCAATGAATGTCTGAACTAAGCTAGTAAAAATATGATCTAGGAACCTTTTACTAGAGAAATTTACTAAGAAATAGGAGCAACAAGATTTGGCAAATTGTTTGTTATGAAAACAAACCGGGATTAGAAATAGAAGGTGACCTCACATTTTACAGACTGACCAATAAAGAAGGTGTCCCTATAGAAAGAGGACGTGGAAGGAGGAGGTTTCAAGGAAAGATGTGGCTAATTTGGGAAGTTTTGTTGAAAAATCTAAGCCTATAATTAGCTTTCCTATTTTTGAGTTTTAATAATCAGCTGTACACAGTATGGTTCTCCATTTATGTGGTGAGAGTATATATGATAATATATGTATGTATATAATGTTATATATTATGTGGAATATATATCTCATATTATGTAATCTCCAATAAATATATTTCCCTAAAGCATTGAATGTTTTTAACAGGCACTTTTGTTTATCATAGTATTAGAAATATCTATGGGAGATTCAACATGGCTGAATAGAGGAGGAGCCCATTGGAGTTACTCAGAGAAAATCAACTAAAAACAGGTAACTGATAGAGAGGGAGGGACATACATCCTGATGCCAAAATCAATATGAAATAAGAGATTGGTAGATTAGACAAAACATAGGCATAGGACTTCATAAAACAGTTTGCCAGGCCACAGGGCTATTCGTGGCACTGCCAGTGATGCAGCAAGAAAAATCACCATATTGGGAGGTCTTCAAGAAACTGATGGACTACAAAAATGCGGTAACCAAACTACATAAGATAAATTTGGAATATAAGGCCCTTTTCCTTCCTCCATAAAGGGAATGCTGCAGCATGGCAGCCAGTTTAACGGGCACACACAGGGGCAAGTAAGTGACCAGGAAACTGCCCTTCCCTGATGGACAGGCTGCTAGTCTTTTGTTTTTCTTTTCTCTGTCCTGCATGCTAGCAACTAACTGGAAACCCTAACAACAACAAAGTTCGAGGCCACAGTGCAGCCGAGGTGGTAAAAGAAGTTTGTTGGCCAGTGGCTTATGCAAAAGACTCAGATGTGCAGGACTTTAATAGCCTTGGGAGGTCAGCACTCAACCCGCTGGAAAAGAAATTGAAGGGCACCTGAGCAGCTGTATCTGCACTGGCAACAGCATCAATCTCCCTTCCCCAAGACAGGAAGCATGATAGGATAGAGACATGCCATTGGAGGTGGAACAGAGGGGCTTGTTCAAAAATCAGGAGGAACAAACTATACATGAGACTGGGAGCAGCCCTCGGCTGTCCTTGCCTCAGGGCACCACAGAAACTGGGAGAGCAACATAGAGACAATCACAGTGCACACGTGGGCAGACCATCAAAGGACATTAAGAAAGGTGCTGGATGAAGACTGGCCACAGCCTCCACATCTGGAGGCCAACCAAGAACAGGCCCTTACCCTGCAGTAATCCTACTGTAGACTTAATGGGGTTACAAAGCACAGTTTTGGAAAACTAACTGCCTTGGAAACTACCACAAAACTGTGGACAACAGAGAAATTTTTTGTTTCATTTTCCTTTTTCTGTTTTTTTTAAGGTTGTTTAAATTTGCACCTTTATTTTTGTTTTGTTCTTCTAGTATTCTTTATCTTTCCTTAAATATCTCTCTTGATTTTATGATATTTTCATGTGAGTGAACAGTATCTTTTGTCTTGCTGTTTCACTTAGATATTCTTTTGCTTTATTCTTCATTCTTTTTCTTCTGCCCTCTTCTCCACTTTCCCAAAACTTGTATGACCATCCTTTTTCCCTACCCTTGCCTCTATTACAGTTCCCTTCATTTATCTCACTGTTTTGCCCCATAGGGTGAAATGACTCCACTAAGGGGAAACCCATTGCATAGCTGTTTCTGGTTTATGTTGGATTTTGTTATATAATTATAGATCTTCTTCCTATGGTTAAAGGTACCAAATTAATACTTAGCACAATTTGTAAGTTTCTTGCTTAATGCTATGTTATTGCCAATTATACTACTATAGTCAGGATGGCATACCTGTTGTAATCAGTTATTCTTCCTTATATGACAACACCGTGATTGTCTGGGGTCATAACCATCACCATAGTCCAGTACCAAAGAACTAGGTGGTGATCCAAATAGACAGCAAAGTTTCATCCTTAATAAATTGGGAAGTAGGATCTTGGGACAGACACACAAACCAAGAACCACATATTCCCAGAAGATAATTCTGAAGAATACATATTTTCTAGGGAAAGCTTGATACTAGCAATCAAGCTACCTGCCATAAGAAATTTACAAGCATCAACACAGTCATCAAAATATAATAAAATAATAGAAAATAACAAGATGCACATGAAAAATGCAATTTTAGACCTCCAGCCCACCCAGAACAAATCCAAGGGACAATGAGGTGGAGGAAATCAAAAGCCACCCACCTGAATTTTCTGAAATGATAGCATCAGAAGTAAAAAAAAAATAAAAGATGAATGAGGCTACCAAAAAATAATCTCTCAGGTAAAAAAAAGAAATGTCAATCAAAGCGAAGGGCATGCTTAATTAATCTGGAGTAGACATAGGTTTTAAAAATATTGCAGAGCTTAGGAAAATGTTGGAATCCATGAATGCCCAACATAGGAAATAAATTAAATCCATGAAACAGATTCAAACAGGGATCCAGGCGATTCAAAATTACATTGAAAATATTTCAAAATGATCAAATGAAGGCAAGGACAGAATATTAGATCTAGAAGATAAAATTGCAGTTAGTGACCATGAAAAGAAAGATATCTCAAAAATAGCAAGGGACCATGAAAAATCAATCCAACAGCTGCAAGATGTTGCAAAGAGAAACTACATAAGATTGATTGGAGTTAATGAGAAAGCCAAAGACAGCACAACTGCCATAAAAAACTTGTTCACAAGAGTGCTGACAGAAAACTTCCCAAATATGGAAAAGTAATTTGACATTCAAATAAGGCATACAGAACTCCAGTTAGCCATGACCAAAATAAATCTACACCAAGGCATATAATTATCAAGATTCCAGAAATTCAGCAGAAGAACAGAATATTAAGAGCTATTAGAGAAAAGAAACAAATCATCCATAAAGGAAAGCCTATCAGAATCAACAGACTTCTCAATGCAAATCCTTAAGTCAAAGAGAACTTGGAGTGAAGTATTTCAGATCCTGAAAGTAAACAACCTACAACACAAGTTGATGAAGGCTGCAAAACTCTCTTTCAAAATCAATGGAGAAATAAGATACTTCCATGACAAAGAAAAACCTAAGAAATTCATGACATCAAATCAGTTCTACAAAATGTTCTGAAAGATATTTCAGAAAGAGACAGCAAAGACCAGCATTCCAACAGCACAAATAGATAGAAGCCACTAGTTATGGCAAGTAATTAAACAGAGGGGAAAGACAGGGAACCAGCAGCAGGACTGTAATGTGACAGATAGCCAATGTATATCAGTTATAACCAATGTAAATGGTCTCAATTGACCAATCAAAGAAACAGACTGTCAGAAGATCAAGAAACAAGATCCAACAATATGCTCCACACAAGAAACACATTTAACTCAAAAAGAAATTCATAGACTGAAAGTCAAAGAATAGAACACAATACTTCATTGACAGGAATGCAGAAAAAAGCAGGGGTAGCTGTTGTATTTGCAGACAATGTGAACTTCAAGCCATAACTGATAAAATGAGACAAAGAAAGTCACTACATACTTGTTAAGGAAAAATTCCAAAAAGAGATAACAATCATAAATATATATGCACCAAATACAATTGCACCCAACTATATAAAACAAACAGTAATGGACATGAAAAAACTAGTAAGTACTAATGCAGTTGTTATGAGGGACCTCAATATCCCACTGTCACAAATAGACAGATCAACTAGACAAAAAAAAAAAAAAAAAAAAAAAAAAAAAAAAACAGCAACAAAAAAATCAGAACTGAATCAAACCTGTGAATAAATGGATTCAGTGGTTGTCTACAGAGTGTTGCACCCCACATCAGAATACACATTCTTCTCATCTGTACTTGGGATATTCTCCAAAATATACCACATACTAGCCCATAGAACATGCAAAGGAATTGAAATTAAACCATGCATATTATCAGATCATAGTTCAATGAAATTGGTAATCAATAGCAAAAGAAACCACAAAACTCCATATACATATGGATATTAAATAGCACCCTGATGAATAACCAATGGATCACAGATAAAATTAAAGAAGAAATTTTAAAGTATCTACAATTAAATGATAATGCCAATACAACATATTGGAACTTATGGGATGCAGGGAAAGCAGTCCTAAAGAGGTAAATTTATAGCAGTGAATTCTCACACCAGTAAAACAGAATGAGGTCAAACAAATAAAGTAATGTTGAACCTCAAACATCTAGGAAAAGAAGAACAAGTCAAGTCCAAAGCACATATAAGGGTGGAAATTATAAAAATCAGAGCAGAAATAAATGCAATTGAGACTAAGAAGACAATACAAAGAATCAATGAATCAAAGAGTTGGTTCTTTGAAAGAGTAAATAAAATTGATAAACTTTTAGCTAATGTTATCAAAAAAAGGAAAATAAAAGACTCAAATCCATGCAATTAGGAATGAAAAGGATGAAATCACAACAGATCCTGTGGAAATCCAGAAGATCATCAATACCTACTTTGAGACCCTATACTCTAATAAGAGAGAAAACAAGAAATGGAAAATTCCTAATATATATGAATTACCAAAGCTGAATCAAGAATACATAAAAATTTTAAATAACTCAATATGTCAATAAAATTGAAAATGTAATTTAAAATTTAACAACAAAGAAAACCCCAGGTCCTAATAGTGTAACTGCTGAATTCTGCAAGGAATTTAGAGATCAAATGCTGCTACTCCTCAAACGCGTTGGTGAAGCTGAAAGGAAAGCATTACTCCCAAAATCATTCCTGGGAGCAAGTATTACCCTAATACCAAAACCAGAGAAGGACCCAACCAAAAATGAGAACTACAGGCCAACTTCCCAAAAGAACATAAATATAGATATCCTCAGTAAGATACTGGCAAACAGAATGCAGCAAATCATTAAGAAGATTACACCCAGTGACCAAATTAGATTCACTGCAGGGTGCAGGAATGGTTCATCGTATGCAAATCAATAAATGTAATACACCACATTAACAGAACCAAGGACAAAAACCACCATGATCATCTCAATAGATGCAGAAAAAGAATTTGACAAAGTCCAACACTTATTCATGATAAAAACTATGAAAAACTGGAGTACATGCTCTTTATCTCAATCTGATAAAAGCCATCTATGACAAACCAACAGCCAACATGATACTAAATAGTCAAAAACTGAAAGCTTCCACTCTAAAATTAGGAACAAGACACTCCTATTCAATGTAGTCCTGGAAAAATTAGTCAGATCACTTAGACTACAGAAAGAAATAAAAGGAATAAGGAGAGGAAAAGAAGAAATTAAATTATCATTATTTGTGGATGATATGATACTCTACATAGAAGACCCCAAAATCTCTGCCAAAAGACTTCTAGAGTTAATAAACAAATTCAGTAGCAAAGCTTGGTACAAAGTCAATAGTCAAAAATTAGTAGCATTCCTATACACAAATAACAAACTCACTAAGAAAGAAATTAGGGAAACACCTTTCACAATTGCATCTAAAAAATGAAATATTTAGAAATCGATCTAAAAAGGAAGTAAAAGATCTTTACATTGAGAATTACAGTACTCTAGGAAAGGAAACCAATGAGGATATCAGAAAATGAAAACATATCCTTTGATCTTGGGTAAAAAGAACCAACATAGTAAAAATGGTGACATTTCAAAAATTGTTACATAATTTAATGCATTCCCAGTCAAAATACCATTAGTGTACCTCACTAGGGAAAACAATCCTAAAATTCATTTGGAAACTGAAGAGAACTAGAATAGCAACAGCAATTTTGGGCAACAAAGGCAAGGCAAGGGGCATCACAATTCCTAACTTGAAATTATACCACAGAGCTACTATGATAAAAACAGCATGGTAAAGGGCCAGGTCTGGCTTAGTGGTGCCACCACCTTGCAAGCACAAGGACTCTAGTTTGATTCCCAGTACCAAAAAAAACAACACAAAGCAAACAAACAAAAAAAGCATGGCATTGGCAAACAAATAAAAAACAAAAAACAGACCCCAGGATGAATGGAACTGATTAGAAGATGCAGAAACAATACCTAACACACTCAGCCACCTTATCTTTGACAAAGGGGCCAAACACATTCACTGGAAGAAAGATAGTCTCTTTGTTAAATGGTGCTGGAAAAACTGTCTTTCAAGAAACAGACTAAAACTAGACTGATGTCTCTCACCATGTACTAAACTAAAATCAAAATGGATCAAACATCTAAATATGAAAAAAAGAAACTCTTCTTTTGGAAGAGAGAATAGGTAGAAGTCTTGAGGACATAGGTGTAGGCAAAAACTTCATTAACAAAACCCTAATCACATAGGAAATACTATAAAGAATCAACAACTGGGATCTCATCTTATTAAAAAGCTTTTGCATAACAAAAGAAATCACCAACAGAGTGCAAAAAACAACCCGCAGAGTGGGAACAAATTTTAGCCAATGGTTCCTCAGACAAGGGACTAATATCTACAACATATAAAGAATTGAAAAAAATCAGATCCCCAAAATTTAAAAGACTTAATCCAAAAATGGGCATCTGAGATGAATACACACTTCTCAGATGAAGAAGTACAAATGGAAAATAAATATATAAAAAAGGTTCAACGTCACTGGTTGTTCAAGAGATGCAAATTAAAAGAAAGGCATTTTCAAGAAATTAGCCAACAACAAATGCTGACAGGGCTGTGGGAAAAAAGGAACACTTCTCCGCTGTTGGTGAGGACTGGTGCAACCATTGCGGAAATCAGTGTGCATGCAGATTCCTCAAAAAATTAGAATTAGAGCTGGGGATTTAGCTCAGTGATGCCACGCCTGCCTCACAAATGAAAGTTCCTCAGTTTGATTCCTGGTATAAAAAATAAAACAAAACAAAACAAAAAAACTAGGATTAGTGGTCTTATATGACCCAGCTATTCCCCTTCTAGGTATCTTTCCAAAAGAATTAAAAGCATCATACTACAGTGATATATGTGTACCCATGTTTATAGAAGCATAGTTTGTAATAGCTAATACTTGTAAACATCCCAAATGGCCTTCAAATGATAATGGATAAGAAAAATATGATTTTTTTAAAAAATATATAATGGAGTACTACTCAGCCATAAAGTAAGCTAAACTTGAGACATTTCTAGGTAAACAGATGCACTTTGAGGCCAAACTCTTAAGTAAAATAATGTGGACATGTGTAAATATTGCATTGTTTTTCTGTTGAGAGAAACTGAAGGTATAAAAAAGGACCAAACTCTATAATACATGTTATAAAATAGGAAGAAATTGTTCAAAATAACACTGTGTCAGATTTTTTGTTAATAATTAAAGTGTTTTATTCAAAAATAAATAAATGGTATATTATAAAAAAAGAAATCTTTATACTTTACATTGCCCTTTCCTACATGCTATTAGCTCTAAAATGTAAGTAAATATTTTTCTTTTCTTAAATATTTAAATATAGTATAAATATTTAAAATTATTGGTTGGTAGGATTAGAAGTAATGTGATTTTGTTGTGTGGCACCAATGAGTAAAATGGAAGTATTTAGATATGAATGTCATAGGATTTTTCTTTTATATTATTCTTGTGGAAGACTTTGAAATAATTTTCTATATGTTGTATATTGTAACATGTAAAAATTTTTTCAGTTTCAGAATTTAGTACTTCCTAGCAAATAACTCCTTCAATTTTACTAGCAGTATTAGACTTACATAGTCACTGAATAAAACTTTAATGCCCCTACTGTATTTTTTGTACTCTTCCCTCTTTTAAGCTATTGCATCTCAACATCAGGCCTAATATTTCTGCCATCTTTTAAAGAAGTGACACACTCTTTATTCAGTGCATTTTTCTTTTCTTTCTTTTTTTTTTTTTTCTTTTGGTACCAGGGATCAAACTCTGGTCCTTGTGCTTGCAAGGCAGGAAGCAGAACCACTGAGCTAAATTCCCGGCCCACTGTATTTTTCAATTTAAACCTGCCATATAAATCTGCCATATAACCTTTTAGACATTTTGAAATAATATTTTTATTTCATCCTATTATGATTTAAAAATATAATTAATAATAATAATTCACAAATTATATAATATTTGTCTTTTTTACCAATTGATCTTGAATAAGTTATTCAATAAAAGAAGCTTCATAGTGTCCATGAATTGCTATCAACATTCATGTGTCCAGTCTATCAAAGTTGGGCCCAAGATAAAGCAATAAAACTATAGGATGTTAGTCAAACGATCCCAATTGTTTTGTTGTTTGTATTATTGTTTAAAAAATATACTGCATTATTCTATTGAGACTTTCTCTAATCTTGACTTTCACAGAGCCCTAAAATGATACTTTCTGCTCCACTGACTTCAGGGTTGGCAACACACCACATTTGGGATCATAACGTATATATGGAAGTAACATGTTTTTCTTTCAATCAGAATCTTTGAGTTACTCTTTGATTTCCTCTGACTTTTTTTGTCCTGACTTCCTTTAGACTAGCATGTCACAGACAGAGCTTCAGTCTTCCTCTTAAAACAAAATACATTTGGAGCAGAACTTCAGTCAATCTGTAACTTTAAATTATGAATTTTATACCTATGATATTGAGAGTTGGCTTGTTTATTCACTACCACCATTTGATTAAATTGATTAATGCAACTTTCTGCATTTTTGATTTTTATTTTCTTCTCTTCAGTATAGATCACTATAGGCTTTTCCTCTACCTATTTGTTTTATAAATATTAGTGTTTTTATTAAATGATATATCAGTATAAGATTATTGTTATAAACAAACAATTTTTTTCTCATGCCAAAATCTGTTATAGAGAGCCAAAAATTCCCATTCCAATACCAGTGAGTTCCTTCATAATTCATCTGTGTGTGTTTAGTTTGAGAAATCTTTTCATACGTGAAATTCATGTATCTTTTGTACCTGTTAGAAGTGTTTCCCACTTGTGATCATAGATTAGAAAATCTATAGATGTCCTCAATAATCCAAAATACAATAATAAATGAAAATAAAAAATATTTTAAGACTTTCACTTCTTGCCAAGATAGATTATTATGCACTGGATTTATCTTTTTACCTGAGACAATGAAGAAAACAAGAAAAATATTAAACAATGACTTTCAAGGTACTAACATCAACCAGTAAAGAGCAATATTTTAATTTGCTAGGACTACCTTAAGAAAGTACCAAAAACTAGGAGGCTTAAGCCATAAAAATTCAATATCCTGTAGCTATGGAGGCTAGAAGTCTAAGATCAAGGGAAACTGTTTCCTTCTTCTGGCTGTGAAGGAGAATTCATTTTGTACCTCATGTGTAGCTTCTGATGACTTTCTGGTAATCTTTTGTTTTCCTTGGCTTTTAGAAGCATTAGTGTCACCTCTGCCTCAATTTCCCATAGTGATTTCTGTTCAATGCGTGAATGTAGAAATTTTTTTTATGTTACATTGCAAAAACAAAGAAATGTTAAATTTGATACCATCGTACAAGTAACACTGACCTCAAAAAGCCAATGACTTTGAAGAAATATTCACAGAATTCATCGTTACCCATATGAAGATCTAGACACCAAATCTCAAGGCAGGATTCTCAGGGGAGAGTCACTGACACAGTTATCCATTGGTGTCACATAAGTGTTTGCTATTACATCACTGACAAGGATACAAAGCACAGAACCTAAGCCTGCAGAGGCACAGTTGCCTTGCTATGGCACTCTTCATCTCTTGGTCCAATAATGCACAGATAGAAGTGTTACTCCTATGCCATGTACAGGACCAGAATCATGCTTAGTTTGCTAAACTAAGCAGTTTTTCTTTTTGTACATGTATGTGTGTATATATGTGTATGTGTGTATACATGTGTGTATATATATATATTTTTTTTAATTCTTTTTTATCCTGCCCCCAACTCCTGCCCCTCCCTCTACCTCTTGGTCTTATTCTCTTTTACCAAATAAAGCATTTTAAAGAAGCAGCAAAAATCACTTCTTGGCCTTTTGGCTAAGATCAAGTGTAAAGAAGCAGCAAAACTAGCTTTGTGTTATGAGACTAGACTACAGAGAATGAGAAATAGAAAGTTGAGTGGGAAGAAGCACAGTCTCAGAAATAATTACTTCAGCCTCTAACAAAAGAGATATGAAACAAGGGTAGAAAGTACTTAGGAGTCAATTGTAGATTGACATCATCATGTAAATTCAAATAAAAAGAGAAACAGTATAATTCCTTTTATTACACAATCAAAGGTCATTCTACATTTGCAAGACATAAAGTAATTTTAAACTCCTTTAAAATATTTTTAAAGACTTAGAATTTGGTCTGACTTTCTGTGAAATGTATTTTACAGCTCTATCTTTGAATGGATTTAAACTTCTTGAGATGTTTGACTTAACTGTGAGCAGATTTTTGTGAGTTTCAGGATCTTTTCTAGCTCATTTTACTTAAGTTCTTTTGTCAAAGTTTCCTGTGGACACAAAAGCCTAATTTAGTTCAAAGACAAGTCAAAGGAAGTCTTGCTATTAATAACAATAAATACAGGGTAGCAAGACAACTTCTGGATGAGAATTTTCCTCCCATGAAGGAGGAATGATTATCATGGGGCAACTATTGGTAAAAAAGCAACATTTTTATGTAAAAAATACATATTTTTAAATCAAATTTCATGGGTGCCTGCATACTTTAGATGTATAGGACTAGGCGATATTTTAAGAAGACATCTAATGCCCAAATAGTCTCAAGCAAGTGTCAAATTGCTGCACAAATTATCTACTTCCCTTTCTTAGGTTTTTCTGATGTTTTGGATTTGCTGGAAACTCAATATATTCTGTACATGTTTACATTTTCCTTGTCCTTTCCTTATCACCTTCTCAACCTCATAGTACTCAGGCTTTTGCTGCAGCTATCAACTGTACTCAGGTCCTTTCCAAGCTGGCTCAGCCTTTCTCAGCAAAGTGTAAAATTGACTAGCAAAGCACACACACTCGAGTGGGTCACTCTTAACCAATGCTGGACTGCAACTGATGGATAAATTTTCCTCTCTTCTTTGTCTCAGAAAGACAATTCTGCAGCTTGATCTATTTGGTGTCCCAGAGTTCTAGAAAGGTAATTTTCAACATTAGTAGCCTTGGACATGTTTCTCAGTCTTTTATTTATTTATTTATTTTGGTACTGGGGATCAAACTGGGGACCTTGTGCTTGAGAGGCAGGCAGTGGAACCACTGAGCTAAATCCCTGGCATCAAGTCTTTTCATTTCTTACTCCTATTCCCTAGAATCTCTTCTCAAAATAAACTACTGTACACAATACCTGTATACAAGCCCTATTCTCAGGCTCTGCTTTTAGCAGAAAAAGAGAATGATTAAGTATTTTAGAAAGCTACTTGGTTCCTTCTAATATGCTATTGTGACAAAGCTATGGGTTTTAACTAAGGAAACACTTCAGAGATGAAACAAACCTAGAAATTTAATTTTTATTTTTATTCAGATGTATCAATTAGTGTCTAGTTTATAAGCTGGAAAAATGATGCAAAAATTCATTTGTAAATTTCTGACATTCAGAATTATATTAATCCACACTGGATTTACTTCTGTATTTTATGCTGTATGGAGAAGACTGGACCATTTTCATATGAAATACATATAAATACATGCAGAATCTATTACAATGCAATATTTAGAAATTTAAAAACATATAGTCCATTATATTAAACAATACAAATATATATGAATGTATGTGCTTTCATTTATGTATGCATTTGTGCAAGTATGTATACACATCTATATTTATATCTATTTATAAGAAAAATCCAAGCCCCAAACAATTACCATTTTCCATGTAGATGCCAGGTTATTAGTTACTTATTTTTTCAAATCACATTTCTGGAAGGTAATTAGCTATTCTGAGTCTCTTCTTGTTCCATATGAATTTTAGGACTGTTTTTTCTAGTTGTGATTAGAATTGCGTTAAGTCTGTATAACAGTTAAGAAAGTATGATAATTTTCACTGCATGAAGACTAAGATTAGGATGTGATGGCATAGCCTGCTTTTGATATATCATTTAGTGAAAAAGGAAATTTTAGTTTAAAATACACAATCTGAGGCAAAATGCATACATTTAAGATGTACTCTAAGAAATTTTTCAGATTTAGAAATGGAAAGAAAGGAGCTAAAGGTGTAGGGAAGGTGGGATGGGTAGGGGAAGAGTAAAAAGGGAAAAGAAAAAAATGTGAGAGAATGAAAAGATGAAAATAAAGTGTTTGTAAATGGGGAGGGGAGGAGGGGGTGAAGGGAGGGCAGAGGTAAGGGGAAAAAATGAGAATCAAGACTTGTCAAGTAGAGGTACAAGATCCCAACAATGAATGTAACTGTACTGTATCCCAAAAATGTACCAATAAACTCAATTAAAGCTGAAAAAAAAGAAATTTTTCAGAATATTTACACACACACACACACACACATATATGTATCTTGACATCAATATTATATTATCAAGAACAATAATAAAACTTTTATTTTGTATTGGTACATTTTTGCAACACATAATGATTACATTCTTTGTGGGAGTTTACCCATATACCTAACACATCTCAATTTTTTTTTGTCCCCTTCTACTCTGCTTTTGCAAAATATCTATCTCCCTAAGCCCTATTTTTTCTCTTTTGTTTTGCTCTTTATTTATATTTGGGGTCTCTCATATAAGAAAAGCCATGTGATATTTAAGATTTTGTGTCTGATTTATTTCACTTAACATTATGGTCTCAATATGCATCCGTTTTTCCACAAATGACTTGTTTATCCTTTACGGAAAACTAGTATTCCATTGTGAATAAGTAACACTCTATCCATTCATCTGTGGACAGACATATAGGCTGCTTCCAAGATTTATCTATTATGAACTATGCTGCTATAAACATGAGTTTGCATGCCACACTGTAATTTCATGTCTTTAACTCTTTCAAGAAGATACCTACAAGTGGAATACCTAGGTCAAATGGAATTTCTTTGTTTAGTTTTCTGAGGAATTGCCATATTGATTTCTCTAACATTTGCTCTAATTTACATTCCCATCAATAATGCAGAAGGATTCCTGTTTCCCTGTAGCCTCAAAAGCATTTGACGTTATTTGATTTCTTAATAATAGCCATTCTTTCTGGAGTAAGATAGAATCTCTGTTATTTTTAATTTACATCTCTCCAATGGCCAGTGATATTGAATATTTTTTAATGTATGCATTGACTATTTGTACTTATTCTTCTGAGAAGTGTCTATTGATTTTAGTTGCCCATTTTTATTGGATCTTTCATTTGGGGGAACCTAAATATTTTTAGTTCATTATTCACAGATATTAGCCTTTTATCTGAGAAATAGCTGACATTTTTTTCTTGTTCTGTAAGTTTTCTCTTCACTCTGTTGGTTGTTTCTTTTGCTATTCAGAAGCTTGTTAATTTGAGATGTTCCCATTGGTTGATTCTTGCTATTTCTTATGCAATTGGGGTTCTATTTAGATAGTTCTTGTCTATATCTATGTCTTTGAGAGTTTTATGTATTTTATTTTCAAGTAGATTAAGTGTTTCTTTTTTTTTTTCTTCACTGAATTTATTGGTACATTTTAGGTATACAGTACAGTTACATTCATTATTGGAATCTTGTATCTTTACATGACAGGCCTTGATTCTCATTTTTTCTCCTTGCCCCTGCCTCCCTTCACCCCCTCCCTCCCTCTCCAAGTGTTTCTATTTTAATATTTAGATATTTGGTCCATTTTGACTTTAGTTTAATACATGATGAGAGATATGGGTCTAGATTCAGTCTTTTTCATGTGCATAGTCACTTTTTCTAGCACCATTTGTTAAAGAGGCTTCCTTTCATCAAGTGTATGTTTTTGGCCCTTTTGTAAAAGATCAGCAGCCTAATGTGCCTAGGGTTGTTTCTAGGAGCAGCAATATAGCTTTTAAGTTAACGGGTTTTAATTTTCACTACCAGAGCTACTAATATAATTTCTCTGCTATTCCTCTTTTTTTCAAGATGGTGAAGAAGAAATTAATCCTCTTTTCTCTTTTCTACAATGGAGTTTGAAAAATGGCGAGTCTCTGAGTAACAGTTCATACATTTTACTTTGTTGATCCTATCTAAGGTCAAGAATTAACATTTTAATTAATTTATTCAATATTTTGTTCATTATTTTGAGATTTAAATTTAATAAAATCAAACTTTTTAAGGGGACTAGGATACAAAATTTTAAGAACTTTCATTACATTAAGATTGCTGTTTCTTTTTCCATTAAAGGTAAATATCCAATTATAGGTCAATTATTGTTTCTTGTAAGCCAGCTTTTCCTTCTTTTTTTTGGTACTGGAGATTGAATTTGGGATCTTGTGCTTGAGAGGCAGGTGGCGGCACCACTGAGCTATATCCCGGCCCTAAGCCAGCTTTTAAAATGCTACTTAAATAATAATGAAGAAATAAAATTTTGGAATTTTCCCCATAAAACAGGGCATTAACATGAATGGAGTGATGCTATGTGCCAGTCTTTGTCCTAGCATTTTTAAATGTTGTGCATTTAACATTTATGAATGCCTTTTGAGGCTGACGTGATTACTCACATTTTTCTAAGGAGGTACAGGGTCTATGAAGCTCATGGTATCCAGCCACCCAAACATGAACTTCATTACTCTTTCCCTGTAGCACAGCACATAAGAATACTTTGTGATTTTAATCAACTTATTAGTAGAGTTATTTGTCTTTAAATTATATTTGCTAAATATGAGCATTTATCTTGAGCAGTATAGTTCAGAAAATTACTAAACTCAAAACTGTGTCCCTTTAGAGCATCTGAGATGATAACTGGCCTATGAAATTGTATTGCTCAGAAAAACAGGGGTACAATTTAAAATATGTATCTTGAACATTTTTCTCTTAAATATTACCATCAGACATTTAACCTTGGGCGTCAGAAGACTAAAGCTTTTTATTATCATTTTGCCAAATCTATATCTATCAAAGTCTAAATTTAGGCATATACCATGGACCTTTATCATTATTTTTAGGGGAAGAACATCACTTTCTAGTGGATCTTTCTAACTATCCAGATTTTATGTTGTTGTTAGATAGATGTATACATGAAATTTATCCAGTAGCATGTATGTAATTGACAAAATTATTAGTGTGAGATAAAAAATAATATAGATCCTGAGACTGGCGTTGTGGCAAACGCCTGTAATCCCAGCACTCGGGAGGCTGAGGCAGCAGGATCGCTGTGAGTTCGAGACCAGCCTGGGCTACATAGTGAGTTCCAGGTCAGTCTCAACTGCATAATGAGACCCTGTCTCAAAAAACAAAACAAACAAACAAAATACAAAACAAAACAAATAGATCCTTATGTAAGAACAGAAGGCCCACCTGCGTAATGAGACCCTGTCTCAAAAAACAAAATAAAACAAAACAAAACAAACAGATCCTTATATAAGAACAGAAGGCCCACATGACCACATTTACCAGACTTACTGGCTAATGTGGACTAGAATCGCCTAAGAAAATTATATAATAGGAGGACCCCCTATCCTCAATACCAAGAATTTCACATGTGGAAAAAAACCTTTTTTTGTTAAAGCAATACATTTATTGAGTGCCCACTATATGATAGTTATAATGGTGGATTTTTCCTTCATCTACTTCTCAGTTTCTCCAGCCCCCAGCCCTCTACAGAATTATTCATCCTATATCTTAATTATTTCTGTATATATTTCTGTGACATAAATAACGTTAAATTGAAATTTCAGGATTATTTCCCTCTGACACACAGTATGATCCTTTGAGAAAAATAATTTTGTCCTTTTGTGCTCATTCAAGTCACTTCCTACATGACTCCATTTAAGAAGTCACTCAAATTTTCAATAAAACTTTAATCCTCACTACCAGTACCTGAGCTTAACATCTAGAAATTATTTCCTATGAGAAATGTTAAATAAAATTTACAGGAGGCCATAGCTTTGACTGAGCTCCTATACTATGCCCAGCAGATCAAGCAAAATGGAGTTACCCATGCTAAAGTTCCACATCATCACACCCCAATTAAATCATTGATCGGACTTGCTGAGAAATCAGAAGAGGGATGATAGCCAAATCCCTAAACAGGCCGCTTTTAGCTTGCATGCTAAGAAAATTCCTTCTGCTTCAACCTCTACAAGGAAAGTAATGCTGATACTTTTTATCTTTTCTTTAACTCATTTCTGCTTATAAAACCAACTTCTTTTGCTCAACATATTGACACATTTATTCTCTTTAAAAGAATGAGCTATTACCTGATTCTGGAATTGCAAATAAAAGCCAATTAAAAATTTAAAATTTGCTCTATTTTTGTATTTTAAAGATACTATTCTGGTTTTCAAGGCTGTCCTGGATTTGCCTTGGCATGTAACTTTGTCAGTGTTCACCTCCATCTTCTGAAGTCATCTGTTTGCTCCTTCACCGGACAATGGGGTCAATCTCTTTTTAATTCTGTCTCTATCTGGGTAGTAGCTGAAGCCTTGCGAGATAAATACCCTAAAGTATTTATCAAACTAAATACTTTTTCTTATCTTACTCTAAAACATCAATTTTGTCGAGGTAAAATTCTCATTCTATAAAATTCACGTTTTGTACTCATGACTCATGATTCTTTACAATGGGTTTACATACCTATTACTCAGATCAAAATAAACAAATTTTAATTTCCCCAAAAAGTTCTCTCTTGTACTTTTATTTTCTTTTTTATTGAGTTTATTGGTATAATATAGGTCTACAATACAGTTACATTCATTACTGGGATCCTGTACCATCACATGACAGTTCTTGGTTCTCATTTTTTCCCCTTGTCCCTGCCCTCCCTTCACCCCTCTCTTGCACTTTTAAAGGCACACTCACTATCTGCCTTGCACTGCAGAAACAAGAACCTGCTTTATTACTACAAAATATTTTGCTTATTTTAGAAATTCATGCAAATGGAATAATAAAAGATATCTTCTTTAGTATCTGGCTCCTTTTACTCAGTTTCTTGTCTGTGAGATTCATCCATGTTGTCACATGTGTAACTGCTTCATTTTTCTGTTGCTGAGCAGCATTTCATTATATGAATTTGGTACACATATTTTAACCATTAACATGTTGGTGATATGTGGGTTTTGTGCTGCATTGCTCCTATGAATAATGGATGTTCATGCACAAGTATTTTGAAGTGAATATTTGTATTATTTTCTCTTGCCCAACTCCTGGGAACTGAATCATATGGTAATTATGTTTAATTTTAAATGAAATTGCAATGTTATTAGGATTTTACACTCTCATCAACAATGTAGGAATATTCCAAAGTTCCTTATCCTCTCAAAAGTTTCACATAAAAAGGATATTAATTTTAGCCATTCTAATAGGAATATAATGGTATTCTATTGTGTTTTTAATTTGCTTTTCTCTTATAGCAAATGTATTTTTTATACTGTATTGGTCATTTGCATATATTACTTTTTTTCCATTTGAAACTGAGTTGTCTTTTTTTTTTTTTTTTTTTTTTTTTTTTTTC